>NC_063346.1:23228422-23300526 GCF_021869965.1 Rhincodon typus | reverse complement strand
CTGCTGTGTTCATCCAGCCCTGCACCTTGTTGTCTCGGATTCTCCAGTATCTGCAGTTCCTACTATCTCTGATTCACTTGTAATAAACTATTGTCTTGACCAAATCAACAACTGCCTTTTTGTCTCTTTTGTCAAGATAGAGTTGACATGGTTGGCAGATTAATTCACCAGGGGCCAGGATATCTGAAGACATATCTTTATTTACCACTGCAGAGACCACTGCTTAAGAAAACCTCTATTTTAACTCCCAGATGAGAATAGGCGGTGTTGGAGTAGGAGGAGGCATATAACTTCCAGCGGCGACCCTCAAAAACACAAGCTGATCAGAGACCTAGTCTAGACAGTCTTACTATCCCAGCTTGCTGTGGTTAAAAAGATAACAGATAAAATGTTACAGGAGTGGCGACCCAAGGGACTCGCAGGGACTCATCCTGCCATGACACATTGTGTCACACCACATTTGAGAGTAATAGGATTTTGCAGTACAGAAATAAAGACGGTTTTGCCAGCTACATCAACAGCTGCAGCAGCTGGAACATGACATGCAGATCAAGTCAGCAGAGAAGAACCTTGGTGACAGAGGGTCTGGGACTGGGACATCAAAATGGAAGTATACCCCTGGATTGCTGTTATGTAATACACACTGGTGTAGTGCAGCTGATAGACTGGTCAGTCTTGTAATTTAGTTTGGAACTCCTACTGCCATAGGTGCCGATTAAGAGCATCCAAAGGGTTGGGAGCAGATGGGTAAGGATTGCCACGGAGAAAGATATTTGCAAAGGTGAAAGGGAAAAAAATTGGAACTTGCAAATCAAATCTACAGATTGGTCACAGGAATGCAGGGTGAGGAGTGAGAATCACTTATGGTGTTGGCTTCCTTGGTCATGGCCAAGGTCCAAAATTGGATTTGAAAAGAAAAGTGCAGAAGTTACCAGGTGGTACAGATACTAAGGCGATACATGCCACAGGCACTGAGACATATTTAACCTGGAATTGGGACCTGTGAACTGATGATGTAACGGAAATAATTTTATCACTCAAAGGGGCTATAATCTCCGTAATGTAAGTAAATTCAAGGAATGATATTTAATTTTGTTAAGGGCTGATGGCAGTAGATAATTTGAGGGAAAATGTTTCCATATCACAAAAGGTGGAAATCACGTTGATGTTGGCAAGCCAGAATTAACTCCTGGGGATGAAATAAGTGTTAAGACAGATAAGGCTAAGATCTGATTTTAAACACAAAAGATACCAATGCTGTGGAATAGGCACTGTTGGGTACTTGATTCGTTAGACAAAGCAAAAAAAGTGATATGGAATGTGTAAAGGGGAAGAATTGATTAACCTTACAAAGGACATGATCTCTGTCAGTGTCAACGGAGACTCATTTGTCTTGCAAGGAGTTGTGAAATACTGTAATAATTTTGTATTGTCTGTAATCCTGTGATAATTGGAATACCTAAACTACAATCAAGGAATCAGACACTCTAGAGTCCTGTGGCCTCTGCATATATACCTATAATAAACTTGTTTGGATTAGTAACTGCCTACGTCTCTAATATCATTTCAGAACACAACAGGTGTACAGTGGGTAAACGTAAGAAAATTATTCATGCACAATTCCAGGGTACACATATGCCCTGCTACAATCTTTCGGGTACATTTCAGGAAGTATACAAGATCTGTGCCCCTGGCAGGTGAGGGTAGTTAGCATTTGGTGCTGGCTTTTCGGGGAATAATGGGCCATGGCTGAAAAGGTTAGTGAATTTTATTTTTCAAATGTTTCCCCATAGGCTAGGGACATTCCTTTGGGCTCCTCAAATTAAAGCTCACCCTAGCCAGCAGTTTACCTTCAGCCACTGTAATTTCCTACTGTATGCAGTACACCACTGACCAAACTGTGAATTCCCAGTGGTTTCCTCCTGCACAGCTTTCCCATTCCTGTCCACCAAGTCATTCATATAAAATTCAGAAAGGAGATTCTGCTCTGTATTAAAGGTATAGGAACAAAAATGATCTAAATATCATGTTGGTGATGTGGGGTAATTCTGTTGCCCTTGCTGTAGCTGTCCGTTTGCCACTTACCTCAAGTTAAAATCAGAGCTTAACTTCCTTCCATTAGGACAGATGCAGGATGATTTGCAGTCCCCATTGTATTAATGCAATTTGTACTAATGCAATTTGAACACTATATGCAGTGGACAATAAAATCCGAAAGAACAGATTATCTCTTATTGTTGTGAGCAGCAGCTGACCAAAGCTATCTTGAGTCCCTGTTAGATTCGTAAAGGGGGCAGTCCAGAAATGGAGACGGCAGATGTTCAATATGAGATCAGGCCAACATTGATGTGGCCAGGACCCCACAAAGCAGTGTCCACCAAAGAAAGTTAGAACGGGGGTGTGTGGGAAAAGAGGGCTTGCATGGCAATCCAAGACTAGGGGGAGGGGAGCTCCTGGGTTAAGGAAGCGCTGAGGTTTCTTTGTGGGATCAGTAGGAGAATCTGGCATCTCCTGGCCTAGTTAATATCTCAATAAGGCTTGGATCCTTGCTGATGCAGGCTTTTGCTGACAGACCATGGTTAGGCCTCTGGTTATAAAATGACGTGTGTGTCCTGATGTAAATGGGGCAACACAGATTTTTCACTTAATCACACATTCCTTCGGAGCAGGTGGCCTGAAGATAAGAAGATGAAAATGATGGGTAGTGGAATTTGGTGGCTAAACACTGCTCATGTTCCCATCACCTTAAGTGCCTGCACTTCCAGCCCTGTGGTAGAGTAAAATATGCCCTAAAATGTTCGGGGATCAGTTAACATAGTTTCTTCATGTATGAATTCTTAATGGAAAAGATAACTAGTTTCCCTCTTGATAGATAAATTCTTTTCTAGTTTTGTTTCTAACACATCAATATGCCCTTTTGCAAACAAAAAGTTAATTACAACATTTAATATTTGATTGTCTGCCATATATTTTTAAATCACATAGCTTTGAGACATGTTTATCCAAGTTCCACATTGATCATACATTTAAAAAAAACTCTAAAAGAAGCCCCTCATACACCTTTCATGCAGTTAGCTTACAATCTATTAACGTCAAAGCACAACAAAATACCATTAATTCTCTGTGTTAAAGTTTGAAAAATCATGTTAAATTTCTCAGCAGAGCTATTGACCAAATTGAGTTCAGCCACACATTTATAGTTTTTTATCTAAAAGGGTAAAAATAACAGGAACAACATGTCGGAAATGAAATTTCAATTCACTCAATCCTTTATACACTTCTCCAAGGAGGTAATCGATAAGAGTTTAGACAGAGAAGTAGACTTTTAGCATTAGATCAATAGCGAAATACTCCCTAAATGCTAAATATATTGTAGCAGATATGAACAAATCAGTGGCCTTAGGCCAAAAAGATTGACCGTCAACTACTGTACTTGAAGTCTTTGCACTGTAAGTAAAAACACATTAGAGGCAATTTTAACCCTACCTAGCAGTGGGGTAGGTGCAACATTAGTGAAATTACATTGGGAAAAGCAGAAGTCAAATGAGTACATTGGATTCTGCATTCTCAATTCAATTATATCAATTAGTTTTGCTGCATGGGCTTCTTAACTAAGTTGTGCTGCAGGCATGATGCATATTCACCAAATGCAATCTACATTGTTTTCAAAGATATGACCCATAAACTGAAGTTGGAGGTACTCAGGGTAAATGGGGGTCATAGAGCAGGAGTAGCACCAAAGTTAATGACAGCTATTGAAATTACTGCTGGGTAACAGTCAGGAAGAGCAGGAGAGACAAACTTATTCCACAATAACTGTGGCCAAAAAAATCTGCTGATCCCACCAAGGTAATACGGTCAGAGGTGAGTATCAGGTTCATTATGCCCACATCATGGATGCATGAAATAGTCTTATGGCCTATCTAGGTCAGGCAAAGTGAGTAAATTTGTGAATTTAACTACATTTTGCATTTTAAGCCTACCCCTTCCTCTCTCACATTGGATTGTTAGGTGTTTTCCAGCACCATACACCTCACATCCATTCAGCTTCCAGCATTTTTCTTTTTATCATCTCCCCATCCACTACTGAATTCAATCCTTGCTTGTTTTTGATAAGCAAAGTGAGTGTAAAACACATGGAAGAATGAAAATTCTGGAGGTGGGCCACCACAAATGACAAGGCTACCGGAGGAGAATGAGCTGGCTGTCAGTGGCACATCTGCATTCCTCTCAGTGGAAAGTACAGAGCAGGAGACCGAATTAAAAATATCCCTGACACACATAATCTGACTTAACTTGATCAATGTCTGAACCAGAAGAAGACCGAATTTGACTCCTTCAGCATCGCTGCTATTACCAAATGTTTACGTGCAATTTCTGGCAGTAACTCTCAAACTACACAAAGTGCCAATATTGTTTTCCTTCTCAACTACAGTTAATGGGATTCAGCAGTTAAATCCAATTAAGAATTGCACCCTCTGAAATGCTGTCTCTGAAACAAACCTAGCCACCAGTATCTGCTTGTGCTTATTTGTAAAGTATGTATCAACAGGTGAAAACACATCTGAATTTGTAAGTGGACTGAAATTTAAGTATTTTCAAGGGGTGTGTGTACAGGTTTTGTGACAGTTTTCCGTCTGATGAATGAGGCCCACTGAGGAACTGACCTCATGCATCTCCAGTGACTCTAGGTTTACATGTGAAGGTTTTGGAAGACAAGGAATTTACACTACTGGCATAGGTGAATCTGCAAATGAGTGAAATAGCCTTGGCCATTCCAAGGTCAATAGATAGCCAAATTACTGTGGGTCAGGAGTCACATCTAAGAATTATGGACTTCATCTCCAAAAGGATGTTGGTGAATCAGATTGGATTGGTAAATGAAATTCATGATAAACTTATAGCACAATTACAGAGACTAGCTTTCATTTCATAATTCTATTAATTTAATTCAGATTCAACAAGACGACATGGTGGGATTCAAATCCACAGCCTTAGGATATTAGCTTAGCCCTCTGGATTACTAGTTCAGTGACATTATCACTCTGTCATTTCCATTTATCATCAAAACAATTGCTGCACTGCAATAACTGTGCGGAACAATTCTCCTGCTGCACACCTCTTCAGCTGCACCTTTTTGGTGACAGCAGCAGGTTTCCTCAACCTATTATTAGTGAAAAATATGTCCCTCTTGACTCTGAGTACAATCAGCAATAACTCAAGGTAATAATCACTGAATCATGACCTGATCTTTTTCTCTGTGAGTCCTCCACATTCTATTTCTGTATTGGCCCTTTAAAAGGGTGAACTTCAAATAACATCACATGGATGTGCATTACTTCCATTGCACAACTTTGAGACCTTGGAGATACGAAATCCAGAAGAAAATACAGGGTGATTGATTCAAGTTGAAATCAGAGAATCCAACTTCTATGTTTTGAATATGGAACATTGTCTTTCCTAAAACCACCTCCATGTTTGTACTGGAGCCAGTAAGTTTCAGGATGGTCTCCAGTTTTCCACAGCCCCCAATGTTTTCAGGCCCAAGAGTGCGACAACAGCTACTCAAATTGACTTAAAAGTGTAATTTCATTAACTGATCAAATCCAAATTAGGTCTCCTCCTATATGGGCCAAGAGGGAAAAGAGAGAATCTTGCTAGGAATACATTCAGCCTTACAAAAATAAAAGATGGAAATGGTCTTAGGAAATTTGTTTGGGGCAGCCTTCAGTAGTCATAGTTATATGTCAAAATTGCAATCAGGGCCCTATTTACTTCATAGGAATCTTATTTGCATATTAAAAGTTGCCCTCAATGTGATGGGCTTCCCCTATAAAGTCCCCATCAAGCTATAATTTTTATGCTCTAAATTTACAGTGATTGCCTACAGCTAAACCCTATGAAGAATATCATAGCTTAGAGAAGTGCATAAGTTTAGAAACAAAATGATACCTAGCTGTTAATTGTATAGTGATTGGCATTAACTGGGGCTTCATTATTTTGTCATATCCAGTAGATTGGATGTCGGGCAGATAGTGTGTAATTGCACTGTTGTCTTAACAAGCCTGATGGGAATTCCCACCCTTCATTTGTATCTTACATTTTAGAGGTTATTTTTACATTAGATTTATCATAAATTAAACTGTGGTTTACATAAATTTCAAAACCACCCGTTTCAATTGAGTCCTGGTCTGCAACAATGATAACTATTTTGGTGATTGAAGGTGCAAGTAGGTATGCTGACTAGTGTCCTTTCTGGAATAGTAGAATGAGAATCTCATTAATAAATCAGGGAGTGGGTGTTCTGTAAGGACATTCTGTAATTGAAATAGCCATTTTATGAAAAATGATTACTCGAAATACAAACACAATACTATCAAGGAAGTGACAATCAATTACAATAGCTGCGCATCATGGAGGTTTGACGTTTATAATCACAAAGCATGTATTTTTTTTCTTTGTTTCTTTTCTTTAAATATAATGTTGCTTCAAAATTTTCAGTTTCACTTTAGTGACTCAAACAAGTTAATTTAAATTTTAATTAATTTGTTCCATGCCTTTCACTTGTGGTTATTTCCAATCAATGAATATACACACACACAAATAAACACTGGTGATGGAAATGTAGTAAAATAGAACCTGACATTTCTAGAAATTGACTTAATAATGAGAACAAAGCTTTATTAAAGGACATGCAAAACGTAGGCGAAAGAACAAGTACTCTGATTATAGCATATCCATTATTTTAAAATTTTCATGATTGCCCTTTTACTTAGCATAGACATGTTATTTTCTTAGTAGAAATTATTAAAATGTTATGCAATTTAAATATGCTGTTTTGAATTTTTAATGCATTCACTGTTGTTCTGAAATAAATTTGAATTATCAGCAAACATGTAAATCATTCTATTTAACAGTATATTGTAGTTAATTTCTACTATGTAATGGTTTGGAATTATATTCACAAAAGCTATGAGAACATATTAACAATTCAGTAATAGGCTGCAAATTTTAAATTGTTTGAAATTGATATTCAAATCTACAATAATATTTGGAAAGCATGATATGGCTGTGTTGATTATACACAACTAAATTCAACCAAATTCTTTTGTGAAAATCATTGAAATTGAGTTAAGCAGACATAACATTTATTTTAATCCTTCTGAACATGACATAAAATAGACTGTTAGAGGTATCTGATTATTTCCAACTAACCTGCACTTTTTCTCCCCAACTTTCAAATTTACCTTTTTACCTTCCCTGTCTTTTTTAGGCATTGTCTCTTACTGAGATATTGTTGCAAATGCAGTGGTCACCCTCCAGAAAGTTTCCCAGGTGATTTACATATTCACACATACTAGGCATCAATCCAATCTAGAACATAAACCAAAAGATGCTGTAATTCAGAGACAAAATTAGAAATTGCTGGAAAAGCTCAGCAGGTCTGGCAGTATCTGTGGATAGAAATCAGACTTAACATTTCAGGCCAAGTGACCCTTCCTCAGAACTCTGAGGGAGAGTCACTCGACCTGAAATGTTAACTCTGATTTCTCTCCACAGATGCTGCTAGACCTGCTGAGCTTTTCCAGCAATTTCTAATTTTGAATCCAATCTATAATTTGTTTTTCCATTCAAAGGATGTAGTGATGGTGACTAGGCCAGGACTTATTGCACATCCCTAATTGCCCTTGATAAGTTGGTAGTGAGATGCCTACTTGAATTTCTATAGTCCTTGGGGTATAGGGGCCCTTCTGTGCTGTTAGAGTTGGAAGTCCAGGATTTTGGCACAAAAACAGTGAAAATATAGTGATATAGTTCCAAGTCAGGATGATACGTGACTTGGAAGAGAAATTATGTTCCCGTGTATCTGCTACCCTGGTCCTTCTACGTGGTAATGGATTTGAAGGTGCTTATTGTAAGACATGTCCATAGCTAGCACTTGGTTGTGATAGTATGTTCCTTGGGTAAGTTTGCTGCTACCAGTACTTCTTTTAATATTAATCTTTGGAGGCTTGCTAGTGTTAATTGGTGAAAGATTAACTTCTAATATCTCTTTGGCAAAGAGGCTAGTTCTTGAATAAGAAATAGAGTTTATTACATACAAGTTAAGTAATAGATTATATTAGTTTAACACTGGTTAACTGCATTGACATTAGGTAAAAGATATTATTATATCCTAAGGAATAGTAATCAAGTCTATGCTGCTTGTTTGTAGTCTGTAGAACTAATCAACATAGAACTACAACTTAGGACAACTGCTTTGAACTTCTAGCTCCTCTGAGACACAGTTTTTTTACACATTCCAAAGGTTCCAAGTTAACCTGTTCGGGCCAACTGTCTTATACAACATTTCCTTCCAAGCATTTTTCATCCTTGTTTAATCCAGTATACAATTGTTTAAATAAATATGTCAACTTTACCGCTGTATTTTCTCTCACCAAAGCTAATTGATCTGGAGGCTTGATGATTTTTCCAGATCAAACTGGCCTCAGAGGAGTGGTGTGTTGCTAGCTTCAGGACGGTTGATTTCATTTTTGATCCTGTAATTACAGAACCAGTATCCCAGTCTACATTTGTGTAATTAATGTCCAGCATTATAACTATTCTATAATGCTGGCTTCTGTTTATAATTTCTCTCCAGATTTGTTCCTCTACATGTTTCCCACTAATTGGTAGTCTATACACTACACCAAGCACTGTAATTGCATCCTTTTTTATTCCTTAGCTCTGGCCAACTTGATCCTGTCTTTGTATCCCCTGGGACATCCTCTTCATCCATCACTGCAATGCTCTCCTTAATCATCTCATCTCCCTTCTTTTTTATCTTTTCTGAACATCTTGCACTCAGAAATACTCAAAATCCACTCTTGCCCTTTCTTGAGCCAGGTCTCTGTATTACTACAACATATTTCCACATAATTTGAAGGTCTTACTGCTTTGTTAACATTGTGACCTCCATTTTCTGTTGTGTGGTGGATTGCCCCAAACAATTGCTTCCAAGGAATTTATTTTAGTGTTTCCAATATTTGTTCTAGCAATGTGTGCATAGTTATAAACATAACTCACAATAAAACTAGCAGTCTGGCTAAACGCAATACACTGATCAGTTTATTAACTTAAAAGCTAGCCCAGATTGGGGAATTTCCTGATGGAATTTCTATAATTTCACATATGATCTACTGAATTCCATTATATTGTCTTTCATGGAACGATCTTCACTCTTTCTGAATTTGTGAAAATCTGACCATGTCTCATAAGCAAGGTGTACAGCTGGATGAACACAGCAGGCCAAGCAGCATCAGAGGAGCAGGAAAGCTGACGTTTCGGGTCTAGACCCTCCTTCAGAAATGGGGGAGGGGAAGGGGGTTCTGAAATAAATAGGGAGAGAGGGGGAGGCGGATAGAAGATGGATAAAGGAGAAGATAGGTGGAGAGGAGACAGACAGGTCAAGGAGGCAGGGTTGGAGCCAGAGAAGGCGAGTATAGGTGGGGAGGGGATAGGTCAGTCCAGGGAGGACGGACAGGTCAAGGGGGCGGGATGAGGCTAGTAGGTCGGAGATGGGGGTGGGGCTTGAGGTGGGAGGAGGGGATACGTGGGAGGAAGGACAGGTTAGGGAGGCGGGTACAAGCTGGGCTGGTTTTGGGATGCGGTCGTAGGAGGGGAGATTTTGAAGCTTGTGAAGTCCACATTGATACCGTTGGGCTGCAGGGTTCCCAAGCGGAATATGAGATCCTTATGGTAGCATAAGTGCCTCGGCAATACTTTGTTTCCTTTTCAATAAGAAGTAATGCAGGTCCACATGATTATGTCATTCTGCTTACGATCATTAGGTTCCTGTCCAGAAAACAGGGGTGCCTCGTCATATCCCAATACTTTAGATTTTGATTCAGAAGTATTTTTTCTAAATTACTCTTTGCTTTGAATAATGTTCAGTTTTCAAACTATGATTTATAAACAGCTAACCATTGTCTGCTGGCACTGCTCATGCCTGAGGTTCAGTCATTGTTTAGACAGAGTTCAGGCATGCGCTTTTCCTTTCTGAGTGTGATTTCAACTCTCATACTACCAATTCCAACCCCAATGATTACTTGTTCCCTATCCAATCATGTTCTCACACAATTACTTTCAATTAACATAAAACCATCGCCTGCTCCCAATTCCATTTGGCCTTAGGCATCTCTGCCAGGTCCCACTAGATAATAACAGTCAACAGGAAGGAGCTGGAAAATTCTCCAGGGGCTGGACTCTCACCTAGCATAAAGAAAAAGAGTTGTGGTTGTTGGAGTTCAAAAATTCAGGTTCACAGCATTGCTGTAGAGTTTTTCAGCCTTTCAGATGACTGCAGACTAAAGAAGATAACTGCAAGTTCCACCGATTCAGAATATTCCTGGGCTTATATATAAGCCTGTAATCTGCTATCAGAATGCCTTCCTCTATTCTCTTCCCTACAGCAATGGGAAGCTCATCAGTTTTGTATCTATGTAGAAATGATAATTATTTATCTTCAATCCACTTTCTAAGAGCACTGTTGGTGGTTCTTCTCTTCAAAGACTGCAGGAGTTCAAGTAGGCAGCTCACCACCACCTTCTTCAGTGCAATTACGAACAGCAATAACTGCTGCCCTGGTCAGTGATGCCCACAACCCATGACTGAATTAAAAAAAAACCTCCCTTTCCTCTTATAAGTAAATGGATCAGGACAGCACTGCTGTTTATACCTTGATATCCTCTGGAATTTGATAAGATGCAGGGTCTATTCATGGTATGCTCAAGGACTGTGCTCATTGTTTCCAACTGTAAATACCTTACGTCTACCTCCTGATAAGACAATCAGAGTCTTTGTCTGATCTCTGAAAACTAAACCACCTTGGTTTTCTGTCAGACTCCAGCACAGGTCACATTTTTTTAATTCATTCACAGGGTGAGGATGTCACTGGCTAGGCCAGTATTTGTTGCCTGTCCCTAATAGCCAGAGGGCAGTTAGGAATCAACCACATTGCTGTGGACCTGGAGTCACATGTAGGTAGCACCAGGTAAGGATGGCAGTTTTCTTTCCAAAAGGACATTAGTGAATTAGATGGGTTTTTCCCGACAAATAGCAATGGATTGATGGTTATTATGTTTACTAAAATTGAAGGGCATTGCAGAAATACTAATCTTGATATTGAGGTTGTTGACTTGCTCGCCGAGCTGGCATGTTTTCATTCAGATGTTTCGTCACCATGCTACGTAACATCATCAGTGAGTCCTCCAATGAAGCGATGTTGTTCTATTCCACTTGGAATTTATACTGTCTGGTCCGTTATGGTGAGTAGTGTCATTTCCGGTTCTGTTCTGTATGGGATCCAATTCTATATGTTTGTTGATTGCATTATGGATTGAGAACCGTGCCTCTAGAAATTCACATGCGTGTCTATGTTTGCCTTGGGTTATTATAGTTATGTTGTCCCAGTTAAACTGATGGCCTTCATTGTCCGAATGTACTGATATTAAGGAAAGTTCATCATGTCGTTTTGCTGCTAGCTGATGTTCGTGTATTCTGATGGCTAGTTTCCTTCCTGTCTGTCTGAAGTAATGTTTGTGGCAGTCATTGCATGGTATTTTGTAAACCACGTTGGTTCTGCATGTTGTGGGAATGGGGTCTTTAATCCTTGTGAGTGTTTGTCATAGAGTGGCTGTGGGCTTGTGTCCTACCATGATTCCTAGTGGTCTTAGCAGTCTTGTTGTCAGTTTTGATATGTTCCTGATGTAAAGCAGTGTGGCCAGAGTGTTAGGGCGTACTGCGTCCTCCTGTTGTTGTCTGTTTAGTAGGCATCTGCGAATAAAGTTGCTGGGATATCCATTCACAGCGAAGATTTTGTATAGGTGCTCTGCCTGTTTCCTGCGTAATTCTGGAAGTGCTGCAGTGAGTCGTGGCCTGTTTAAATAGTGCCCTAATGCAGCTTTGTTTGTGGACGTTAAGGTGGTTGCTGTGGAAGTTGAGGATTTGATCAGTATGGGTTGCTTTTCTGTATACTAAGGTCTGGAACTTAATACCAGTACACTCGGTCAATGAAGGCCATCAGTTTAACTGGGACAAGGTAACCATAGTAGCCCTAGTCAAACATAGACATGCACAGGAATTCCTAGAGGCATGTTCTCCACCCTTAATGCAATCAACAAACATATAGAATTGGACCCCACATACAAACCCATACAGTTCAAAATCAGAAGTGACACTACTCACCATAACAGGCCAGACAGTATAAATTCCAAGCGGAGTAGAACAACACCGCTTCATTGGAGGATCCATTGATGATGTCACCTAGCATGGTGATGAAACGTCTGAACAAAAACAAGCCAGCTCAGTGAGCAAGTCAACAACCTCACCCACAACCTGAACTACAAATCTTTGCTAAAACTTTATTCCTGATATTAAATGGACTTTGTGGAGAAAGCTCGTTGGGCTGCCAAGTTATCATTAGAATCTTCATTCCAGATTTGTATGGAATTCAAATTCCACCATCAGCCATCATGGTAAAATTGCAAACTGGGTCTAGACCCGAAATGTCAGCTTTCCTGCTCCTCTGATGCTGCTTGGCCTGCTGTGTTCATCCAGCTCTACACCTTGTTGTCCCCAGAACACTATCTGGGTTTCTGGTTTAACTGTTCAGCGATAATACAACCAGGCTATTGCCTTCCATGACTCTTTCCATTTGTTCCAAAATATATCTAACAAACCAAAATACACAATTCTAAATTCTAATAATCTTACAAACCTCAGAATCATAACAATGGTAACTATCAAACAATCATTGTCAAGGAGCAGCACGCATAACAGATTCTTGGTGGGGGGCCAGATATCAATGTTACTGTGTTCAGTAACATCTTCCAATGTTAATGGGCACAGGCTAGTTCAACAATTTAATATTTTAGATTCTGATATGATATCTACGACTCACATTCACGTACTGAGCATTTCCAATTGGGAGAAGTGAATAATAAGTGGGAAAATCGAATGTGGCCAATATCACATTTGCTAAACCAGATCCGGTGATGCCAACTGTGCCCCCTATTTAATTCAGTTGATTTGGGCTGTGAATTAAGCATGAAGTTTTTTTTTGCCTACTTATTTAACATACTTCCCAAAAAGGATAAGTGAAGTGAATGTCACTTCAAAGTAGCTCAAGAGGTGTAGAATATTTATGCAATTTGTCATGTTGTGTGTTGTCCAATGCATAGGTCAAACTGAAGAAAAGCTCTGGATAAAGATGCAATGTCATTAAACGCAGAAGCTTGGAATGCAGTGAACCCATTTGTTGCTTAGTTGAAAGTATGTATCAGATTCAGTCTGTTTCCATTCATTTTAATGTTGAGTTCAAGCTAATAGCAGCTTACTTGGTGTCAACAAAGTGCAATAACTAATACATTTCTGTTGTATTCACTTGTTGCGGATATGCGCACGTGTTTGGATGATGTGGTACCAGGCATTTGACAGGAGTATATTTGTCAAAATCAGAAAAAAAAAAATCAGTGAAAACATGCCTGTAGGCATGAATAACAGCTTTGCTGAATGGAAAGCTGACTTGCTGACCCACACCTTATTGGATGATGTTCATTATTTTGTGGTTGAATTTTGGGGGGCCATTGGTAGAAAAACCAATCAAAAAATGCTAATGTAATGCTGATCTCCATCTTAGGGGATGACAGAACAAAAGTGAGAATGTGCTTATACAGTGCCTTGATCAGACTCCATTTTAAGTACCACTGCTCACGATATAGTGACTTTGTAAGGTGTACACTGTAGGTTGACCAGCATTATGGTTAAATTATGAGCACAGGTTGTTTTGTATGGGCCAGTCCTGCTCCTATGTTCCTTCAGCATGGAACTTGGCAGCCCAACTAGCTTTCTCCACAAAATCCATTTAATATCAGGAATAATATTTCTTCAATGCCCTTCTATTTTAGTAAACATGATACACAGAATACCGATTACAGACAGTTTAGAATTTGAATATATCAATCAATTTTATGTTAATTTGTGGAGCTCTGGGTGTCAAACTCAAGCATTTGATTTAGAAGAGCAGGAAACAAACATCGAAGACACACAAAGCAATCGTATACATTAACAACAAAATGGAGAATAATGTTAAGAAGGCTGAATTAAAGGCAGTCTAACTGAATAGGTTCAGCTTTTGGAAGAAAAAGATTGGTGATGTGAATGCACAAATTGAGGTAAATGGATCTGAATTAACTATCATTATAGAGATGTGATTACAGGGTAACCAAGGTTGGGAAATGAATATCCAAGGATATTCTACATTTAGGATGGATAAACAAATAGAAAAGGAAGTATGACACCATTTCTAATAAGAAGTGACAAGATAGTAGGTGGAGAACTATATACCTGTTAATTTGTAGTCAACAGTAGGGAAAATGTGAGAAGCCATTAGAAACGAAGTGATAATGGAACATTTAGAAAAGAATGGCAAAACTGCAGCGTCACCTTGAACCTATGAAAGGGAAATTATGTTTGCTAAACACTTTGGAGTTTTTTTGAGAACCTTACTTGTAGCATAGACAAAGGAGAACCAGTGGACATGTTGTATTTGGATATTCAGAAGGCTTTGGTTAGGCTCCACACAATAGATTAGTAAATAAAGTTAGAAGATGGTATTTAGGAGGGGAGCAGCACAAATGAGGTGGAATAGACTAGTACAGATTGAGATTTGGTTAATAAATAGAAAGCAGAGAGTAGGAATAAACAAAGCATTCCCAGGATGGCAAGCTGTTGTTAGCACGGTATTGCAAGTGTCGGTGCTAGGTCCATAACTGTTCAGAATCTATATAAATGATTTGGATGTGGGGCTCAATTGTAATATTTCCAAATTTGTTAATGACACCAAATGAGGAGGAATTTCTTCAATCAAATTGTGGTAAATCTTTACAATTCTCTTTTCTGGATGACTGTGAAAACTCAATCATTGAGCAGGTTCAAGATGGAAACCGGTAGATTTCTAGAGAGTGTTGACATTAAGGGGTAGGAGATTGTGTGGGTAAGTGGAGATAATTAGCCACGATCTCCAATGGTAGGACAGGACTGAATGATTGAATGCCCTACTCCTGTTCCTATCCTCCAGTTCGGTATAAATTTGTATTTTTCTGAACCTAGATTATTAAGGGTTAAAATGTTTTGTTTTCACGTGGGCACAGTATAAGTTTAAAAATCATATACCAAAAAAAGCACAGATTTTGATTCCATTTATAACAGAATGCCTTCAAATTCTCAAAGCTGGTCTGTATGCAATTCACATGCTCTTTTCAAAGAATTTTATGCCCAATTATTGAAGCAGTCTGGAATAAAACATAGTTCAAAGAAATGGCTGTTGCTATGGTGATGCAAAGGAGAAGCTGACTGCAAACAGTCACATGTCCTGCAAACATAAAGTACTATTAAAATCCACAGAATGCTCCCAGTTAGCCTAAATAGCTGCAAGACATCATTGTGTCTCAATTGCAATTTTGGTGTAATATTCAGGTTAGGTCACTTAGAAAACATTCTTATGCAGATGGAATTTGCCATTTTATTTGTACACTTTTAAAGCTTATGCTTATATCTTTAAATGACAGTTCATGGCAAAGACAGAGGTTGATAACGTGTCAGTTTTACAGATATAAAATGGGCACCAAAGCATATTCTATACCCAGATCGGTCATATTGGTCAAGGCAGAAAAACAGTGTCCAGATCACATACCTGCACCAAGCTTTAGGATATACACTTACTAATAATACTTGCAAATACGTAATCTAACACCTTCTGCAAATTTGACAAAAGCAGCAGAGATGATGTGTCAACTATATTCAGAAAACGTGATCGACATGAATAATAAAAGCAAAGTATTGTGGATGCTGGAGATCTAAAATAAAAACAGAAAATGCTGAAGAATCTAGCCAGTCTGGCATCATCTGTGGAGACAGAAGCAGAGACAGTTTTGTGTTCAATATGACTTCTTCAGAACTTGGTCTACATGAAGCTGCCACCAAAATGGGATTGTTAAAAATACTTGGCTAATATGGAGCAAACAGGACTAATCATCTTGTGCCCCCAACCCCCTCAACACCTCCCTCGCTCTGATCACTGTCCTCACTCACAGTTGCTTCCCTCTCTACTGAAAGCCAATGGGGCACAAGTAAGAAAGAGAAAAGGGCAAGTAAAAAGAAATAAGGAATGAAACAAACAAAGATGCAGACAGGGACATTTATGAATGAAAAATAAAGGTAAAAGAAAAGAGCAATAGGAATAAGTGAATTTGTTGAAGAGAGATTTCTATTTAAAGGGACTGGACAAACACATTCCTGTTAAATGAAGGTAAGTATGGAGGCTCTTGTTGCAGCACAGACACATCACAGGTTCTGAGTGTAATCCAAGACAGATAATTGCTGTCAAGACTTAGCAAGTCCCTACTATAATGCACTGCACGATACTAATTACCTTGGATACATCATAGCAGATTCACCAGTTAATACTAATAATTTACAGCTAATTATGTTCTTGTGCAAGTGATTTCAAAATTTGCAATTGTGCATCAGAAAGAATTGATATCTGTTCATATTTTGGTAATGAGACACATTTTGATTTATTAACTATTTTGTTCATAAGCCACATTTCTTGTGTTTTTGCATTATGGTTTAATGAGCACAACTGAAGTGCTAATGCCTGAATATTGGAATATTATCCAGTTTTGTCTTGTTGGGAAAGACACAATTTGTATAAGCTGTTCACCTCACAATCATGACAGTTTGCAAGAAATACCAATGTGAAATGAAAATGACACTTTTCATACTGAATAGTTTTGATTATTTCAACTTATTTCATTTATTTTCTATATTAATTATTCCTTGCAATTTGCACAGATGAGGGCAAGATGAAAATATCTTTGTCTGTTCCATACAAACTACTTGATTGCAAACCAAGAGCTCTGTCACTTAATAATAAACACTAAGAAAAGTGGATGCCAGAAATTTGAAACAAAAATAGAGAATTTAACTCTGTTTTTCTCTCAACAGATGCTGCCAGACCTGCTGTGTTTATTCAGCACTCTCCGGTTTGGCTCTATTGCTATGATTGCCTTGCAATGAATATGTAAGTGCTGTCTATAAATACAACTAACAAAAAACTAATTCATGCATTTATTTTGTGCAGGTGGGTTGCTGTTTTGAAAATGAACAGTCCTGGTTGTAATTTAGGACGGGATACAGAAATGTACTAAAATAAATAAAATGTTTAGTAGTATATTTTGAAAATACAGTTCTTAGAATACTGCATTGCAGTAATAATGATGAAATGGATAAAATTTAGGTTATGTAGTTTATTGTTGTAGACCTATGCAGCATTAAGCATTGTGTCTGCAATTATAGCTACTAAATGTTATTTCTTTGTTTGCATTTCATTTCAACACACTGATACTAAGTTTTAAACACAATGCTAAAGTTGGGGTTTAAAAATGTAAGTTTGGGACAATTATCTTGTGTTTCAATTACCTCTCAGTTCTATTTCAGTGGTTATGTTAACTGTTAATCACAGATTACCAAGGAAGTAAGCAAGTGTTGCAAACATTTAAAGTTATCATCCAAAATTAAAAGCTTTTGATTGACCAACATTTATATAATTCTTCACACTTGAAATCCCTGCATAGTTTCTCCACAGGTTCCATGGGAAATTGGCATAACCAGTCAAATAAACAGTGCAAGGCTGCTGAAATATCTCTTGGAATTTAAGCACTGAAACATATTGCTTGACAGTTATTTCATTAAACTGAATACTTAGGGGAAGATGGAAAAAGACAATAATCTAATCAAAGCTCAAATTATGTCATCATCTGAAGGATGAGATTATGTTTTAATATTTGTTTACAGGAACCTGTGATCATTTTCAATGTATACCATCAAGGAAATTTCCACCTCAAAGTATTTTTCATAACTGTGGAAATCAGTTTCTTTCATGTGGAGGTTGCTGGTGTCATAATTTGATAGTGCTACATTGCAAAGAACAAATGACATTACCATGTTCATTGTTGGGATTTGAAGATGTAATGATTTGCCCACAGCAGATATTCACATGACTTGTTCATGGTCATCCAAAAGAAATAGTACATTATAAACACTTAAATAATACTATTCAATTGGTACTCTTGACTAATAGGTATCAAATCACTGCCAGCTTTGAAAATTTTAACTAACCCAGCATTTACATGTTTTTAGGGAATAGAATCCCAGGATCATTTTCAGCATCGTATTGTGAGTAAGTTTTTGTTGATCTCACTCCTGAATTGCCCAACTTTAGTTTTAATATTATATCATGTTTGAATTCCACCCCCCCCCCACACCAGAGGAATTAGCTTCTCTAAATCTATCCCAGTTAATCCATGTATTATTTTAAAAGGCTTGGCTGATTCAGCCCTCTACCTTTGAAATTCTAGGTATAGAAACCAATCTTATAGGAGCCTTAGCGAAATGGGCTATGGTGGGATTTGTGATAGAACAGAATGAGAAGTCCGGCAACACCCACCTTGATGTCACAAGCAACTGGCTGCATCTTTTATGTTTTTGATGAACAGTGTGGCAAGTTTTTTTGGCCAGGCAGCAGTGAGTTGCTAGCTAATGGGGTTATAGCTTATTAAATACTTTATTAATGTACCCCTTAATATTCCACTCCCCATTTTATAAAACACATGCCAAACAAATGTGATGTTGAGAATTCTTGACAAAAAAGCCAGAGAAATTACCTATCAACTGCAGCTCACCACTGGCTGTGAGCAGACTCCCTGTTGGGCATTAGACATCAACATCTCAGGGAACACTTCAGGGACACTGGCTACACACACTGCCTACCCATGGACATTAGCATCTGACATGTACTAGCCTCTAAGAACACTAATGGCACATTTCCAATCCACTTATAGGATGCATTTCAATGCTGCACCTAAGGGTGTAATGGTAACTATCATTGTAATCCTACAGCAAGAACACTGTGCACTCAGGGACACGCACTCAGCTCATGGACTGGACCAAGCTGCATCTCTGGGCCTTTTGCTTGCTCTTATAGTACTCACTCACACTGAGCCTACCTGGATATTCACAGTATCCCTGTCTTGCATTGTCTTGCCTTTATGCATTTTGCCCCCTCAGCCAGAGGTACAAGACTCATATTATTTGTCATGCCTTGCTTCTAGCGCAGAGACAAAGCCAGGAAACTTGTTATTCGGGTCAGCAGCCTTCAGTCAAGTAGAGGAGGACAGCCTTTGATCAGGAGATCCTGGTACAGTATTTCAAGGGCAACCTCCAAAACCAGTCCAGGGACTGAACATTGTCAGAGCTGGGATGCTCTCCACCTAAGGAGTGAGGAGCTGGATGTTGGGCAGCCCACGAACTGCCTTGAATCTTTCTGCCCCATTGTGGACTGTTTCCCCCTTGGAATAGTGAGAAGCAGCTATAAAGGATGGTTTGTTACTTTTGGTGCAGGTGGAGAGGTGTCCTGACTGAGTAAGTAGGCAGCAGAAGGGGCATACAAGTTAATGCTGTTGGGGTTGGAGTGGGTGGGAGCTAATAAGGGAAAAAGTTGTCGGTAATAGTGAGAGTGGTAGCTAGTGAGGGAAAATGTTGTCAGTAATAGTGAGAGTGGTGGAGCATGAGTATTGGTGAAAGGGAACTAAAATGGCACAGATAGTGTGTGAGGTTTGGGAGAGAAGATGGTCACGCTTAAACTGGCAGAGTGGAGAAAGACGGTGACCTTTGGTCTGCAATACTGGGCATTCTTTCAGATGACAGCGTCTCTACTAATCCAGGTGGTAACCATAGACCAGAATGGCATGATCTAGTGTTGTGGCCTCCACTGCTGGTCCTGTGGGAAAAGGAAGACTCATGTCTACACCATCCCATCCACTGGGACTTCCAGATCCTTGCCTGTAAAGCAGGCACCAACTTCCCTTGTCTGCCATGTCTGGGCAAATGTCAGGAACCATGCATGGCAGCTCTGGATTGGCAGTGGTTGTCTGGGCACCTGATGAGTTTAAAAAATAGTTCAAGCACAAAGGATGGAGGTCTTACATTAATGATCTGGAAGAAAGAACTGAGGGCATTGTTGCTAAGTTTGCAGGTGACAAAAAGATAGGTGGAGGTACAGGTAGTGTTGAGGAAGCAGAAAAGCTGCTTGACTTGGACAGGCAAGGTGAATGGGCAAAGAAATTGCAGATGGAATATAGTGTGGCAAAGTGTGAGGTTATACATTTTAGTAGGAAGAATAGAGGCATTGACTATTTTTTAAATGGGGAAAGGCTTCGGAAATCAGAAGTTCAAAGTAACTTGAAAGTCCTAGTTCAGGACTTTCTTAAGGTTAACATTCAGGTTCATTTGGCAGTTAGAAAGGTAAATGCAATGTTGGCATTCATTTCAAGAGGACTAGAAAACAGGACTGCTGAGGCTGTATAAGGCTTTGGTCAAATTGCATTTGGAATATTGTGAGCGGTTTACGGCTCATATCTAAAAACAAGTGTGTGGGTGTGTGCGTGGGTGTGTGTGTGTTGGGAGGGAGTGTTCCAGAGGAGGTTTACAAGAGTGATCGTTGGGGTGAAGGGCTTATCATATGAGGAGTGGTTCAGAACTATGGGTCTATACTTGAGGGTTTAGAAGCATGAGAGGACGTTCTGATTTAAAGTCACATAGGAGCCTGGACAGAGTTGATGTGGAGAAGATGTTTCCATTAGTAGGAGAGACTAGGGCCTCGGGCACAGCCTCAGGGTGCAGGGGTGACCCTTTAGAACTGAGATGAGGTGGAATTTCTTCAGCCAGACGTGGTGACTCTGTGGAACTCATTGTCACAGAAGACTGTGGAGGCCAAGTCATCGAGGGTATTCAAGACAGAGATTGATAGGTTCTTGATTGGTAAGAGGATCAAGGCTTATGGGAGAAGGCAGGGGAATGGGGTTGAGAAACATGTCAGCCATGATTGAATGGCGCAGCAGTCTAGATGGACTGAATGGCCTAAAACATTTCTTATGGTCTTGTGGTTTTATGGGCTACTTGCCTCTATTAGCCAAGGCATAGCATACAAAGTGATTATGCTGGAACTGTCTGAGATGCTGGTTAGGCCAAAACTGAAGTACTGCGTTCAGTTCTGACCACCACATTATAGGAAGGATGTGATTGAACTTGACAGGATGCAGAGGAGGTTGACTAGGATATTGCCTGGCTGGAGAGTCAGAGCTATGAAGAAAGATTGCACACAATGGAGTGAAATGGTCATTGCATCAGAAATTATTAAAATATTAATCCAGTATTTAGATTTTCACCTGTGTTGCTAGGCAATGGGCCAAGAGCTGGAACATGGGATTAATGTAGTTAGATAATTGTTGACTGGTGCCAACATGATGGACTGAATGGCCTCCTTTTGCTGTAAAACTCTATGAGTCGACATATAACATGAATAACGTCACATTTATTCAGCAACAGAAAATATCGGAGCTTAACGGATAGCACAGTGGTTAGCACTGCTGCATCTCACTGTCAGGGATTTCAGTTCGATTGCAGCCTGGGGTGACTGTTTCTGTGGCATTTGCACGTTCTCCCTCTGTCTGCATGGGTTTCTGCTGGGTGCTCCAGTTTCCTTTCACAGTTGAGAGATGTGCAGGTTAGGTGAATTGGCTATGCTAAAGTGCCCTGTATTGTCCAGGGATGTGCAGGCAAAGTGGATTAGCCATGGTAAATGCAGTTACTGGCATTGGATGGGATGCTCTTCAGAGGGTTGGTGCAGACTTGATGGGCTATATGGTCTCTTTCTGCACTGTAGAGATACTATGATACAAAATGTATGCCGATGAAAGGTTTACACAAGCTGGTTATAAAGGTCTACAAAACCTAGAAAGCTTGAAGATGCTAAAGAGCTGTGTTTTTTCACAGAAGGGGCTGTAGCTGGAGTTATTATTGGAGTGTTATTGAGTGGTCAGTTGAAAAGGAATTCTGCAAAGTGATACCGTCAGAACTGCTGTTTCTAGAGGGAGAGAGGTTTTGGACACCTGTGGCTTACTTATGATAACTGTACCCATGAGACTCAAAGTTGTTGCTGGACTGGATTCCTGACCATAAAAATGGAAAAAAAAACAGGATTATGTCAGCAAATTAAAGTTGTGCAGAATTTGGTACATCTTGATATTAATTTTATGTATTAAAACAATAAAGCAGTTAATTTATTTATTTCAGAAGTAGTGCATTATTTGTTCATTACAAATATGAGGTCTATAATGTACAATGCTTTGAGACTGTGTCTTTAATTTAGAGTAAAATAAAGGGCGTCATTTGAACATTTCCGAAGTCTGCTTGATTGGAAGCCTGGGTGATTTGATTTTTAGAGATTAAAGGAAGCACGCAATGTTGTACTGGGAAGAAGGTGTTGTAATATGGCAGACAAAACAGGCAAGTACTTTTTGACATCACAACATGTGATGGTCTGACGTAGAGGTACCCACTTCACCTTTAATCATTCTTTCTGTATCATAGAGTCAGTGTAGTGTCTTCAGTCAGTCAGCTTTATGCAGGTAATGTGCAGTATCATCAGTTAGCACAGAACTCAGACAATTTGTGCCTGTCTGTGTATTGCAGTTGATTAAATATTTACTGCTGTTAGTGAACTTCAAGATATTTGACTCAACAAAACCCAGTCTTCATGTATATGTTACATGGATTAACATATAGAGAACTACAAAGCAGATCGGTTGTGTAAGGTTTTTATGCTTAGAGATAATTGCAGCAACCTCAATGCTAAAATGGATAGTCTGAGCCTACAGAGTCTTTGGAAGTGTCAAGAATGTCCGGTTGTAAATAGTTGTGCTTTAAGCTGTCAATTTAATATCAAGATAAAAGAGTTCTGCATTCAAAGATATCTACCTATACAGAAGGTGCATATGATTCATGTTGCCATAGAATTTGTAAGATGAGTTTGTAAGATACCCTTGAAAATTCATGAATACAATTAGTCTGCCAGGGTCTGGCAAAGGAGAGCAGCTCCAGTCTGAAAGTCTCTATGGTTCCCTGCAAAGCTATGTAGGTGGAAGCTTACGGTCAATTAGGAATAAACAAATTTGTGAGGAGCTAAAACAAGCGTGAAAAATTTGCCTAGATTTAGCTGGAGGCAAGCTCCAGGAAAACATGCACCATGAAAGCCAGTGCTGGAGTTAAAAGTTTCCGTGCTGGGGAAGAAAATGTTTGCATGTATACCCTTGGAAGTTAAGAATAACTTTGGACTATTAATGGAAGAATTGAATGTTTACTTAAAGCACAATGAAATGCGTACCTGATAGTGGGTTTTTCTTTTGTTGGGTTAAAAATTTTGTTTGCACTTTAAATAATATGTTGCCTACAAAAAAAAATGTTTAGGCAATCGTGTTCTTAGTTTATTGGGGTTCTGGTGAATTGTGATGTTAGACTTGAAACATTAAATCTGCTTCTCTCTTCACCAATGTTGCCAGACATGATGAGTTGCTCCAGCACTTTCTGTTTTTGTTTCAGATCTTCAGCACATGCTGTGGTTTTGTTTTAGTGCATTTGGACTTTATTATTGTAAACATTTTTAAGCGTGAAATATTGTCATGTTATCCTTTCAGCCAACAACTGGATGCTCAAATTTCTCTTTTTTAAAGATGATATTTCTTAATAGATAACATCCTTTTCGGAAGCAGACTGGGTCCAAGTTATTTATCCAGATACTTTTAAAAAGTCACAAATATTGGAGGGCCAATCAGCACCAGTAGAAAAGGTCATGAGATTCAAAATGATTTATGCAGTTTTTGTATATAATGCAGGAGGCAACCATTGTGGAGAGCAACAACCATGAAGAAATGGATTTTCACGATGTATACATTGATTTTAATTTGAAATTAATTTGGAAACATAAATTTATGATGAATTATAAGTGACAAGAATAGCTTTCACGTTGAAATTTGTTCCAGTGAGCAGAAGGAGCAATGAGGCTGAGAGAGATTAAAGATTTACACTGAAGACTTGAAGACAGAATTGCATTCTGTAATTAATGGGAAGCCTGCATTACAGATATGACTTGTGACCATTTTACTTTATTCTATTTAAACTAATCTTAAGGGTGTCTGAAAATAGGGACTGGGGTAGGATATGTGGTGATGAAGTTGATTAACTGTTACATCCCAAAGAAATTTTTAATTTCAGTATTTTATCAGTTAAGCTGTTGGAATATTCCACAGGTAAGTTTATAACAACAGATATGTTTGTGAAATCTAGGAACAATCCAGGATCACTGGATTAGTATGACTGAATATGTCAAAATCATTTTTTAATTAAATAACATTCTGAAATTTTTACTGATACTTTGGGGACTGAACATCACAATTGAGTCCATTATTTTGCGATAACTGTATTTACAGTTAATAAATACAGACTGATGGTCTGTATTTAAGACTATTAATTTGCTTATTTTTTGACATCTCTAATCATCTTTAACGTCTTGAATGCAAGGAACATCAATTGGAAGTTGGTAGCTGATATATAGAGGTACTGTGGAGCAGGAATTGGCTTTACATTGGAGGCAGTTCTGTAGTTTAGTTGAAATCAGGACAAGTGGATTTGGGAAGACAAGAGAAAAGTTTTAGTGATCTGGCAGCGGGTGGAGAGGGAGTCTTGGAGTTTGAAAGTACTGCAATGAGGCTGCTGGTATTTGGATGCCTGGAGGTCCTATGATTTGGCATATTTGTGGAGAAGGAACATTGGACATCATTATTGATGAAATTGTGTCATCAACCATACATCAACATCACAGAGGGTATTCTCAGTTGCAATGTTGGAGGGAAGTAGAGCTTTCGAAATTAGCAATATACATTTTTGTTTTGTATTTGGTAGAAATGGTCAAAAACAGGCATGCAATTTGAGTGCAGTAGATTTTCATCAGAGTAGCAGAGGAAATCAGACATGAGTTGCTTGCTAAAAACTGCCACTTGTACAACATAAAGAAATTCCAAGCTACATTCGTTTGTCCATCTTTGCAAAGGGCAGCATTGGATATTATTATATAACATCAAAAATTTATGCAAAAGGTGCCTCATTCCAAAACATACTTGGAACATAATGGTTGCCACTAATATTAATAAAAAATTTTTGAATCTTAAATTATCCATCTTAACCCAGCAGAATCATTATGTTAAATTTTCAATGAAGTTAGAAGTTCTGAAAATAGGCTCTATTTGTGGCTAACCCCACAGCCTGCTGGAACACAATATAAACATGTACAAGATCACAACATCACATTACAGTATTTCTATGGCTGGCACAGCAAGTTGCTGCAGGCAGGGACTCGTCTGGAATATTCCATTGATCTTATTTGCATTAGATTGAAATTTTGCACACATTGGGAATACTGAACTGAAATTTGGATTCTATTATCAAACAGTTTGGATAACACATGACAAACATCAAACCTAGCAAGCCACTCAGTTGTAACAAAATGCTACACAGTCTAAGAAGGGAATGAAACTGACTGTCCACCAACAGCAGAAACAACAATGGCAAATCCTGACAACCCTGCAAAGCTTTTGTTTCATTCATAGGATTGGGACATTGCTGGATGGGCCAGCATTTATTGCCCATCCTTTACCTACAGTGCTGTTAGGGAGGGTGTTCCAGCATTTTGACCCAGCAACAGTGAAGGAATGGCAATATAGTTCCAAAACAGGAAGGCTTGTAGTTTGGAGGAACATTTCCTTGCACCTGCTACCTTTGTCATTTTAGGTGCTAGCAGTGAGGGATCTAGAAGATGCTATCCGTGGAACCTTGTTGAATTGGTGCAGTGTCTCTTGGTAGTAAACACGCACCATTGTAGGTCAGTGTTGGAGACAGTGAATATTTAAAATTTTGGATGGAGTACCAATCAAGCTTGCTGCTTTATCCTGGGTGGAGCTTAGCTTATTGAACGTTGTTGGGAGTGTATTTATCTAAGCAAGCGAACAGTATTCCATCACATTCCAGACTTGTGCCTTATAGACGATAGACAGGTTTAGTGCAGTCAGCAGATGACTTGCATGTTGCAGACGTCCCAGCCTCTGACTGGTTCTTGCACCCAAAGTATTTAGATGGCCAGTTCAGTTTCTGGTTACCAATAATCCCTAAGCTGTTGAAAATCAGCTGTTGAAACTCTATTGAGTATAAGGGATTCTCTCCTGTTTGAGATGAACATTATGACACCGTGAGATGCAAGTGTTATTTACCTCTTCTCAGCCTAAGTCCAAATGCTGTCAGATCATGCTGCCTTTGGAGAAGGACTTGTGATTGGCACTAAACATTATGCAATCATCAGTGAACATTTACATCTGACATCTCTGATGCAAGGAACTCACTGAGCTGAGGAACTCCTGCAATGATGTCCTATGGTTGAGATGATTGACCTACAACAATGACAACCATCATCTTTTGTGCTAGGCATGACTCCAAGCAATGGAGAGCTTTCTTCCAATTTTCACTGATCATTTTGTTCTGGCTCCTTGATTCTACACTTGGTCAAGGCTGATGTCAAATATGTCGTCCTCACTACTCACTTTTAGTTAAGCTTTTCTATCCATGATAGACCAAGGCTGTAATGAGGCCATGAGCTGAGTGAGCCTGGTGGAACCCAACTTGGGTGTCACTGAGCAGGTTATTTTTGAGTAAGTGCCAAATAATAGCACGCCAATGACATCTTTCATCATTTTGCTGATCACAGAGAATAGATTGAGGGGAGCAGTGATTGGGCAGGTCAAATAAATCCCGTTGTTTATGGACAGGAAATAAGTGGGCAAATTTCCACATTGCCAAGAAGATGCTAATATTGCAACTATACTGGACCAGATTGGCTAGGTGTGTGGCTAGTTCTGGGGCACAAGTCTTCAGTACTATTGCTGGAATGTTATCACAGTCCAAATGTTTTGCAGAATCTAGTGACTTGGGCCATTTCTTGACAGTACCTGGAGTAATTCAAATTAATTGAAGGCTGGCATATGCATTGCTGAGAGCAATGAGGAGGCTAAGATGGATTGTTCACTTGGCAGTTCTATGTAAGGATACTTGAAGGGTCTTAGCCTTGTCATTTTCACTGTTGTGTCAGGCTCCCTGATCATGGCAGATGGGGATTTTTGTGAGCCTCCCCTTCCAATGAGATATTTAGTTGCCCCTCATAAATGATAATCAGCAATGGCTGGGCAGCACAGTTCAGATTTGAACAATTGGGGTTACTTAGATCTGTTTATTCCTTGCTGCTTAGGTTGTTTGGCATGTCTCCTTTGTACCAACTTAAAAAAACTATCAAGGCCTCATAAGTAGTTTATTCTGGTGATTTTGCTAGACTGTTCTTCACCTCTACCTTACAACCTATCTTCAAAAAAAAAGTACAAAATAACTCCTTAAAGCCACAGCATTAACACAAGCCCTTCAAGAAGGCAGCTTACCACTACCTTCTCAAAGGTAATACATGCTGATTTAGCCAGCAACACCCACATCCCATGAATGAACTAAAATAAAATGAGCACTGAAAAAGAATTCCTGAAGTTGATTTTGAGAAAGCTTGAGCAATTTGAAAGGTTAGTCTATGTGAACATTCAGGTACAGCATGGTGCGCTATTGAAAATAATAACACTGAAGATACTTTTGGGAACATTGGAGGACTACAACTCAAACAAAAAGGATTGGTATAATTACTAATGAAGTTTAACATTTGCTGAAAGTGAATAAAATTGAAGATAAGAATAAAGTAAATGTTTTCATTACCACAAAGAGGCCAGGTGATTTTAAGATGATGTCTAACCAATGTTGTTCACAAGATCCGAAGTACTGTGGAATATTGAAGCAATGAGCTTCTGCACTCATATTATGGCCCGACAAAGAATGAGATTGCATTGAGAGTTGCATTCCACGAAAGGAAACAGTTATCAATGAGACTGTTCATATTTCATTCTTGCAATAAAGAAAATTTCTAAGCACTATGGACAAGAAACAGATTTAGAAAACAATACGGTAGATACATTTGTCGAAGGCCTAACGAACAATAAAAGCCTGACCAATGTTTTGAGAAAAAGCATTAAGCTAACGTCAAAGCAGGCCTGTGATGAGGCCATGGTGATGGAAATGGCAGAAGGAGACGGTTTCATGTTGCAGTTGAATTGCCTTCCTTCACTAGCAGACGAGGTTCACTTAAATTCAAAGTGAACAGCAACCAACCTCACAGGTACAGAGTCCGAAATTTAGATGCTCTCTATGCTATGGTAGCCACCAACAGCTTAAATGCCCTACTTCTGTTGAAAGTCTCCAACTGTTGGGAAGTTAGTTACATCTGGGCAACACGCAGGAGCAAAGGAAACAGTCATGTTCCAGATTATGGTGAAGCTGCAGGTCGCACCAGATTAAGCTGTTTCAGGAGAATGGAAATTCTTAAAAAAGTATTTGATAAAATGTACAAGCATAAGTTCATGTCATTGAATGGGAAGATCATCAGTTGTAATCCGTCACACAGCAAGAAAAGCAGCGCTTACGGCTGAAGGTAAAATTCCAGTGCCCACAGCATAAGTGAATGTTGGAGATTCACAACTTCCTTCCATCTATGATAATGCCTCAGCAGTGTCTGTTATTTCTATTGTACAAGAATTTTCTAAATTATATTCCCTTAGCCAAAACTGGCGTGAAACATGTTTGTTTTTATTAAAGTCATTTGTTTAAAGGATATGGTTATCACTGACAAGTCCAGCATTTCATAACTGTCTGCAGGTAAGATGGTGACAGATTAGAACGCTTCAGCCAGAGCTCTTCCTCTCTGCCCATTCTTTTTCCTCTTTTTTGTTTTTTTCTGCATCTCTCCTCCCTTCTCTCAGCCTTGGTCACCCGGCCCTGGCCTCCGTCTCCTGGCCTCCGAAGCGGGGTTGGCTGTCGTCAGAGACACCAGCAGCTGGAGCGGAGACACCAACGATCTGTACAGAGGGGAGGGTAGCAGCCTGGTGCGGGAGTGAGGATAGTGGTTCAGTGTGGAGCATGGCAGCAACCAATGCTCAGAGAACTTGGAGGCCCCCTGCGTTGGTCTTCTCTGGAGAGCCTTTGGAGAGAGACTGTGATATTTGTCTTTTTAACTTTGCTGCTTGTTTTTTATGACCTATGGTCATTGTGTGTTCAGCTGTAATAAACAAGCCGTTCTCCTAAAATGTGATAGTTGTGTACTTGCGTGACCTCGTGCTATAGAAAATTGCATTATAGGGAAATCACTGTAGAAAATCGCTATACTTGTACAGCAGAAAGTTTGCGTTATCCAAACAGCATCCACTACTCATCAGTTGCATTACAGCCAATTTGCATTAACGAAATGCGTTTTTGCAGAACCACCTGTAACTTTTTTTTCTACATTTCTCTGTTCTGTAACTACAGATTGTACCTAGGTACATTTGTACCTAAGATGGTGCTGGAAGTGGTGACTTATAAACTTTTCACTGTACTCATTTGAGTACATGTGACAATAAAGCTAATTCAATCCATTAATTGCTCATTCGCATTTCCCCACAAAAAGGTACTGATGGGCTGTCTTCTTGAAGTGCTGCTGTCTGTATGGTGTAGGTACATCCAGAGTGCCATTAGGAACGGGATTCCAAGATTTTGACAGTATTCCAATGCTAGGTCAAGTTAGTGTCAAGGTGAAAAATGGTACATCCTACTACTTGTAATTGGTAGTCAATTGGATTGGAACAAGGTCTTCATGCTGGGAAGGAGGTTGTGTAAGGAGATATGGTTAAACTCAACTGATTTATTTTGAGTGGAAATGAGTAAGAGTATGTCTTGCACTTACAAAGTGCTATGAGAACATAACGTGGTTTTTGACAAGAAGAACCAAATGGTAAAATTAAGCATCACAAGCCCAAGGTCTAGATAAATGACAACACAGAGGCAACATTTTGTAAGGTTAGGTATTATGCAGAGTTAAAAGAGTAAGTAATGAGCTGAATAACTTAGAAAGAACAGGACGATTAAGAGTCTGATAGTTTAAAGACAGACTAGGCTGCTTGGATTTATGAAGATAATATGCAAAAGTGAAATAAAGTGATTGAGAATGATACTTGGTGACTGTCTACTGGTGAAGATTGTTTTATTAGGAGTATATTGCTTGTAACATCGCATTTTGACAATGAGACTGAGAAGAAGCATTTTGTAAGATGAAATGAAATTCTAGACTAAATTCAAGCGTACAGCCTCAGGTCAAAAAGCCCAATAATTAGTTCATAGTGTCACGTGTAACATAGTTGAGTCACCGAAAAAAAATAAAGGTGAGTGAAGTTAGAGAACCCAAACCAAGAGACAGTTGAAGGGGTTTTGAAAGCGAACAGATCAGACGTTAAAGACTTTGAATGATACACAACAATCCCTATGAATGTTCTAAGTTCATCCTTGACTCAAACATTTGCTCCACCATTTCAATTGCTCAAAGATGGAACAGATTTGGTGCGGTCTGTGGGCATTTTGTTATATTGGCTTCTCTGTTGAGGCGGAGGTGTAAATAAAGCTGGTCAATAATGGTTGTATCATCACTGTGTGGCTTTCTTCATAAAATATATATTAAAATTAATCTTACTTTTTAAAATGCGCACTTCTTCCAATATAGTTTCAGAAGTCACTTCATTATACCTGTCAAATAACTTTCAACCAAAAAGAGAAATTGGTGTTTTACTTCAATCACAAAGGGAGATAGTTAGAAATCGATTAACCTTTGCACAACACAGTGGGGACCTCCTAAATATGAGAGAATTCAAAGATTCAGTGCAAACAGGAGACAGGAAGGACGTCACAGGAAATACCATTGTAACTGATTTTTCTTTGTGGAACAACAACTTATCAAAGTTAATATTGCAGCGTGTGAACACCATTTTAAGAGAACTTCAAGAAGAACTCTGAGAAAGACTTATCAGAGATGGACAGTTCTCAGTCAAAAGGAGAAGAAGAAAGGGAACACAGCTAAAGGACTGCTGTACTGAAACAATCTATAGTGGCCACTACTTGCAGTGCCACAGAGACAAAATAAAGGAACCTTCAATCCTTTTCAGCACTTGTTCTGTTCAATCCACATGTCGGAGAAACCTCCATTCTTTCAACCACAGAAGCCATGTGGAATTCTGATTTTAAGATTTCAACATTTTCACCTCAGAAAGAGAATCTTCAAAATAAATAATGAACCTGTGATGATGATAGACTGATCTTATCTGTACATACTTTTAATCTTCATATCTGTATTTTAGTTAATAATTGTATCCCTTTTTATTTAGTAACTTTTAACAGTAGTTATGAAATAAGCAAAGCTTTATCTTAAGGCTAAAGTTTCGCTGTGGCTATTTTCAAATTGGAACACTTAAAAAAACAAAATGTGTCTAAATCTGCCTGAGATACATAGATACTAAGTGTTTCCACTCTATTGGAAGTTTAACCATTGTACTCATATACAGTACCTGTCTGTTTAGACTTGGAGCCTTGTTGATATGGTCTGGGAAGAGCCTAAGTTTTTGGGAAAGAGGATATGAATTTTTTGGAACTGTATTTTGTAGCGGAATTTCTGGCTTTGACTAGCATATGTTAGATGTTCCAGAAGTATTGATATTTGACACTTGAAGCAATCAGGCAATCATAAAAAGAATCCATGGGTTTTTGTATATGTTCATACTTACATTTCATTGACACTAACAAGGTCATTATGGCCTGAATTTCCATGCATCACTGTCGTTCCCAGCTGTCACAGGCAGCATCAATATCATCACTCTGTTTGCAGAAAGTTGCTGCATCAGGAGTTTCACTGAGTCTCTCTTTGCCAGGGGAAATAGCTACACCTCCTCTCCTATTGTCCAAGTGCAAGGAATAATTGACTGCAGTCTCTTCAGCGAACGCATAAAAGTGTGAAGGGATTTCATTCCCTGTGTGCAGCTAAAGTAAGTTGATAGACATTGAATCATGCATTTTGACACCCAGGCTCCTGGCAGTAGTCATGACACCTTCATCTTTCATCTATCATCAACATCATTCGGTGTAGTGCCATATGCTAGAAAACAGGTTATATGGTCTCAGCACGTAGTTCATGATTTATTGTCAGAAACTTGAGCACATATCCTTAGTAGCACTAGATACAAAATGAGCTGCCAAGGGAAACACTGGGGTGAACGTGTAATTATATATTTATTTTGCCTATACACTTTAAGCTTTGGAATATTTCAATAAGATCACCCCTAAACATTCTCTTCTCCAGTTAAAACATTTACCATTCATGCAATCACTTTCCTTAACTTTGGGACCTTAACCTACCTATCAATTTACCTCTCATCATGGCAATCTCTACACTGTGACAGTTTCTTTCTGATAATATGCTGAGTTGTGTTGTAGTGAACATACTTTCAATGGGACCAGATCATGACTCAGTGCAAACCTTTTTTAACATTCATTTATGGGATATGGGTGTCACTGGGCCAACATTTATTTCCCATCCCTCAGTGTTCAGAGGGCAGTTCACACAACTGCATTGTGTGACACTTTGGGCACAGAGTCACATGTAGGCCAGTGTAGGTAAGGATGACCGTTTCCTTCTCTAAAGGAGATCCCATGGGTTTTTCAAACAATTGACAATGGTTTCATGGTCATCATTAGACCTTGGTTCCAGTTTTTTTTAAAAACTGAATTCAAATTCCACCATGGCAGATTCAAACCCAGGTCCCCAGAACATTACCTGGGATCTGTAGGTTAATAGTTTAGTGATAGAACTTCTAGTCCATCACCTCTCCATTACTTCAGTTCTTGAAATTTATACTTTATACCTCCAACTGTGCATCCCAAGTATGTTTACTTTCTTTAATGTTGTTGCTGCTTTCTCCAGCGATTTACACGCCAGTATCAATTTGAAATTATTTCTTAAATTATTTTACAATCTTTACTACTTGCATTCTGTAAACAAATTTAACTGGTTTTACTCACTGAAATTGTGAGCTGGTTGTGGAGTCTTGAGTTGTGCCTGGTATTTAAGGTGAGAGTTTGTTTCATGATCTTGTCTTAAATTATTGGACTAGGGGTAGAACTCATCTAGTACCTGAATGACGTGAGCCTTGGTGTGAATTTGGTGGAATCGGGTGGGGAAAATATTGAGATTAAAAAATCCCATTTTCCAGTCAAGTATTCAGTGGTGACATACGATTCTCACTGGTGAGCAGCAAGAGTCCTGTTTAAATGGATTATTGCACATTATCAACCTCATTATTACCTAATTTCAGCTCACAAATATGTAGTTTCTCATATTTCCATCTGCCAAATAGAAACTCCATAATGAAAATTCCTGACATGAAAGTCAGAGTGGTCAACTGGTGACTCCAGATCATCGCTTGTTCTTCTGGACCTCAATGTTAAACACCTGGCACCAACACCTCAGGGTACACTCCATGTGCAATGAGTACAAACACCTCACATTGACAGATGTTATCATCTGACATGTACCAGCCTCACCACATTATGCTTTTGCAATTCCACGCTGCTCTTTGGAGCACACCAGAACCTTTCATTGGAATGATGTGCAAGACAACTTTGTATGCAGAGACGGGAACCCATCTCGTGATTTGGACTAGGGTGTACCTCAGGGCTGCTTCCTCGCTTTCAGAGTATTCATTCACTTTGAATGGCGCTCACTTTGATGCTCACATAGTCCCTGCCTTGCCTTTCCTTTTGGTGCTTTGCTGCTTCAGGCAGAGTTGAGAGCTTCACAGTACCTCGGCGTTGCCTTGCCATTTAGCACAGAGAAAAAGCCATGCAATGTGTTGTGGTTATCAGCAGGCATCAGTTAAGGGGTTGGATATGTTGCCGTTTAGTCCTGTCCTGTATGAATCCTATAGCTACAGCACGCACCAGCAGCCTATACACAAACACACTGCATGTGCTTCCACCAAATCATTATATCTCAAAGTCAATGCGGAATATTCATCAGTTAAGTCAAGGGAGCCGTCATCAGCCTGGGGATTCTGTCAGTCACAGGAATAGAACCCAAGGAGTGTTTGCAAGGGATACTGCAGTGGTATAGAAATAGGATAACTCAATGCAGGAATGGAATGCAACAACCTGGTATTCAGAGGGGACAAGGACAGTGAAGGGACAAATTTTGACATATAAGAGGGGGTGATGGTATTGGGGAGGACAGAGACTTCTACAGGAAGGAGTGCTATTGGCAGTCACCACCACTGTTGCCTCAACAGGGGGAAGCTTGTATCATGATGATAGCAGGATGAAATTGTAGAGGTGGGACTCAATTGGTAAGGATGAAGGTTGCAGTCCTAATTCCATTTGGCAGTTGGCAACATGTGGGGAATTAGTAGCAATGGGCTGTCCAGGAAAGCTCATGGTAGAAAGGAACATGGAGATTTGGTTGGTGGGGGGGGGCACCTTGATTATCAAGCTGAGCTTGTGACTCATGGACCCAGGAACGACCTGCATTACCTTCCATGTTCTCTCAACTCCTAAACGTGATTTAAGAGTAGAAAACTGCTACGACCATACACAGAATAGGCAAAGTCAGTGTTTGTTTTCTGTCCCCACGTGGGCCTCTTTTCTGATGGATGGAAGGCCTTTCAGGGGGTAATAGCAGCAATTATGCACTTGCGGAGAACAAGTTGAAGTCCTTTGCAATCGTATTGTCATGCATGCAGTGCACAACTGTGTGGGGTGTAAATTCTGGAAACAGAAATGTATCAAAGCTATTACCAATTGTGCCAGATCACACCACTTCATCTCATTTCCCCAGTCTCACAGTCTGGGCAGTTGGCTTTGGCAACATAGCTGGCTTCCAGGTGTGGGCATGATAGACTGTACACACATCATGTTGAGAGACCCATATCATAATGCAGCTGAGTTCATCACAAGGAAAGCATTACATTTGATCACCGCAGAAGTGATCTGTGATCATCAGTACAATATCGTAGAAGTCTGTGCCAGGTACTCTGGGATCTACATGATGAATGTATCCTTGAAAACTCCATCTTACAACAGCTTTTGAGGGGCCAGATGCTTTGCAAGAATAGTTACCAGGAGACAAAGGCTACACTCTGCGACCAGGGCTGATGATTTCATTATATAACCGTCTGACTGAGCAGAATGTCAATACAATGTGGCCCGTTCTTCAACCAAAGCCATTGGTAGATCAGCTGGTAATCCTGCTGAAGATAAGATATCAATGCTAGAATTGGTCTTGGTGGAGACAGGCCGTTCATGCACTCCTACTGTATAGTTGTAGCATGCTGTGCTACTACTATTAGTAGCAGTGCACATACTAGAACAGAATTCAGAAACCAACATGTCTCAGGGCACATAGGTGGTATGGCCAACACTTCGCATATACAACTGCATATTCCTACACTTATTACATTTTAAACACAAATTCACACAGTTTATCTGTCCTAAGCTATATCCCATCTTACATCCCTCTCTAATTACTGCTAATTTTTCCTCAATGACCACCACAGTCCAACATCTTATCATTGTTCAACGCCCATCACATACAGGAAAGCCTTCAAACACTTAAAATCATCACCTTTATTCGACATCTGCAAAAGCTAATAGAAAACAAGCTGCATTTGTGTATTTATCTCATTGATCAGATTTTTCAGTTTTACAGTTTATCTTTTTCCTTAGTTATGTGCACTTCACTATAATACGTGCTTTGCATTTCGTTCATATCGCTTAACAATTATATTGTACCATTTGGCTGAATACTGAACTCAGTTTTTCAAAAATACAGCCTTTAATATAGTCCTGCCCCTCTTGTGAACCAGCATAAAATTGTTATTTAAATATCCTTACATTTGAACAGATATATAGATGGGACAAATTATAATTTTTTAAAATTCATTCATGGGGTGTAAGCATTGCTGGCTGGGTTAATATTAATTCCCTATTCCTAGCTGCCATGGAGAACTAGGGAACCATAGAAATGACATTGCACAGAAGGGGGCCATTCGGCCCATCTTGTCCATTCTAAAGGGGTGGTGAGCTGCTATCTTGAACCACTACAGTTCAAGTACTGTAGGTATACCCACAATGCTGTTGGAGAGAGAATTCTGCGAATTTGACCCAGTGACACTGAATGAATACTGATATATTTCCAAGTCAGGATGGTGAGTTGATTGGAGAGGAACTTGCATATGTTCCCATATATAGCTGCTTTGTTCTTTTTGATGGTAGTGTTTGTGGATTTGAAAGATGCTGTCTAAGGAACCTTGGTAATTTCTGCATTGCATCTTGTAGATGGTACACATTGTTGCGACTGAGTGTCAGTGATGGAGGAAGTGAATGTTTGTGAATGTGTTGCCAATCAAGTGGGCTGCTCCCTCCTGGATAGTATCAAACTTCTTCAGTGTTGCTGCAGCTGGGGAATATTCCATCACACTGTTGACTTGCACCTTGGAGATAGTGGACAGACTTTTGAGGCTTCAGGAAGTGAGTTACTTAGTGCAGGATTCCTGGAGTCTGACCTGCTTTTATAGCCACCACACTTATATGGCCAATTCAATTCAGTTTCTGGTTAATGGTAACTCCCAGGATGTTGACAGTGGGAGATTCAGCTATGATAATGCTATTAAATAACAGGGATCGATGGTTACATTCTCTCTTGTGGGAGATGATAATTATGCGACACTTGTGTGTGGTGCGAATGTCACTTGCAATTTGTCAGCAGAAACCTAGATATTGTCTAGGTTCTGCTGTGTTTGAACGTGGATTGCTTCAGTATCTGAGGAGTTGCAAATGGCACTGAAAACTGTACAAACATGTTCCCCGATTCCAATTAACTTGCTGTGCTCCTTGATTCCATCACGGCCTTTCAGATTCAACTCATCTCTGAAATTCAGCTCTTTTGCTCATGCCTGTGTTTCTTTCTTTTTATCATTGATCATAGCGGCAGGGAAACAATGGAATGTGAATAAACATGAAAATTACCTTCTCCATAATGTGTAATGTTCAAATGGGTCTTGGTGGGTAACTGTCTCATACAGAGCAAACAGTGTATAAGGGTGTATTTTTGGATAGTTTTTTTGAAAAATTGGACATATTTTCACTTTGTCCATCTTTACAACAAAAATAACACACAATGATACAAAACCTCTTAATGTAAGAAAACATCCCAAGTCACTTCACAGGAGTAGTAACAGTGGGAAGGATGGATTAAGAAGCAACATTTCAAACAGCAGAGCTTTTGGAAATTGTTAACTAGAATATTCTTGATATTTTCCTTTAATCTGAAATAGGCCAAAGATCTTACATACATATACACTGTGTTTTATAAATACCTATTTGATTCCAGTGTGGAGAAAATTTCTTCATGAAGACTAAACAAACTGGTTAAAAATCTCAATCAGTTTAAATTCATCAGTGAGCACATGAGTGCACTATTCAGCAAAGTTAATTTGCAAAGATCATTTCTGTAATTGTTCCGTGTTAATTTAACACATTACTGCAGCTAATTTATGCATAACCTTGAACACTAGCTGAATAAGAGCAGTGACAGTGCCAAGAAATAGTGGCAAAATAAGACCTGTCCTCAGAATAGACAGGTTAGGTCCACTTTGGGTTGTTAATTCCCCAATAATTGTTGTCTCTGTGCCATAATTGTTAGTTTCTATGCTATTTGGTCCCCATCACAAACATATCTGACTACAAAAGAAGTTTCCTTTTGGCAGGGTAGGATCGACTTATCTAATGAGTGGGTAAACTGAACATTTTTTTATTCATGAGATAACACGGTGTAGAGCTAGATGAACACAGCAGGCCAAGCAGCATCAGAGGGGCAGGAAAGCTGACGTTTCGGGTCGAGACCCTTCTTCAGAACCTGTTCACAGATGCTGCCAGACCTGCTGAGCTTTTCCAGCAACTTTGTTTTTGTTCCTGATTTACAGCATCCGCAGCTCCTTCGGTTTTTATTTAGTCCTTTAGCTGGGTTGCCTTTCTTCTTCTGCTCTTTTTAACTGAGAACTGTCCATCTCTGATTGTCTCTCTCAGAGTTCTTCTTGAAGCTCTCTTAAAATGGTGGTTCAATGTCTGTCTATAAACAAAACTTTAGTGGCTGCAACATTAACTTTGATAAATTGTCGTACCACAAAGCAAACTCAATTATGATGGTATTTCCTGTCTTCTGTTTGCACAGAAGCTTTGAATTCTCATATTTAGGAGGTCCCCATTGTGTTGTGCAAAGTTAATCGGTTTCTAACTATCTCCCTTTGTGATTGATGCTGAAGTAAAATACCAATTTCTCTTTTTAGCTGAAAGTTATTTGACAGGTTTAATCAACTGACTTCTGAAAGCTATCTCGGAAGATGTTGTGTTCATTTAAAAAAAGTCAAATTAGCTTTCTTTATAAAATACATATTAGAATTACACAGTTGTGACATAGCCATTATTGACCTCCTTCCCAACAGACAGTCCAATATAACAAAATGTCCACAGACCGCATAAAATTTGCTTCATCTTTGAACAATTGTTATGGTGGAGCAAATGTATCAATAGAACATTCATAGGGATTGTTCTGCATTATTCAAAGTCTTTAATGTCTGGGCTCTTTGTTTTCAAATCCCTTCAAGTGTCTCGCGATATTGGACTCACCAACTTCACTCACCTGCATCGTCGTCTTGGTGACTCAGCTATGTTACACTTGACACCGTGAAGCAATAATTGTGCTTTTTAGCTATGATGCTATACTCTTGAATTTACCTAGAACTTCATTTTATCTTACAAAATGCTTTATCTCAGTCTCACTGTCGATCAAAATGTCATCTAAAAAGCAACATAGTCTTATCATCCTACTTAATATCTGATTCATGAATTCTGGAAAATTGCAGAAGCTGGTGAATGGTAAATAGTTCCATGTTCAGTTATTCAGTTAATCTTAATTACGCATATGCATTTGACAAGCCCATGTTATTAAATACCTTTCTATTGGCTAAATTGGTAAAGCAAGCTTTACCGGTAGGCAGTCAGCTAATATTATTCTTGGTCACTGTTTTCACTTTTGCTTATAACCTTCTTAAATCCCAACTTCCCAATCTGCTTTTGAACTACCATATTCTTAATTGACGTTGTTCTTTATAACCTATTCAGCTCTTTACTTAGTCTTCCATCTATACGTAATACACTGACCTAACCTTACAAAATGTTGCCTATATATTGTCATTTATCTTGACCTTTGGCCTTGTGATGTTTAATTTTATCATTTGGTTCTCCTCGCTGAAAGACCACATTATGTTCTCTTAGCATTTTCTCAGTATCAGATGCAATCTTTCTGATTCCTACTCTAAATAACTCAGCCGAATTTAACCATATTTCTTTCAGGCAATTCCTTCCCAACATGGAGACTTTGTTCCATTCCACGAACACCAATTGCAAGTCGTAGAATGTATCATTTTTCACCTTAATACTAATTTGAATTCACACTGGAAAACTGCCAAAATCCTGGAAATCCCTTCCTAATGGCACACTGGGTGTACCTACTCCATATGGACAGAAGCATTTCAAGAAGGCAGCACATGACTGCCTTCTTGTGGGGAATTAACAATGGACAATATAAGCTGGACTTGTCAGTGATAACCATATCCTTTAAACAGTGATTTTTTTTAATATCAGTTTTGCGTAAGGGAATATAATTTAGAAAATTCTTATACTCTCCTTCCTAAATAACAGATACTGCTGCAGCTGTATCAATGATGGAAATAAGTTGTGAATCTCCAACTTACACTTATGTGGTGGGCACTGGAATTTTATCTTCAGCCATATTAATTTCATCTTTCAAGTGCTGTTTTTATTAAGTGATGGAATACAGCTGTTGACCTTCTCATTCAATGACATGAACTTCTACTTGCACATTTTATCAAATGCATTTTTAAAGGTTTCCATCCTCCAGATGTATGACTGCAACCTGGAGCTTCACCATAATCTGGAACATGACTGTTTCCTTTGCTTCTGCGTGTTGCCCAGATGTAACTAACTTCCCAACAGTTGGAGACTTTCAACAGAAGTAGGGCATTTAAACTGTTGGTAGCTAACATAGCGTAGACAGCATCTAAATTTCGGACTCTGTAGCTGTGAGGTTGGTTGCTGTTCGCTTTGAATTTAAGTAAACCTCGTCTGCTAGTGAAGGAAGGCAATTCAACTGCAACATGCAACAGTCTCCTTCTGCCATTTGCATCACCATGGCCTCATCACAGGCCTGCTTTCACGTGAGCTTAATGCTTTTTCTCAAAACATTGGTCAGACTTTTATTGTTCTTTCGGCCTTCAACAAATCTATCTCCAGCATTGTTCTCTAAATCTTGTCCACAGTGCTGTGAAATTTCTTGAATCCAAGGATGTAGTATGAACAGTCTGATTGATAACTGCTTCCTTTCATGGATTGCAATCTCATTCTTTGCGGGCCATAATATGAGTCCCGAAGCAATATTCCAAAATATTCCACAGTACTTGGGATCTCATGAACAACATTGGTCAGACACTATCTCAAAATCACCTGGCTTCTTTGTGGTAATGAAAATATATACTTTATTCTCATCTTCAATTTTATTCACTTTCAGCAAATGTTGAACTTCGTTAGTAATTATACCAATCCTCTTTGTTTGGGTTGGATTCCCCAATGTTCCCAAAAATATCTTCAGTGCTATTGTTTTCAATAGTGCACCATGCTGTACCTGAATGTAACGTTCACATAGACTAACCTTTCAAATTGCTCAAGCTTTCTCAAACTCAACTTCAGGAATTCTTCTTCAGTGCTCATTTTATTTTAGTTCATTCATGGGATGTGGGTGTTGCTGGCTAAATCAGCATGTATTACCTTTGAGAAGGTGGTTGTAAGCTGCCTTCTTGAAGGGCTGCATTCCACGAACACCTGCAGTGATTTCATAATATTGACTCAAAAAACAGTGAAAGGGTTTGTGCCTTGGAGGGAAGATTGTTGGGATGGTGTTTCCATGCATCTACTGCTTTTGCAATGAAGTATCACCCATGCCATGAATGTGTTCTTAGAAGCTCTTCTTCTTACTTTCCCTTCTACTCAGTGAACTAGAAGTGCTTTGTGTGGCTGGCAATGATTGACCTGGTGCATAGTTGGTCCTTAAGTATGGTGGCATGAATCCCGGGGGTGCTGATAGTGGCAAGTCCTTCCCTCGGTGGTAAACACATGAGAGCGCAAGTGTGGCAGAATAGAGATGTGAGACATTCTGTGAGTAACTTAAAATTGTGTGACAAACCTCACTTGCGCTCATGGAGAGAAACACTCCAATAAATTCCCCAATATTGCCACTTAGTCCATTTTGGTAAAATTCAGCCTACTGATCCTGTTCCTAATTAATCAGTTATATTCATTGTCTAGTACTGCCCTACATACCAACTTTATTAAGACTATCCTTTTTGGCAAATAGACAAAAAAAATGATATTTAGCAGCAGAAGAGTTGTGAACAAGATTTCAAAGTTTCGGCTAAGAGATCATCATCACAATGGCTCTCCTGCCAAGATTGTGAATTAAACTCTATCATAGTATTAATAGCATTAGGTTATAACAATAGCTTCAGATATGCGAAAGTGACTCTTGATGATAAGAATGAAATATATTCTGCCATATTTCAGTAATCATGCTATTGATATAGATGTAGGTCTGTGGAATGTGGATTAAATATATAGCAGGACAGAAATAGTTAAACAGTGGAAAAACAAAAACAGCTTTGTTCAATCTATTTTATGTGTATTGATTTTGTGAAGCTCCTTCAGGTGTTTTATTATATGAAAGGTGCTGTATAAATGGAAGTTGATGTTATTGAGTACAGTTTCTACATGCCAATTATCCATGCTTCCAATGAATTGAACAGGTTTCTTTGTCTTTGCACCAAAATCATAGACCTGATATCCATAATTCTACTCTACAACAAGCAAAATTATTTATTGATTTAATTGTATTGAACCTTTGCTCCATTCTGTCTCCTTCATATGAAGTTTTATGGGAACAAACCAGAGATTTGACGTGAATGATGTCTTGTCCAGTTGATCAAGAAGAGTGAGAAATGCAATGCCATAGTTTCCTCCATGACATGACACGACACATTACAGGCCACGATTAGGCACAAAGAGGCCCAATTTCAGAGATAATTTAACACACCTCAATAGCAGTGAAAACATAGAATCCCGACAGTGCAGAAAGAGCCCACTTAATTGCACTGACCCTCCGAAGAGTATCTCACCCAGGCACACACACCAACCCCGTCCCCGTAACCCTGCATGGGGCTTTCACCATAGTTAACCTACCTAGTCTACACATCCCCAGACACTACAGGGTTTTTTTTTTAAGCACAACCAATCCACCAGTCTGCACATCTTTGGATTATGGGAGGAATCCGGAGCATCTGCAGGAAGCCCACACAGACATGGGGAGAACATACAAAATCCATGGCAGACAGTTGCCAAAAGCTGGAATCAAACTCGGGTCCCTGGCACTGTGAGGCAGCAGTGATAATCGCTATACCATCATGCCACCCAAACATATCTAACGTCATATTGATTCTGGTGCTAAGAAGCAGTACCTCCTTTAAACTGACTCCCAACTCCTGGACTCGCCTCAAATTTTGGGCCATAATCCCACCAGGTTTATCATGCTTTCCACAACTAATGCCCAAAATCAATATCTGATGTGGCATCTCTGGGGCTGGCATCCTCAATTTCTCTGTACTTTACCACAAATTGTCACGATCTTGCGAACTAATTTTATTAAACATGTGCAGGATATCTGCATCCAAATCACACCTTAAGTCAGGCACAATCCAATGTTTTTGGCAGAATTTCTACTAATGCCCACTAATTGGTCAAAATCTTCATGACTAGACTATATCTCAAGTCTTTGACTCAAACAAATATCACAAGGTTGTAATATTTAAAATCAAATTTGGACAACCGACACAAGTTCAAAAAGAGCATTACCTTGACCTAATTTCAAGTACTTGTCAATAACTTTAACGGTGCACAAGATAAAAAAAACTGTGGAAAAGCATATGTACCCTAACCTTCCAATGCATTTCCATTTTCTCTCATCACCAGCTACCATCAGTATTTCTTTAAGATGTGCAACAAACTTCAGGATATGGTAGATTTATTAACAGATTAATGTTTAACATGTTAATGTCACATTATTTCTATTTGTCCAAAACCTTAATCCACTTAAGATGAACAAAGGAACTTAAGAACGTAGGAACAGGAGTAGGTCATTCAGCCCCTCAAGCCTGTTCCACCATTCAATGAGATCATGACTGATCTGTGGCCTAACTTCATTCACCTGCCTTTGGTCCATATTCCTTAGTACCTTTGCTAAACCAAAAAAAAACACTCATAATTTACAATTAACAACTGATCCAACATTGACTTTTTTTTTGTAGAAATGCTTCCTAACATCTCTTTTGAATGACCTGACTCTAATTCTTAAACTATGTCCCCTTGTTCTAGAATCCCCAACCACAGGAAATAGCTCATCTTTTTTGACCCTGTCTTTTCCTGTTAATATCTTGAAGACTTTGATTACATTGCCCCTTAATCTTCTAAATTCTAGAGAAAACAGGCCTAATTTGTATAATCTCTCCTCATAACATAACCCCTGAAGTCCAGGTATCATTCTTGTGAACCTACATGGTACTTTTTCTAAAGCTAATATACCCTTCCTACATTGTGGTGCCCAGGTCTGCCCATAGTCCGCCAAGTGTGGTCTAACAAGGGTTTTGTACAACTACAACATTACTTCTGCATTCTTGAACTCCAGTCCTCTAGATATAAAGGCCAACATTCAATTAGCTTTCTTGATTATTTTGGCTAAAGAACTTTGTCAACATCACCAGCATAATTTTAGCCTATATTTTGTAAATTATTTCATGAAAGAATTTCCAAAAAGTAATCATTGCCATCAACTAAAAAATGCACTGACAAATACACTCTCACAGGGAAATTGGCTATTTGCCAAATTTGACTCATAGTTGCCAGTATGTTTCCAATGTCTGTGCTTTGAGGACTGTCAAGGTACTTATGTTTGTTTCTCAAGACCATTACAAACATATCTACAGTATCTTTGAATTGACACCTCAGGTCAAAATATATTTTGTTTTATAAAACACTAGGTAAATCAAACAATTGACATTTATATGTTCTTTATAAGGAACAATAATACATTGTGTACTTGGTGCTCTTAGGACTTTTTTTAATGGAAACAACGAAAACATGGATGTACTGTTCATAAATAATGTTTTTTATTTGTCTTGCAATCATGATAAGAAAGGTCACATTCTAAAACCGCAAACCCAATAGGCTGACTGTATTGAAGTTGAGAAGGCACCAGGACCAGGAAGTGCTTGAAATAGAGTGGAAGTAGAAATTGCAGAAGCACTAACCATAAAGTTCCAATTTAGATTCATAGCTAGTGTCAGAGGACCAAAGTATTGCAAATCTTATGCCCTTGTTTAGAGAAGGAGTAAAGCCAAGCCTTCCAACTACAGATCAGTCAGTTTAACCTCAGGAGTGGTGAAGCTTTTAGAATTAATAAAGTTTGGTGAAGAAAAAATCCTAATCAAGACCATGAGACAGAGGAGCAGAAAAGATTATTCAGCCCATCAAGTCTGCTGTGCCATTTTGAGAGATTATAGCTGGTTTGATAATCCTCAACTCACTTTCCTGCCTTTGATTCATAACCCTGTTTTTCTTACTCATTAAAAATCTGTCTATCTCAGCCAAGAATAGACTTAATCACCAACCCTCCACAGGTCACTGTGGTAAAGAATTATACAGATTCACAATCCTAAGAGAAGGAACTCTTATTTCTGTCTTAAGTATGTAAACTTTTATTCTGAGTTTATGTCTTCTGGTCCTGCACTCTCACAGGCGGAAACAACCTTTCCACATTTGCTCGGTCAAGCCCTCTAAGAATCTTGAATACTTAAATATGGTCACCTCTTATTCTTCCTTAGTCCAATGGGCACAGGCCTAATTTACTCAACTGTTCCGCATAAACCAGTCCCTCCTTACCTGGGATCAGCCTTGTGATCCTTCTCTGCACTGTCTTCAATGCCAATATATCTTTTCTTAGATAACAGGACAAAACTGTTCACAGTATTCCAGCCGTGGTCTGACAAGTGCCTTGTATAGTTTTAACAAAATCTCCCTACTTCTATACTTCACTTTGAAATAAAAGGCCAACATTCCATTTGCCTTCCCTATTACCTGATGAGCTTGGATGCTTGCTTTTTGTATGGATTTGTTAAAGGAAATTTGTGTTTAAATAACTTGCTTTTGGCTTTTGATAGGATCATGGAGTACAAAAGTAAGGAAGTTATGTTAAAGCTGCGTAAAACACTTGTTTGACCTCAACTAAACTACTTTGTTCAGTTTCATGCACCACAATTTAGGAAGGATTTGACGGCATTAGGGACTGTGAGAAAGTTTCACAGAAATGGCTGTAGTGATTAGGAATTTCAATTAGCGATGACTGGAGAATTGAAGTAGTGGTGGAGAAGGTTGAGAGGAGATTTAACAGAAGATTCAAAATCATGGATATTGTGAATAGATAAGCAGAAATCATTGCCATTAGTGGAAAGATCAAGAACTAGATGGCACAGATTTAGGGTAATTAGTAAGAGAAAAATTGGCCATATGAGAAATTCTTTTTAATGTAGCAAGTGGTTAGGATCCGGAATACACTGCTGTAAATTTGGTGGAGACAGGCTAAAGTGAGGCTTTCAATAACTAACTGGATCATTATCTGAAAAGAAAAAGTTTTCAGCATTACAGAAAAATGGCTGGTAAGTGGCACTTGGTGAGTAGCTCCTTCAGAGGCTCAGCACAACCACAACAGGTAAAATGGCCACCTTTATGGTAACGTGGTTTTTCCTCTCCATTTTCTCTCCTAACTTGCTGCATATTTTCAGTTTTTTTCATTTCATTTATATTGCTGATCCAATTCAGTTTCTGGATACTAGCAACCCTCAGGATGTTAATGATGGGAGATTCAATGGTTTAAATGTCATTGACTGTCAAAGGTTCAAATATACTTATTTAAAAAAGGCATTGAATGGCATTTCTGTGGAAGGCTAATGGAATGTTGGCCCTATTTCGAGGGGCTTGGAGTATAAGAGAAGAGAAGTCTTACTGCAAATGAAAAGGCGCTTGTGAGACCACATCTGATGTACTGTGAGCAGTTTTGGTCTCCTTATTTTTAAAAAATATATATACTATTTCTTTGGAAGCAGTTCAGAGAAGGTTCAGTGGGATGACCTCTGCTATGAAGGGATTGTCTTATGTGCAAAGGGTAAACATTTATTGGAAACATGGCTGAGAAAAGGGCAGGATTGGCAGCTCAATGTTCCAGGATGCAGAAGCTACAGGCATGACAGAGGTACAAGTAAGTGAGGAGGGAGAGTTGCCTTTTTGATAAGGGAGACATAACAACAGTGCTTAGAGAGGATATTCGTAAGGGTCAGCAAATTAGGCTATATGATTCGAACTTAGAAACAAGAAGGGGATGGTCACTCTGTTGGGACTGTGTTATAGACCCCAAATAGCCAGCAGGTACTAGAAGAGCAGATGTGTAGAGAGATTGCAAATACCTGTAGGAACAACAGAGTAGTATTGGTTGGAGATTTTAATTTCCCCTCTATTGACTGTGCCACCCAGAGTGTACAAGGCCTGAATGGGGTGGAATTTGTCAAATGTGTCCAAGAAAGTTTCCTAAATCAACATGTAGAGGGCCCTATTCAGGAGGGTGCAACACTGGACCGTCTCTTAGGAAACAAGGTCAGGCAAGTGACTGAAGTCGGAGAGCACTTTGGGTCTAGTGACCATAAGTCTCTTAATTTTAACATAGATTTGGAGAAAGATAGGACAGGTCCACAGGTTAAGGTGCTGAACTGGAGCAGGGCCAATTTTGGGGCCATTAGGCGGGATCTAGCAGAGGTCGACTGGGTGAGTTGGTTTGAAGGAAAAGGAGCTACCAGTAAATGGGAGGCTTTAAAAGTGTGATATCAAGGGTCCAGGGACAGTATATCCCTGTTAGGGTGAAAGGAAAAGCTGGCAGGTTTATGGATCCCTAGCTGACGAGGGATACTGAGGCTCTGGTCGGGAAAAAGAAGAAGGCATACATTAGGTTTAAGCTATTAGGCTCAAGTGAATCTCTAGATGACTATAAAAAGTGTAGGAGCATACTTAAGAGGGAAATCAGAACAGCAAAAAGAGGGTATGAAATGGTACGATATTGGAGAGGATACTGAGGGACAGGATCAACCAATATTTGGATAGTGAAGGTCTGATTAGGGATAGTCAGCATGGATTTGTGCTCAGGAAGTCATGTCTGACCAGCTAAGGTTAAAGATAATTCCAAGAGGTTCTACAGCTATATTAAAAGTAAGAGGGTGGCGAGAGAGAGAATAGGTCCCCTTAAAGATCAGCATGGCCGTCTATGTCTGGAGCCACAGGAGATGGGGGAGATTTTTAATGAATATTTCTCCTCAGTGTTTACTAAGGACGGAATCATTGATGCTAAGGAAATAAGGGAAACAAGTGGAGATTTTTGGACCGCATACATATTACCAGAGAGGAGATGTTTGTAGTCTTAAAGCGCATTAAGGTGGATAAATCCCCTGGACCTGAACAAGTCCATCCTCCGACATTGTGGGAAGCTAGGAAAGAAATTGCAGAGGCCTTGCAGAGATTTTTGCTGCATCTTTAGCCTCTGGTGAAGTTCTGGAAGACTGGAGAGTGGCTAATGTTGTTCCATTGTTTAAGAAAGGTAGCAAAGACAAGCCAGGGAACCACAGTCCAGTGAGCCTGACATCAGTGGTAGGTACGAGATTGGAGAGGATACTGAGGGACAGGATCAACCAACATTTGGATAGTGAAGGTCTGATTAGGGATAGTCAGCATGGATTTGTGTGCAGGAAGTCATGTCTGACGAATCTTTTAGAATCTTTTAAATGATCTGGATGTGAATGTTCAAGGCACGATTGGTATGTTTGCGGATGATACAAGATTAGGAGGTATCATTGATAGTAAGGAAAGTTATTAAAAATTAGAGAAGGATCTTGATTAGATGGGGAAGTGGGCTGAGAATTGCCAAATGCCATTCAATACAAAAAAGTGTTGCACTTTGGAAAGTCAAACCAAGGTAGGACTTATACACTACATGGTAAGGTCCTGAGGAGTGTTGTGGAACAGAGGGACCTAGGAGTACAAGTACATAGTTTGTTGAAAGGGCATCACAGGTGGATAGGGTGGTGAAGGAGGTATTTAGCATGTTGGCCTTCATCGGTCGAGGTATTGAGTACAGGAGTTGGGATGTTATGTTACAGTTGTATAAGTCATTGGTGAGGTGGCACTTGGAGTATTGTGTACAGTTTGGGTCACACTGGTATAGGAAAGACATAGTTAAACTGGAAAGTGTGCAAAGAAGATTCATGAGGATGTTGTCAGGGCTAGTAGGCCTGAGTTATCGGGACAGGTTGGCCAGGATAGGACTTCATTCCTTGGAACATAGGCGAACGAGGGGTGACTTTATTGAGGGGTTTAAAATCATGATGGGCATAGATAGGATGAATGCGTATCATCTTTTTCCCAGGGATGGGGAATTGAAAACTAGAGGGTATAGGTTTAAGGTGAGAGGGGAAAGATTTAAGAAAGACCTGAGTGGCAACTTCTTCACTCAGACAGTGGTGCTGCCAGAGAAAGTGGTTGAGGCACGTACAATGGCAACCTTTAAAAAAACATTTGAATAGGTACATGGATGGGATGAGTTTAGAGGGATGTGGACTAAATGCAGGCAATTGGAGCTAGCTGAGTGCATACCATGGTCAGCACAGACCAGTTTGGGCTGAAGGGCCTGTTTCCATGCTGTATTACTCTATGACTCTAAGCTCAATAGCATCCAGGACAAAGCAGCCTGCTTGACTGGTGCCCCAGCTAATAGCTCTAACATTCACTCCCTCCACCAACGAAGCACAGTGGCAGTAATGTGTACCATCAAGGAAGAGTACTGCAACAACTCAGTAAGACTCTTTCATCAGGACCCTCTAAACCTGCAATCTCTACCATCTATATGTATGGCAGCTTATATTTGGGAACACCACTACTTGCAAATTCCCCTCCAAGCCAAACACTATTCTGAGATGGAACTATATTGTCAGTCCATCACTGTTGCTCCACTCCACACTATGTAGCATAGACCTATTTACTATCATCTAAGAGTAACAGGATAGAGTATTTCCAGTTCCTGAATGATGTGGGCATTGACAAGTCAGTTGGGAATATAGGGCGAGTTCAGCAGAAATAAGGTTCTCGACTTTGAGAGGAAAATGTCCAAGCCTTCAACCAAGTTTTGAACAGCATGCCGAGAACGTTGTTAGTTAGAGTCAAGAGGCATATTTGCATTCATGTGCATGCATTAACATGGTATTACTACCTAAACTCACCTCATTGATCTGCAGTTTCTGTCTTGGATCAGCCTCCGTCTTGGATAGCAGTCGTCAGAGTTTCAGTGCATGCTCTATGGGAGCAGCTATTGCAACCACCGTCCACAGATGTTAGAATCAGACACTGAGTATCCCACATCCACATGACATATTCCTAAGCATGTCCAATATGGTTCTGCACTTTAATGCTGCACTTTGGAGTGTACCAGCACGTTTCAATATAATGCTGCTGCCAGCACAATTTGTGCACAGGGATAGGCACCCAACTTATGATTCAATCATAATACATCTCAGGGTTTCTTGCTTGCTCTTTTTGTGCTCATTCAGCATCCCTGCCTCTCAGCTAGAGCTTAAAGGCTTCTGTAAAGTACTTATATTTTGCCTTGCTTTTAACACAGGCACAAAAGAGGCAACTTATCATGTTTGTCAGCAGTGATCAGTCAAGGAGCTGGATATATTGCCACGCTACATCAATTTCCAATACCATGTCCAATAGCATACCCAACAAATACACTGCTAATGCCTTAACATAATGGCCATGTCTAAAAGTCTAAGCAGTGTAGTCCTTAATGGAGTCAAGGGAGAAAGCCTTCAGTCAGACGTCCCTGTACAGAAAGTCAAGAGCAGCAATTCTAATTTTCTCTCCTTTTTTCAGGTTATCATTTGCTATTTTTATTTTCTGTCCAATCTGCTGACCTAACACCTGTCTTTGCACTATTATACCCTTTTTCACTTTGTTTAACTTTCTATTTAACTACCAATGGTGGGTCAATACCTTGGAATTTTTCTTATTTGTTAGAATATATCTGTTCTATGTTTTCTTAAATGTCCGTTTTAAAGTCTATCATCACATCACTATTGACCTTTATTTTAAAATTAAATTTGCCAATTCACTATGCAGCTCTACTCTCATGCCCTCATAATTTCCCATAAAGAATTTTATTTTTCACAAAAATCCTGGACCCATTATTCTCTTCCTCAAACGATGGCTGCTTCCTAATCCTATATGATTACATCAAACCAGACCTAATTTAACTTGCTCTCTGGTTGATTCCAGGGCTCTAGCAAGAAAACAATCCTTAAAACTTTTTATGAATTCCTCATCCTGGTTACTTTTTCCCAGTTGTTCTTTCCAGTCATTAAGTTGATTCATATCTCCAATGATTACTGCCGTGCCTTTTTGACAAGCTTCCATTGTTTGTTTATGCTCCACTGTACAGTGTGCTTACTGCTATGGGGATTGTACAGTAACCCCACAAGAAACTTCTTGCCTTTATCATTTCTCATCTTTACCTCAACCATTTCCACACCTTGGTTTCCTGAATTTAGGTTATCTATCTCTATTGTGTTAATATTATCATTAACTAATAGAACTACCCCATTTTTTTCCAAGCTTCCTGTCCTTGCTAAATATCCAGTACCCTCTAATCGTATCCATTGATTTACTGTAAGATCTGTACTCTCTATTCCTTCCTGTCATGTTCTGTTTATCATTTCCTATATCAATACTTTCCTCTTTGGACTTGACCCTCATGTTTGATTTACCACTTATTCCCATATTTGATCCTTTTTCTGAGGTTCCATTGAAAGATGCAGATGGTGGAGTTTCTGCTTGTCTGCAGTGGAAGTTGAGACATCAGCCATTAGATGTTGCATCGTGTTTGGGATTATAAGGATTTGAAAATGTAGGTGGTGCAAGCAATTGGCACAAAAGTAACAATGTCACCTCAAAGTGTGAATGTTCAACACTGTAAGCGAACAAGTAATTGATAGTACTGCAGAACATGAGAACAAGGAAAGCACAATTGGCACTGTCTTCTTCTGACATATACCAAATAATGGATAATATATCTAACAGATACATCACTGACATGGACACAAAGAGGAACTGATTATAACTCGATCCAACCTGTCAATTCACTCACTAAGTTTAATTGCAATTTTTAATTAATTTAGTTCTGAAGCCTGCAATGAGGTAGCTTCAACTGCTACATATTTTCATTTAAGGAAATTGAATTAAAACAGGTAAAAGCAAGATTTTTGAGATAGCATCATATATTTGCAGAACTACTCTTTCATGTCTGTTGGCAGGATTCAAACCCAGTTCAGCTGAAATAGATGGAGGTTTCTTTTGCCATAACTTTATAGAACACCAATTGAAATAAATTTTGGAATTCCGCTTCAACTTTCTAATGATGCAACTCAAAAACCGAAATCACCTGCAAATTCACCACTGGTTGAGCAATCTTTCTTAGAGAAGACTATTTCGGGAAATAAATTGTGATATATTATCCATACTGTACAATCCTTTTTATCCTTCAAATCATATGCATTCTCCACCATAGTAGGGATTGGACATGGCTTGATGGCTTCTTGGAAAGCAACACAGTGGCTCAGTGGTTAGCACTGCTGCCTCACAGCACCAGGGGCCTGGGTTCAATCCCACCCTCAGGCGACTGTCTGGGTGGAGTTTGCACATTCTCCCTGTGTCCGCGTGGGTTTCCTCCCACAGTCCAAAGATGTGCAGGCTAGGTGGATTGTTCATGCCAAATTGCCCATAGTATTCAGGGAAGTGTAGATTAGGGGGATGGGTCTGGGTGGAATTCTCTGAGGGTCGGTGTGGACTTGTTGGGCCAAAGGGCCTGTTACCACACCACAGGGATCTAAGAAACAGAAAACATGTTTTTCGCATCGTTTTTCCAGCTGTTTTCGAAAATTTGGCAAGTATATTGGAGATTCCTTTTTGCCTTGTGAGGCACTAGACAAATATATAAGTAACCAAGTTAAACAACTAATGTGTAGGACACCTGGTTGATTTATTTCTTCAGGGATGCTGAGGCTAAGTGTAATCTACAAATACTCCTACTGAGATCAGCTAATGTAGCCCATTAAGCTGAGAATGAACTGGTCTGTGTGGCTTCATGGCTCATCCCATGTGAAGGAGACTTCACCGTTACTCACCTTTATAAAGTAAAATGAGCAAGCAAATTTCTCTGCTTCCCAACATGAAAGTTACCTCTAAACTATTCTATATACTTCCAATTATAAAATGAGAACTTAGAGCACACATTTTATGACATTATATTCTTAAATCTATAGTTCACTACTATATTTTATATACTATACTATATTTTGCTAGCCATATAAATTTATTGCTAAATTTTTATTGTGACAGTAGGGCAACAGGAAACAATACACACCAATTAAAACTGGGCATACACCAATTAGATACAATTGTTAGTCTAGCATAATTGCATAATTCCCAAAACAATTATGATTTTCTCTTTGTTAAATCAATCAACTCTAAGTACTCTACAAAATTCAAAAAGCACTAGGGATAAATTTCAACCAAATTACTCAAATTAATTAAGATTGTTTAATTACCATTTTAGTTTATACTTTTAATTAAAATGTAATGAACTTCTCACGTAATCAACAATCATTGTATGTTCATTTTAAAAAAGCTGCAATGAATCACTCATTTCCAGCCCTAATTATTCCAGGAGTTCAGGACTAGAATAAACACAAACCTGTAGTTTCTTCACAAATGTTACACTGTAGTGTAATATATAATGTTCATGTCATCCCGTAACTTCCATAATAAGCCCTTTACTTAATATTTTCTGTGTTTCCCTGTACCAGCTGAAATGTGGACCGACTTTGTCCTTTAGGGGCAGTAAAAAAAATATATACCAAATTCTCAAAGGCATATTTCAGTTCACCATTATTCTATACACTTTATGAAGGGGCAAACCAATTTTTCAGGCTGCATCAGAAATCCAATTCTGAATGAATAGAACTTTGCTTCAAACAACACACATATAAACAAAGATAAAGGGGAAAATGAAAGCATAAGCGCAGATCTCAAAGCCAATGAGAGGATCTTGCAAAGAGATGACCGTCATGACTTTGATAACAGCATACTTCTTTCCCTACAGAACAATTTTTTTGCCATCCTTTGCCAAAAAAAGACAGAGAAAGTAAACACAGATTTTATCCATTTTTCCCTGCCCAGCTCCTTATTAATTATTTTTATTCGTTCATGGGATGCTGGTTTCATTGCCTGAGGCAGCATGTATTGCCCATCCCTAGTTGCCCTTGAGAAGGCAGTGATGAGCTGCCTTCTCAAATCACTGCAGTTAATTTGGTGTAGGTTCATCATTAATGCTGTTAAGAAGGGAGTTCCAGAATTTTCACCCAGTGACATTGAAGGAACAACAATATATTTCCAACATAAGATAGTGGGTGGTTTGGAGGGGAGCATGCAAGTGACTCTATTCCTATGCATCTATGGCCTTCTCCTTCCAGCTGGTTGTGGTCATTGGTGCTATCTAAGTAGCCTCAGTGAATTTCTGCAGTGAATCTTGTAGATGGTACACACTTGCTACTGAGCAATGACAGTGGATGGAGTGAACATTTATGGATGTGGTGATGGATTGGTTTAACTGGATGGTGTCAAGTTTCTAGAGTATTGTTGGAGCTGCATTCACCAAAGCAAGTGGGGAGTATTCCATCACACTCTTGGCTTGTGCCTTGTCGACATTGAACAAGCTTTGGGAAGACAGGAGGTGAGCTACTTAATGCAGGATTCTTAGACTTGACTTGCTCTTGTAGCCATGGTATTTATATGGCTTGTCCACTTCAGTCTCTGATCAATGGTAGTCCCCAGGATGTTGACAGTGAGAGATACAGTGATGGTAATATTATTGAATTTCAAGGGGTGATGGTTTGATTCTCTCTTGTTGAAGATGGTCATTGCCTGGCACTTTGTGGCATGAATGTTAGTTGTTACTGGTCAGTCCAAGCCTGGATAGTGTCCAGGTTTTGCTTCATTTGGAGATGGACTGCTTCAGTATCTGAGGAGTCACAAATTGTGCTAAATGTTGTGCAATCATCAATGAACCTCCATATTTATGACCTTATGATGGAGGGAAGATCAATGATAAAGCAGGTGCAGATGGTTGGGCCTAGGACACTATCCTGAAGAAATGGGAAATCTTGTGGTGCAGTGGTAGTATCCCTACCTTTGAGTCTGGTAACCGGAGTTCAAGTTCCACCTGCTCCAGAGATGTGTAATAATAACAGGTTAAATTATGCAGAGATGTCCTCGTGCTGAGCTGACTGACCTCAAATAATCACAACAATATTCCTCTGTGCCAGGTATGCCTCCAACCAGCAAGAGTTTACCCCTTGATCCCAGTTTTGCTGGGGCTCCTTGATGCCATACTCTTAAATGTGGCTTGATATCAAGGGCAGTGACTCTCCCCTCACCTCTAGAATTCAGCTCTTTTGTCCATGCTTGGAGCAAGGCTATAATGAGGTCAGGAGCTGAGTGGTCCTGGTGGAACCCAAATGTTGCAGCAGTGAGCAGGTTGTTATGAATTAAGTGCTACTTGACACCTTCCATCACTCTACTGAGTGACAAGAATAGACTAATGTGGTGCTAATTTGGCAGGCCACATTTGTCCTGCTATTTGTTTACAGGACATGAGTGAGTAATCTTTCACATTGCCAGCGTTGTAGCTGCACAGCATCAGCTTGGCCAGGGGCATGTCAAGTTCTGGAGCACAAATCTTTAGGATTATTGCTGGAATGTTGTCACTGCCCATAGCTTTTGCAGCGTCCAATGCTTCCAGCCATTTTTCATTCTTACACGTAGTGCATCAAATTAGCTGAAGGCTGACACCAGTAGTGTTGGGACCTCTGGAGGAGGCCAAGACGGATCATTCACTTGGCACTTCGAGCTGAAGATAGTTGCAAATGCTTCAGTCTTGTCTTTTTTACTGACTCCCTCTTTATTAAGGATGGGGATATCAGCAAAGTGAGCTCCTCCAGTAGGTTGTTTAATTATTCACTACCATTCACAACTAAGTGTGGCAAGAACTGCAGAGCTTATATCTGATCTGTTGGTTGTCTTATTGCTTAGCTCTATCACTTGTAGCTTCACCAGGTTGACACCTCTTTTTTAGGTATGCTTGGTGTTGCTCCTGGCATGCCATCCAGCATTATTCATTTAACCAGGGTTGATCCCTTGGCTTGATGGTAATGGTAGAATGGGAGAATATACTGTATTATGTTTGAGTACAATTCAGGTGCTGCTGATGGCGCACAGGGATCCATAGTCTGGAGCTGCTAGATCGGTCTGAAGTCTGTCTATTTAGCATAAGGGTGAGATCATGTATCTTTTCCCTGCTGTTGGTTCCGTCACTAACTTTCGCAGGCAAAATCGAGCAGCTATGACCTTTAGGACTTGATCAGATTAGTCAGTTGGGTTGCTGCCAAGCCACTCTTGGTGTTGATCTCCTCCATTGTGTGGGGTGGTATGGGGTAACCAGCATGATTGGCCTGACTCCATGAGACTTCATGGAGTCTGGAGTCAATGTTAAGGGTTCCTATCGGCGATTCCTTCTTGATTGTATACCACTGTGCCACAAAATCCAGGGATGGTGATATTGTTGTCTGGGACATTGAGTATAAAGTATGATACCATGAGCATGTCTATGTCAGGCTGCTGCTTCACTATTCTGTGAGACAGCTCTCCCAAGTTTGGCACTACCTCCCAAATGTTAGTAAGGAGGACATTGCAAGATTGACAGGGCTGTGTTTGCTGTTGTCTCTGGTGCCTTAGTTGATGCCAGGTGGACTGTCCAGTTTAATTCATGACTTTGAATATTGCAGACTAATCATTTCCAATCTACTATGGTACATGATCAAAATTCAAACCAACCATCCTGAAGCCAGTCAATTCCAACACACACATGCTCTGGAAGAATCAAGAAGTTTCCTAATGGATTACATTTATAAAGTCAGAGATTTGGGTTGAGGGGGAGCTAGTTGTGAAGAAAGGATAGTGATAAAGTGATATAACTCTTTAAGTAATTGTCTAATTGGTTAAACAAGCTGGGAAAAAAAATGCTTGGTGAGAACGATGACCTCTGTGAATTCAACTCATCTTTTTGATGTTCCATCTTTTTCATAACATGAAATTTCCAATGTTCTATTTGGAAATCTTGGTGTATGCTTTCTTGGTTTTGAGCCATTGCTCATTGTATCAAAACACAGAATTATTTTTAAAATAATTAGTACCACTTCATGCAGCTATACCGCACTTCCACCAAACAAAGTGCAATTTGTTTCGCTTGTAATATTTGGATATACTGCTGATGTTTGCAGCCAATGAACAGCAGGGACATTTGCTAGCTGCATCAGTTAGTGTGAGTTGCAGAGTACAAGCATGAGTTAATGACACAATGCAATCCTTACACCCATTTTTAGAGCTTATGCAATTCTCTTACGTATTTATTCATAGCACAGCAAACAATGGATTCAGGTTTTACTAGAAATGAATCAGACTGCTGGAATTTTAGGTCTTTGTGTTTATGATTTTTTTTTACCATGTAAACTTAACTTCAAATGCTTCTTCTCTATTGAGACATTAAGCATATCTAATTCATTTAAGAAGTCTGAATTTTTGAGACCATAGCATCCACCAACAAAGTTTTATCAAACACGAACACGTCCCCTGATGTGTTAAACATTTCTTTTTGGAAAAGTGCCAAGACTAGGTTAATTGCGGGTCAAATAATTTAAAACATCTTTTCTAGGAAGTGAGAATATCTAAAAGCCCCAAAGAAATTAGAATTCCATATCACTAAGTTAAAAAGTAAACATAAGATCTAAAGACTTACAGACATCACTAATTGTAGAGGTTTCAACAGTGTTTCCAACAAAAAGCATTGCTGTCTGCACTTTACTAATTCAATGTATACTGATTTGATGTTAATACAAAAGCTCCTGACCTGCACTGTCTGCACACAAATGCAAAGGAGCATAACACCATCTGTTAGTTAATTCCCTTTCCCAAACTAATGAATTTGTTAACTGCTGGCATAAATCATATAATTCAGCAGTCTACTTAGTGAGACCAAGAATTATCTGAAAATGTAAACCCAAATATAAACCCAAAGTTCGTTTTGTCGGATCAATCCAGTCTAATTATTTGCAAGAATGATATTCCTTCATTGTATATAACTACATCCAAACAGTCAGATCTAACTTTGGAACCATACATACATACCGGCAAAGGAATAAACTCTGTGGAATCTATTATGCGGTGTTCAGAAAAATGAACTTTGATCCCTCCTTTAGCAGGTGTCTAAAAGCATTTGCCTGACCCTATTCATTTTCAAATGAAACATTTGGCACTTTAAACTTCTCACTGCAGTAAATACAAGGATCAATTTCTTGACAGACATTTGTACCATAATTTCCTTTTAGGTTTTCCTGATGTCCTGCCATTACATTGTCTGAAAATCAGTAGAATCAGTAGATCAGGAAATGGTAGAAATGGCCACTTAATCATTTTTTGTCTGAAGTACCGTGTCCAATTCTGGTCGCCCTGTTATAGGAAGGATATTATTAACCTGAAGCGAATTCAGAAGAGATTTGCCAGGATGCTGCCAGGAATGGCGGGTTTGAGTTATAAGGAGAGGGTGGATAAGCTGGGCCATTTTTCATTGGAACGTAGGAGATAAAGAGGTGACAGAGGTTTATAAAATAATGAGGGGTACAGATAAGGTGAATGGCAAGTGTCTTTTCCCTAGGGTGGGAGATTTCAAGACTAGGGGGAAATTTTTTTAAGGTGAGAGAAGAAAGATTTAAAAAAGGCATGACAGGCAATTTTTTTACACAGTGAGGGATTCATGTGTGGAATGAATTTCCAGAGGAAGTGGTGGATGTTGCTACAGTTACAACATTTAAAAGACATTTAGATAAGTACATGAATGGGAAATGTTTGGAGGGATGTGGGCCAAGTTCAGGCAGGTGGGACTAGTTTAGTTTGGGATTATGGTAAGCATGGACTGGTTGGACCAAAGGGCCTGTTTCAATGCTGCATGACTCTATGACTTCCCTACTATTCAACTTACTAATATTAGCCCCGTTAACTAACAGCTTATAAAATGAAATTACATAAATGTTTCATGTACAAATGAGTTGGTTCAAAAAGGACAGTGAGCAACCAATGACAGCATTTGGGACTTTGGGTTGAAACACTGATGTCAGGTCAATTGGACAATTAATGGCCAGAGGATTTGCTTGCTATCTAGTTAAGGACAACAGGTGTGTCTTGGAGCTAAATGGCCATTTGGAGATACATCATCTCAAAAGAAGCTGCAATTGCTGTTTTAGTTAAGAGAAAATGTTTCTGCCATCATCTGGAGATGTTCTGTCTCCAACGTTTAAAACTTTCAGGTTAAAAAAGTAGCCTCAGTGCCTGAGCCACCATTGTGGAGAGGAACCCCTATGCTGTGAAGGCGTAGAGTGATGAAGCAATGTTAAAATTTAAACAGCATGCTGAGAATTTTAAGCTGCAGGCAATAGAGTTTTGCTTCATCCCATTTAATTTTGCTGCTCCCAGCTGTTCACTTGTAACTTGCTGCAGTTTGTTGGCTACGAAATCTGACCTTGTGAGGAGCAAGTATAACTTAGGGATGTGACGGGTTATTGGATTGGAAGTCAAAGTTGGATTGAGGCTGAGATCGGCGTTAGGTAGGGAACCTCAGAACAACATGATGTAAGTTGGTGTTATTTCACCACTACTAATGACATAAAGGTATGACTACATCATTAAACAAGAATGTCTCGGGGTAGATCCCTATCTCTGGACCAGGAGGCCTGGGTTCAAGCCCCATCTGCACTGAAGAAAATTTTAAAAGAAGACAGGATACAGGCAGAACAAACTAGAATTTTAATTCGTTATGGTTACTGATGAATTTTGTATTTTAATTACAACAAATTGTGGTGAGAGACAGGATCCAATGAATCACCACCAATGGTGGAGATGCTTCTGTGCTTCAATAATCCCTTTAGCAATGCCACTGGGGACATTTTTCGCCCGGTAAGGCTACCAGTGATGGCAAGGTTACAGAAAATGCAAGACAAAGTGTGATCCAAAAACTCCTCAACAGCGGAACAGGTGAAGGAAGACAGTGCATGTTAATTCTGATTTCTGTCCACAGATGCTGCCAGACCTGCTGAACTTTTCCAGCAATTTCTGCTTTTGTTAAATAAAACTTTAAACTTTGCAACTTGGAATGTCTTAACACTGATGGGCTACTTGGAAAGAAGAACAGTGATGGCATCATGTGAACTATTGAAAATTGATGTTGCTGCCTTTAGTGATACCAGCTTCCTAGAAAGGGATAGTTGAAGGTACAAGCAGGGGTATGCATTTTCTACTGGGAAGGATAAGTTGCCAGCAGTCCTCATGACATGGAGTCGGTATTATAAATAAATGCTTGGTAGTACTAGAAATGAACTTAATCATTGCTAAAAGAAGAGGAGAAGTTGAAGCTTTTCATCTGACAATCATCAGAACCAGTATGCAAGAAACAGACTTGGTAAAATGAAATACACCATTTTATGCAGCATGAGAAGAGGTGCTAACTGTTTGGATCATCATTGGTGTGGCTACATTCCCAATCAATCAGCATCCCCTTAATGTAGTTTGTTATCAAACAACAGGTGGTTTTGTTGAATTAATGACTTATCTAATAATGCTCTAGCTCAATTGTCATTAGCAGCTATACTTTGCTCTTGGAAAAATCCACAAGTTGGCATAATACACTTTTGTAGGACAGTTTGTTTCACCAGATGCTGCCTATCATTTGAACAGCTGAGGAAATTTCTGGAAACCTAACAGTTTCATAAAATCAACACGGTACCATCTGGGCACAGGTAATGGCATTGGCACTAAAGGAGGAAAGTTAAGGACACTGCGGATGAACTCGTATCAGACCAGTTACTCTCAATTTGCATGCATTGCAATAATGCGTACAGAAGTACTCGCTACAAACAGCATGCCTATTGACTTGAATGGTTTCAGTCAATGCAGTGAAGATGATGAACTTAATAAAAGATTGCCCCCTTGAATTCCAGAGCATTTTCTGCTTGTGTAATGAAAAGGAAATGAGCAGATCAATCTATTATTCTACATAATGGTTTAACATCTGTCTTGTGATATGATTTTGACACATTCCTTTGGATTTCACATGGAGGTTGAGTTTGGCTTTACAGACCATCTTCTCACTCTGTTACAGATCTCAGCGTGACTCATGGCCAGGCTGCTTGTAGATATGTTCTATTGCCTAAATCTAGAGTTTCTAGCACTAAATGTAAATACCTTCAGTGTTCAGAAAAGAACTGAATTGATGGTAAAAAATAAAGCTGGAATTTTGGGATGATGCACTATGGAGAAAAAGCAACATTGGAATATTGCCAAACATGCAAGATGATGAATGAACTACACTTGTAAGACAGTATTAATGGTGATACAAATTAACTTCTCTTTGAACCTTCAGGGCAATTATGTGATTACTTTCCCTCAAACAGCTTGGTCTATCACCCTTTCACAATTTTTTCTGCATTATCCATGCAACAAGTCTCATCAAGCATTAAATAAAAAAGCTCCTGGTCATCTCAATTGATGGCAGACTCAAGATAGATTCTACTTCAGTGAGTGAATTCAAAGTATTATAAGCACCTTTTATGTAGGAAACAACTAACAACTCAATGACGTTTACATCCAAATATTGTGTGTCTATAATGGAATAAACAACCACATGTGTCATACAGTGAGTAGTACTATTACGCCATTGCTTAAATTGTGTATATATATTTTATAAGTTGTACATTGTGCTTAAATGGTAAAGGGGCAAAGTATTAGTCCTACATGCTGATAAATATACATGGGCAGCTGGTAGATCTGGATATAGGTACACAGCAAATAAAGGTTGAGAAGTTCTAACCTACAGAACCTAGCCCATACTCTGCCACTTCATTCTTGACTGCATCTTCATCTTGACTAACTGTGTCAGGATGAACCAGATTGTTCAAAATTATGGAATCCTGATTCACACTTGACTGGATTTTCTTTTTTTTTCCTATTTGTTCATGGGTTGTGGATGTCACTAGCAATATCCATGAACAGATTACAAGAAAAAAGGAACTCAGTTTCTGGTCCCATATATTCTCCATCATAACGATGATGCAGAAGACCAAATGTCCACCTACATAAAAGTATCCACCTCTAGCCCTACTCCATTACTAATGAAACCCCATGTATTACTTTGACCCTCAAGATTCAATTTTGATGACCCCAAAACATAAGGGTCCATTATCCTGCTAAGTTATCCTATTCTGTATCAAATCATATCACACCACCAATTGCTGACTTGTCCTGACAGATCTTGCTCTCTCAGCACTTCAAATCTGACATACTTCCTCCTGACTTTCATCTCTACATAATTTCACAATACCCCAATTTTTGTAATCTGTTCTCGTAATTTCTCCAACTTCCAAATGTTCCATTTTTCTGACTTTAACTTGATGGCATCTCCCATCCTTCACTAGACTATTGGCAGCTGGTCTTTTTAGGTGCCTATGGGCCCCATTTTCTAAAATTCCTTGGATTCTTTACTCCCTTCCATCCTACATGGCCTGCGGAAACTTGTTTCTGGCGAAGGCGTAACTCACTCGTCCAAATATCTTTACCTTTGGCTTGTTGTTCTTTCACCCTAGTTCCTAAAAGCATCCTAGGACATTGTATTCCCATATGAAAGATGATCTTTGAATTAATGGGGATAAAATTCATTCTTTGGAGTACTTCAAATTTTATACATTTTATATTTGGGAAAATATCAGTTTTTATTTGTTTATCAACTGTTTTGCACTAGTAACTAAGCAAATTTAACTCCAAATATGTTTACACGCATGAAATTTAAGTGAATCAAGATGTGTGGTATCAAAGTGATGTTGGAAAAAGTGTACATCATTATAGTTTACAAAATTGATTAATAGATTTGATTAAATGACTTTCAAAGCTTTCATGACCTTGCGCTTTATTATTTTGAAGAAATGACTGAGCACCACTTCTTGAACAAGGTCAATAGCCATTCTTTCACCAAAGCGTCTTAGAAAATCTAGTGCCAATTTTAAGGGAGATGGTGGCAGAGTGGTGGACTATAACTGGACTAGTAAACCAGAGCCCAAGCTGATGCTCTGGTTACAAATGGTAAAATCCCACTAAGGCAGCTTAGAAATTTAGATATGATTAATAAATCTGAAATTGAAAGCTGGTTTCAATAATGGTGACCATGAAAATATTGATTGCTGTAAAAACCCATCTCCTAATTTCTTTAAGGAAATCTGACATCTTTTCCCAATGATTCCAGGGGCACAGCAAAGTGGTTGATTCTTTTATGCTCTCTGAAATGGCCAAGCAAGCCCTTGGACATCTGTACCTGGTATCCATCACACAGGTTGGTTGAGGAAATGGTGATCTGCAACTGCCAAGTATCCATTCTGATTCCCATATCAAATTTCCACAAGTTATAGAGATTTTTGCACATTTGATAAATAGGAAGCTGAATATTAATGAGGTGAATTGGGCCATTAACAAGGCATATAACAAGCAATAATCCCCCTTAATTGGGAACTCACGGCTGCCTAGTGAGAAACTAAACATGCCCCATTGTAAAAATCATTCAAGATGGCATGAGGTGCTCCTGATATCAACATATGCCTCGATTATCTCATATGATTCTGCCACAAATCTCTTTATAGCCTACACTGCTCAACCCCTTTAAGATTCTAAACCATGTGTTTGTTTATTTCACCAGGCTGCGTGTATCCTCCTGAAGTCTGTCCTCATTACTTAATGTACACAGAGTCATCCTGTCTAACCTAAATTAAATTATTTTATGAGATTGTAGACATGCTCACCGAGCCAGTGGGTTTGGTTGCAAATGTTTCATCACCCTGCTAGGTAACATCATCAGTGCGCCTCCGGTGAAGCGTCGGCTGATTTGTACACAGGGTCTAATTCAATGTGTTTGTCGATGGAGTTCCGGTTGGAATACCAGGCCTCCAGGAACTCCCTGGCGTGTCTCTGTTTGGCTTGTGCGATTATCGATGTGTTGTCCCAGTCGAATTTGTGTCCCTCCTTGTCCATGTGTAGTGAGACAAGTGAGAATTGATCGTGCCACTTGGTGGCTAGTTGGTGTTCGTGTATCCACATTGTCAGTTTTCTTTCGGTTTGGCCTATGTAGTGTTTTTCACAGTCCTTGTACAAATCACTGTGAAACAAAACCAGAAGCAATACCAACCACCCCAGCAAACCGAGGCATATAAATAGCAAGTGGGACAGAACACCGATGTTTCACTGGAGACGCACTGATGATGTTACCGAGCAGAGTGACGAAACGTTTACAACCAAACCCACCGGCTCGGCGAGCAGGTCTACAACCTCAACCACAACCCGAGCTACAAATCTTCTTGGATACTTTAAATTAGTTTATTTTTGGATATTCCTTCTCTTGCACTTTCACAGGATATAGTTTTTGTACATGACAGGCTTTAAAAAAATACATCTAGCTATGATGAGGTTTGAACAAAAAGGAACTCTCCTAGCCCTTCCAACAATTTGAATTGCAACATTTTACATTATCAGCATACTAATTGTTCTAAACAATGTGAATGTACAATACAGCGTCATTTGGAATAGGTTTCTAACTAGATTTTTTAAAAATGCGATTTGTTCACTGAAACCCCAAAGATGATCTTCATCTTTTAAAATATGCACAATGTCACAAGTAGACAGATTCTCATCAACACCCGCGGTGAACATCATTAAGATGTTTCCAGGAAAATTAATTGAAAGACTCATTAAAAACAAATTAAGAAAAATGTGTTGCAGAATTTCTGTTCAGTTCATAAATCAATCCAAAGCTCATTCTAGACTCTAATAATTAACTGCAATTTATTTACTTTGTAGTGACTGAATGAATTATAATGAAGTCATATGATTATATTCATAATGTTAGTCGTTTGAAACACCAGTCTCTCATTAGTATATCTTTTGGAATATTCAGTAGTGTATCTATAAAATGAACATTATAAGTAGACAGCTGAAGGTAAATGAATGGTTTCAAATATAAGCCTTTTTTAGCAAAGTGATAAAGTTAATAGTATTCTATATTGGGTCATTTAGGAATAGTTCAACTTATAAGGCTGGGAAAGTGTCCTCGCAATCGGGGTCATGGTGAAGCAGTTTGGGGAGGGTGTCTGGCCTGTTGGGAAGAAATAAAGTATGACATCACAGGAAAACTGGACTGGTCTTAGTATACAGGAGGAGTAGAGGCTCTGTGAGAGAGCTGATTGGCAAGTAGTAAGTAAGGTCAGGTAGACACTTACAATTTTAAATTGCTTGTAGTTTGTAAGATCTGTGGTTTATAGTTTCTCAGTACTGTATCCTGTTGTAACCAGGAACAGGAAAGAAGGCACCGAAAGAAATTGATATTATTTGATATTAAGCATCTTCCAAAAGATTTCGTCTAAATGGGTAAATAATGGCAGGATGGCTCAAAGCCTTGGTGTCCTCCTCCCGGTCTCAGTGGGAAACCGGGCACATTTCCAGTGCCTGGGAACAGCATTTGTGCAGGTACTGTCTCCAGCTAGAGCTGCTGAAAGCCTGGGTTTTGGGGCTGGGGTGACAGCTGGGCACACTGTGGAGCATCCACAAAGCTGAGAGAAAAACATGGTTAGCACATACAGAGAGGTAGTCACATTGCAGGCTAAGACTCTGCAGGCAGAAAGGGCATAGGTGACCGCCAGGCAGAGTCACAGCACTCAGCAGGCAGTGCAAAAGCCCCTGTAACTATTCCCCTGACAAAAAGATATGCCATTTTGGATTTGTTTGTCATTTATATCAACAATTTGGATGAGAATATAGGAGGCTTGATTAGTAAGTTTACGGATGACACCAAAATTGGTGGTATAGTGGACAGCAAGAAGGTTATCTAAGATTATAAAGAGATCCTGATCAATTGGGTTAATGTGCTTAGGAGTGGCAGATGGAATTTAATTTGGATAAATGTGAGGTATTACATATTGGTAAAACAGACAAGGGCAGATCTTATACAATTAATGGTAGGGCCCTGGGTAGTGTTGTAGAACTGACAGACCTAGGGATTTATGTGACCCCCCCCACCCCACTACTTCCAAGCTGATAGTACCCCATCTCTGCACAGCTCGCTTCTATCTTCTTTCAAACATCCACAAACAGGACTGTCCAGGCAGACCCACTGTTTCAGCCTGCTCCTGCCCCACAGAACTCATCTCTTCCTGCCTTGACTCAGTCTTCTCCCCCCTGGTCCAATCCCTGCCCACTTACATCCCCGATTCCTCTGATGCTTTATGCCAGTTTTAAAACTTTCAGTTTGCAGGTTCCAGCCGCCTCCTCTTTACCATGGACGTACAATCCCTTTATACGTCCATTCCCACCAGGAGGGTCTTAGGGCTGTCTGCTTCTTCCTGGAGCAAAGACCTGAAACTGTCCCCACCCACCACCACACTCCCCCATTTGGCCAGCTTGTCCTCACCCTCAATAACTTCTCTTTTAACTCCTCTTATTTTCCTCAGGTCAGTGCTGTGGCCATGGGTACCTGCGTGGGCCCCAGTTATGCCTGTCTCTGCGTGGGGTACATGGTACATTCCTTCTTCCAGTCCTATTCCAGCCCCCACTCACAGCTCTTTTCTCCAATATATCGAAGATATCATTGGTGCTGCTTCGCTGTCTCATCCGGAATTGGAAAAGTTCATTGATTTTGCTTCCAATTTCCACCCTGCCCTCACTTTCACTTGGTCTATCTCTGACTCCTCCCTTCCCTTCCTCGACATCTTTGTTTCCATTTCTGGGGATAGACTGGCCACTAATATCCACTATAAACCCATCGACTCCCACAGCTACCTGGACTATACATCCTCACACCCTGCTTCCTGTAAAGACTCCATCCCATTCTCTCAGTTCCTCCGTCTCCGTCGCATATGTTCAGATGAGGCCAACTTTGACAAGGGACCCTCCGACATGTCCACTTTCTTCCTCAACCGAGGATTCCTCAGCACCGTTCTCGACAGGGCTCTCAACCGGGTCCAACCCATCTTTGCACTTCCGCCATCACCCCCTCTCCTCCCTCCCGCAACAGCGATAGGGTTCCCCTTGTCCTCACTTGCCATCCCACCAGCATCCACATCCAGAAGATCATCAGAAGCCATTTCCACTACCTCCAGCGAGATGCCACCACCAGACACATATTCCCCTTCCCTCCCTGGTCCGGCTTCCGCAGGGACTGTTCCCTCCGGGACACCCTGGTCCACACTTCCTTCACTCCCAATACCGCCCACAGCCCCATGGCACCTTTCCCTGCAACCGGCGAAGGTGCAACACCTGCACATTTACCTCCTCCCTCTCCACTATCCAAGGGCCCAAACATACCTTCCAGGTGAAGCAACACTTCACCTGCACTTCCCAGAATCTAGTCTACTGCATTTGCTGCTCACAATATGGTCTCCTCTACATTGGGGAAACGAAGCATAGACTGGGTGACCGCTTCGCAGAACATCTACGTTCTGCTCGCAAAAAAGACGCTGAGCTACCTGTTGATTGCCACTTTAACACACCACCCTGTTCCCTGGCCAACATTTCTGTTTCTGGCTTGCTGCAGGGTTTAAACGAAGCTCAGCGCAAGCTGGAAGAACAACACTTTATTTTCCGCTTGGGGACCCTGCAGCCCTCCCGACTCAATTTTAGGTCCTAAACTCTCCCGTGTCCTAGCCCCCTGCCCCACACACCAGGTTTTGTTATCACATAGCCTGCTATTACACATTACCTATTGTTAGTCACTAACAGTCCCCATTAACAAGTGTTCACCCTCCCAGCCAGATCATTATCAACTCCTTTGTCTATCCAATTGCCCTCGCTTCTCTTCGGGCTCTATCCTCTCATTTACTCCCTACCCAAACCCCCTCCCCATTTTCTGCATATAAACCAACATTTTCCCAGCTACCATCAGTTCTGAGGAAGTGTCACCGGAGCCAAAACGTTAACTCTGGTATTTTCTTCACAGATGCTGCCAGACTTGCTGAGTTTTTCCAGCAACTGCTGTTTTTGTTGAGGTTCATAATTCTTTGAAATTTGCATCACAGGTAGACAACGTGGTTAAGAAAGCATTTAGCATGCTTGACTTCATTGCTCAGACTTTTGAATATATGAGTTGGGATGCCATGTTAAGGTTGTACGGGGCATTGGTGAGTACTGTGTGCAGTTCTGATCGCCCTGTTATAGGAAGGATACTACTAAACTGGAGTGGGTTTAGAAAAGATTTACCAGGGTGTGGCCGGGAATCAAGGGTTTGACTTATAAAAATAGGCTGGCGCTTTTTCACCCGTGTGTGGAGATGGAGGGGTGATCTTATAGGGTTTTATAAAATTAGGAGGAGCGTAGATAAGGTGAATAGCAAAAGTCTTTTCCCTAAGGTGGGGGAGTTCAAAACTAGGGGACATATTTTTAAGGCGAGAGGAGAAAGATTTAAAAAAGGACATGGGCAAATTTTTTTACAGACAGTAGTTAGTGTGTGAAATGAACTGCCAGAGGAAGTGGTGGATGCAGGTACAGTTACAACATTTAAAAGTCATTTGGGTAAGTCCATGAATAAGAAAGGTTTGGAGGGATATCGGCCAAACATAGGCAGGTGGGACTAGTTTGGTTTAAGAACATGGTTGGTGTGGACTAGTTGGACCGAAGGGTATGTTTCCATGCTGTTTGATGCTGTGAATGGCCTTTCAGTGGAATACAGCAACAGCCAAATTCGTGGCACCGCATTCGGATCTGCAGCAGCGGGGTGGTGCAAAAGGTCGGGAATAGATAGTGTTTCTGTGACTGCCAATGAGACTCCAGGATGGCATGTTGCTTCCCTGGTGCTAGGGTCAAGGATGGCTCACAGCAGCTATAGGACATCCTGGAGGGGAAGATGAACAGTCAGGGATCATGGTACACATTCGTCCACAATGACATAGGTGAAAACGCGGACAGGATTCTAAAAGCAGAATATAAGGAGTTAGGAAGCAAGCTGACCTCAAAAGAGAGTGATATATAGATTGTAGTGGTGATGTTGGGAATGGCATTAAACAAGAAATCGGAGATCTGTGCAGTAAAGGAACATGTGTGGTTGTGAGTGACTTTAATCTGCATACAGATTGGGCAAATCAAATTAGTCACAAAATTGTAGAGGAGAAATTCCTACAGTATAAATGGGATGATTTTCTGAGCCAAACATTGAGGAACCAACTAGAGAACAAGGCCAGCTTCAACTTAGTACTGCATAATAATATAACATAATAATATGAATGAATAATTGGTAATGTAGTTGTGAGAGACCCCTTGGGGATGAACAACCATAATATGATAGAATTCTTCTTCAAGATAGAAAGTGAGGTAGTGGATCCTGGGGCTGGCGTCCTGAATTTTAATAAGGGAAACTACAATGGTACGAGGCTTGAGTTGGCTATGATGGATTGGGAAATGTTACTGAAAGGAATGATAGGCAAAGACAAACATTCAAAGAATGAATGGGTAAACTACAAGAATTGTTTATTCTTGTCTGGTGCAAGAATGCATAGAGAACAGTGACCAAACCAGGACTTACGAGTGACGTTAGAGATAGCATTGGATGCAATAAAGAGGCATACAAATTGGCAAGAAAAAACAATAGACTTGAGGATTGGGAACAGTTTAGAAATTAGAAAAACAGGACAAAAGAATTGATTAAGGAGAAAATACAGAACAAGAGTAAGGTTGTGGGAAACATTAGAACTGATTGTAAAAGTTTCTATAGGTAGGTAAAGAGAAAAAGACTGGTGAAAACTAATATAGGCCCCTTACAGTCAGAAATGGGGAAGTTATATGGGGAACCAGGAAATAGATGACAAACTAAATTCATATTCGCTCCTTTCTTTACAAAGGAGGACACAAATAACATGCCAGAAATAATGGGAAACTCAGGATTTAGTGAGAGGAAGAAAGTGAAGCACATCTGTAGTAGTAGAGAAATGGTGTTGGAGAAATTGATGGGATTGAATGCTAATAAATCCCCAGGGCCTGATAATCTACATTTAGAGTACTAAAGGAAGTAACCCTGGAAATAGTGGATGCCTTGGTGGTCATCTTCCAAAATGCTATAAAATCTGGAACAGCTTTTACAGATTGAAGGGTAGCTAATGGAACTGCACTAATTAAAAAGGGAGTTAGAGAGAGAGGGAATTATAGACCAGCGAGTCTGACATCAGTCGTGGGGAGATGTTCGAGTCCATTATCAAGGATTTTATCACAGAGCATTTTGAAAACAGTGTTAGAATCAGACACCGTCAGCATGGATTTACAAAAGGGGAATCATGCTTGACAAATCTACAGGAATTCTTTATGGATGGGACTAGTACAGTTGACTGGGGGAGCTGGTGGATATAGTTTATTTGGTCTTCCAGAAGGCTTTTGACAAAGTCCCACAAAAGAAATTAATGTGTAAAATTAAAGCTTATGGGAATGTATTGAGATGAAGAGAAAATTGGTTAGCAGACAGGAAACAAAGAGCAGGAATTAATGACTAGTGGTGTACCTCAGGGATTGGTACTAGGACCCTAGCTATTCACAGTATATGTTAATGATTTGTGAGGCAGCTAAATACAATATCTCAAAATTTGCAGATGACACTAAGCTGGGTGGAAGGGTGAGCTGTGAGGAGGATGCAGAAACGTTGCAGTGTAATTTGGACAGGTTGAGTGAGTGAGGAAATGTATGGCAGATGCAGTATAATGCAGAATAATGTCAGGTTATCTACTTTGATAACAAAAATAGGAAGGCAGATTATTATTTGATGGCTGTAAATTGAGAGAGGGTCATGTTCAGTGAGACGTGGGTGCCCTTATGCATCAGTCACCGAAAGTAGGTGTGCATGTGCAGCAGGCAGTAAAGAAGGCAAACCATATGTTGACTTTCATGATGAGAGCAATTGAATACATGAACAAGGACTTTTTACTGCAATTATACATTGCTGAGGCCACACCTAAAATACTGTATTGCTGTCTTTGTCTCCTTATCTGTGGAAGGATGCTCTTGCCGTAAAGGGAATGCAACAAAGGTTGACCAAATTAATTCCTGGGATGGCAGGATTGACATATGAGGAGTGATCAAGTCAGTTAGGATTGTATTCACTGGAGTTTCGGAGAATGAGGAAAGATCTCATAGGAACATATACAATTCTAAGAGGGCTGAACAGGTTAGATGCAGGAAGGATGTTCCCAATGGTGCAGGAGTCCAGGACCATGTGTCATAGTTTAAGGAGAAGGGGTAAACCTTTTTAAGTCGGAGACGAGGAGAAATTTCTTCACCCAGAAAGTGGCAACGTGTGGAATTCACTACCAGAGAAAGTGGTTGAGGCTGAAACAGATAATTATGTATTTCAAGAAGGAGGTAGATATAATCTGTTGGCTAAGTGGATCAAGGAATACAGAGGGAGGGAAGGATTAGGGTATTGAGCTCAATAATCAGTCATGATTACACTGAATGACGGAGCATACTGAAAGGGCCGAATGGTCTCCTCCTGCTCATATTTTCAATGTTTCTATGTAAATATCTGACCTAATCAGGTATGTAAACCACCCATTTTCACAATATGGTTTTGAAAGTTTTCTTGCACACAGCGTTTCACCTGTTTATTTTACCCACGTTTATCTTTAAGGTTGAGTACATTTAACATGAGTGACAGATTTTCAAAATAAGCCTTGCTTTTAGATGAAAAAAAAGAGCATGTCTGGACTATTAGTTTAATAAATTTATTTTCACACCAAACACAGAGGGCCTTTAGAACTTAAAATTTACATTGCAATGCTGTCCCCATAAAACTAAATCTCTTGCGCCTGTCAGTTGAATATCATATTGAAAAGCACTTGTGTTTCCCAAAAGTATTTGGAATATCCATATAACTATGGTTTGTACACTTAGCTTGAGAAGAGTCCATGGAAATCCAAAAAAGTACTGATAAACTAAAGGAGTCTGAACTTAATTTTAACAGAATTTTTCCTTGTTTTACCAGCTTAAAACAGAGCATGCAATATGTAACACCTTGGAAGACCTTAGTGCTTTGAATTCAGAATATTCTTACTACTAATGTTGTACCGTACTGACTTGATATCATTACTTCTTTCAGAGTAATACAAAATAGCAGCTTGGAATATACTGTTCCCTCATCACTGGTCTGGAAAGGACTCTGTGAAAGCTATGTATATTCTTGAAACTCCGTGCTCAAATATTCATTAAATTCTAACATTGGAAATCTGCAGACAAGAAAATCTGTTTAAAATACACAAAGATACAATTTAAAAATTGGGTAATCTTACAATGCCTCAAATTTGATTCAACATATAACGGCTGCAAGACATACAAATTTAGCAATGTGTCAGCCTACATGCAATCAATGCAAACATTGATCCTACTGCCAATTTTATGGCGTTCAGTTTTGATGTCCCTGACACGCTAAAATCTCATGTTTACGTCTTTCATATGTTAAAACTGACTAATGCCTTATTAAGATTCTACTGCAAACATCAGGTTCCAGGCCAGCCCTACACGGGAGACTTCAGCAGCACCCATAGTTAATACAGAATTGAAGAGAAAATCACTTTGTATGTCAGACAACA
>NC_063346.1:23178512-23228022 GCF_021869965.1 Rhincodon typus | reverse complement strand
CCTGTTGTGTTCATCCAGCTCGACACCTTGTTATCTCAGATTCTCCAGCATCTGCAGTTCCTACTATCACTTTGTATGTCGTCAGGATAGGTTTCCTCACTTCCACATGCTTTGCAAGTGTTGTCACTTTCTCACATGTACCCCCACTGTACTGTCAGTGCACCCCAACACTGCTCATGAATTAGTTAATGGCCACTGCCAGCCAGGCAGACAGCATTTAATTGCATTTGCTTATCCTGCTTTAATGGAAGTGCAACTAGTGGTTATCAGTTTGCCCCAAGTATACAGCATCAATTTCTTTCAATCTATGAATGGCCTTCTTCAGACAGGGGCTATAGTGTGAGATCGAGGCAAGTTTATATTCTTAGGTCTAAATTAGGCTGAAACTTCATCAGTGAATTGAAAGTGTGAATCATAACTGAAAAATATATAAAATCACTCAACATTCATGTATTGAAAACTCCAAACAGTATCTACAGCAATTAGGAGAATAAATGTACAGATTTTAATTACCATTTATGCAAAAAAAAATCATGATTTAGATTGTTTAATTTAAAAATAAAGGGGAAAAAGGTATTGATAGATGGAATTTTTTAAAGAGAAAATATACCTACTTTTTATAAAAATTTTTATGTTGAAATTGACTTTTTTATCTATTGGCTGAACTAACAAAAGCCAAGTTGGAAAGGTCACTTGCAAAATGCATTGAAAGAGTGATGTTGGTGCAAAATAAAAATTGATTGACAGAATGACGGACAATCATATCCCATTCTGACATTGTTTTTATTAGCTTGTTATATTTCAATAATAGCAATAAGTAGAGGCATATACTGTCTAATAGGAGTCCCTGCTTAACCAACTAAAATTTTAAAAGAAAATTATTCATGTATATAAAAAAAATCAACAGGATGTATTGTACGTTTTGACAGACAACTGAAAGATCTCATTTTCTTGCTCCATATTTGTCTTTTTGTCCAAAAGCTACTCGTTCATATTATATCCTTACTTTATCACAACTGGTTAAGTGTAGAAATCCATGAAAAATATTTAACTGTTGTAAAAACAAGCCAAATCTCTCACATCAAATGACTAAAATTGACACCCTTAATCATCTAAGACTGGATTATAATGGGGATTTGTCATAATACTGTTTAACTGAAATACTCAAACACACAGTAAGGAGGCAGCTATGCAACTTTGTTCTGAAAAAAAATGACAAAAATCTATTAAGTATTAAAGTCATTTTTCACTGGCAAATTAAGAAGAGATTGGTAAGAAAAGAAAGTGTTGTTTGTAATAGGCAAAGCACAGTTTATACTCAACTAGCTAGCATTTGCAAAATCCAAAACAATCTCCTATTATATGTGATTTTGTGATTAGGCAACACTTTCTCAGCAATCCTGAATTCACCAATATAATACATTCATTGTTAGTATTGTTAATCAGTCAAATTTGAAATGTGACTCACTTACATTTACTAGAAGGGACATATATTCATAAGCTGGGAGTCATTCTCTGCAAACAAAGGGAATTTTTTCAAACCTTATGACTTTTTGAATTATCTGGGAGCTTGGAGAGCTTATTGTTCTCTCTTGTTTTTCCCAATGGCAACATCTTAGCAAATCAGAGTTATCTTGCCAACCAATGAACACCCTTTCCTCCTGTAGTATAAATTGTTCTGATCACTTGAAATTTGGCATTCCTGTTTTTTGCGATAAGTCAAAGTCAAAAAAACTGTGGTAACATATCTCTTTAGCAATATTCAAATTTTGGTTTTCAAAAGGCACTTAATCTGAATGGGAAAGGTGGGAAAATAAAGGTAGAGAGACATCCTCCAATCAGTCAGTTGACAAATGCACCCATTAGTTAATATTAAGCTATATAGGCCAGGAAGTCTCATATTCACTAATTGGGTCCAGACATTCCTGGGTTTTTATTACGATGGTGGAAGTTTTGAAGCTTCCATATTCTTCGAAATGAATGCACTGGTCAGACTGGAGTTCCATTTGATGTACACAAGATGTATCAACCAGTGTATTCCATTTGTGACACAAACAAAATTGCTGGAAAAGCTCAGCAGGTCTGGCAGCATCTGTGAAGGAGAAAACAAAGTTAACGTTTCGGGTCCGGTGACCCTTCCTCAGAACTCAGGAGGGGTCACCGGACCCAAAAAGTCTTTTGCAGAACTTTTCCAGCAACTTTGTTTGTTCCTAATTTACAGCATCCGCAGTTCTTTCGGTTTTTATTCCATTTGCTAGTTTTACTTGATTTTTTTTGGGGAGCTGGGGTGCATCTTTTTCTGGCAGGGCTTTGCAGAAAGGGACAATGTATCTGTAATCAAAAATGAGCTTGTCCAGCACCCCTGCATCTCTCCACGTAGGTAGGTAAGGACCACGCAGCCACATGGCTCCCCCTTATAAGGAATCAAAATGCCATTATTACCACTGCAGTTGCGCTTAAACTGAGGCAACAGTCAAGACCAAAGGCTGATCCTACCGACCTTGATCAATGCCCAGTCTAAGTGCCAGAAGGCAACACACTGACCCTCCTTGGAGATTTCAATGCCAGAGTCAGGAAGGATGTGAAACTTCCTAGGCAAGGTAGGAGCGTAAACAAATTTCAAGAGGAGATGTCTACAACATGACCTTCACATAACTAATACCCTTCCACCAGAACAAGCACAAGACATTTTGCACAGTCATGGTGCAAACACCTGCACTTATTTGATTGTGTCATCATTCGAGCAAGGGTTCATAGCGATATTCACAATAACTGGGTCACAATAGGTCCTGATGACTGCATTATTCCTCATGTGGGAAGATCCAAAGGATCTCAAGGCACAGTGATCATAACTTTATTTAAGAAGGGAGATAAGGCCAACTGCAGTAACAAGCCTCATCCAGTCATCGAGGAATTCCTTCTAAAGTTATAGTGCAGGTTTTGCCTATCAAGTGGCACAACAGATAGATGTGTGGAAAATTCAAATGTAAGGAAAGGCACCAATTGCTCCACATGATGATTTTTGACCTCACAAAAGCCTCTGACTCTGTCAACCTTGAAAACTTACAGAGAATCCTCCTCAAACATGGCTACCTTCAGAAATTTGCAGTTCAAGACTAGAGGGCATAGGTTTAAGGTGAGAGGAGAAAGATTTAAAAGGGACATGAGGGGCAATTTTTTCACAAAGTGGGTGGTGCATTTAATAGAATGAACTGTCAGACAAAGTGGTAAAGGTGAGTACAATTACAACATTTAAAAGACATTTGGACAGGTACATGAATAGGAAAGTTTCAGAAGGATATAGGCCAAACACAGGCAAACGGGACTAGTTTAGTTTAGGAAATATGGTCTGCATGGACGAATTGGACTGAAGGGTCTGCATGACTCTATCTATTGCTTATACCACAATGACACTAAAGCTTTAATCATTGCCAACAAACCACCATAAATCCTATTAGGATCATACAAGGTTGCACCAATGCACCAACTCTATTCTCCATTGTCCTTGCCACTAACAGTGTACCTCACCTGAAGAAATTATGCACAGGAGTGGAGATAATTGACAGAACAGAGAAAAAATAATTCAGAGGATCTGATTTCAATCTAAAACTGCTCCAACTTCACTAATAAAGCTTCAGTGTGCAGTTGATATTTTGGTGCAAGTGAGCCCAGAAACTGAGCCCCATGACATTGTCATCTCATTTTTCAAACCATTTGAGAAAATGGGCATCTCATTAAACACCCAGAAAACTAAGATCCTCTTCCAAACAGTTCCCACAGTAAAACATCTCCACCTATCAATTAAGATCAACAGTGAGACTCTTGGAAATGTAGACTATTTTGAGACTGTCTCTTGATGAAGGCTGACCTAGAAAATGAAATTTATCATTGACTTCAATGTATTTGAGAACCAAATCTCAAACCTAAGACAAAAGTCATAGGTTCCTATATGCCTCAAACTTGAATAAATTATAGCATGCACCAAAGAACAACCAGGGCCTTTGCAAGATCCTCCAAATATGATGGCAAGAATGGTGATGCAAATGCAATGTTTTTTTAAGCCAGCTGCCCAAAATTGAGGTGCTAATCACTTAAAAGTGGCACCAAAGAATGGGCGTGTTACTTTATGCCTGATATCACATTCGTCCTCCTTAATACCCGCCTCTCTTTCAATCCAGTTTAGAAAGTAGCCCACAATAGGGCAGAAAGAGTCAAGACAAAGTAGTGGGCTTTCTGAAATTTGGCTCCTCACTCTTTATGTGGACAGCATCTTGACTCTGACTGGCTCAGGTGGCTGACTGATTTGTGTCCAATCCCCTGGTCTAGTATCAGAGGCTGCCCATGACTGAGGCCAGCTGACCACTACGACAAACTTCCTGTCTATATGTTTGCACTGAATGGCGAGAAAGACAAAAGAGCTGGTTGCTCTAGCTGAGGGGCAAAGTGCTTAAAGCAAGGCAAGCAAAAGCAATGCATAGCAGAGATGCTGAAACCCAGGTATGTTCATATTGAATGAGTGAAGTGCCCCAGAGATGCAGTGTGGCCCAGATCATGAGCTAAGTGCTTTTCCCTGAGTATATTTGCAACTGCATTACAATGGTAGATGCCAGTGCAGTCTGAGTTATAGCACTGAAGTGCATAAGTGTCCGTTAAGTATTTTTGGAGATGTGTCATGGGGTTCTTAGAGGCTGGCACATGTCAGATGCTTATGTCTGTGGACATGGCATCCATGGAGTTGCTGTATGAAACAAGCTGTGCCATTAATAAGGCAATTAGCAAGTGATAACCCCCCTTAATTAGCAACTCGCCGTTGCCTAGCAAGAAGAAACTCAGCATGCCATTCAACAAAAGCATAAAAGATCAACAAGACACTCTCAATGTTGAGTTAGGCATTGTCAGATTTCTCGTTTTGTTTAATCACAAATCTCACTGTAGCCCACGTCACCCAGATTATTATAGGATTCTGCCTATAGTCTCTGACTTTTTTTTGAACACACTTGAGCTCATCATTGAAAGATAATGCCTGGCCCTCATTTTTAAAAGAAGAAGGTAAATTACATGTTATTTTCTTTTTAATCTGTTAGAATATCCCATCTGATTTCCAACATTTGCACTATTTCCATTTATTATTCAGTTCGACTGTTGAATGAAATGTGAAAAATTGAGCAAATCAATGTGAGGAACATCATTAAAATGTTGATGCAAGTGATTCATGACTTGCATTAACACTACTATTGTTTTATCAAAAAGCAGCATTTTAAACCTCAACAAAAGGACTGCTAATGAAAAAAGAAGCATTTATTTAGCTTTAATTGTCCTGTCTTCTGCATTATTGTTCTCTCTGATCTGTTATCACTATCAGTAAAAACCAGATTTTTCACAGCAATCTGTTTAAATTATACAATAGGTCAGCATTTCTTGGCAGGCACAAATTGCCTAGTAGCATAGAGCAATATATTTAGAAATATACTGTTTATTTACCTGTATGACTGTTAGAATTAGAGTAAAATAAATCATAATTTACAATAAATCATTATTAAGATCCATTGAGCAAAATTGTTCTTAAACTGAATAAGTTCTCATAAAACAAAGTCTTCCAGTGACTCAGAATTCAAAGCTAGATATTTCACGGGCTCACTGATATCATCCTTTCTGAAACAAACAGCATCAGAAAATTATATCCATACCATCTCCTCATCAATGAGCAAGTACAACTGTATCCAATGTAACTGTCTAGAAATATTCACATGAATATAATTTATGTATATATTGTATTTCCCACATTTACATCAAACACTGGATGCAAGGACAACTATCAGGTTCAGGTTTTCTGTAGTTAAGAGATTTGTGAATACTGAAAACAAATTGAATGTAAAGCTATATAGCAGTCCTAAATGTTGCAATGCATTCGTCCAGCATGAAAAGACAATGAGAATTTGTTTTCACTGTATATTGTTAACATCTCTCAGGCGAGCTCCTAGGACTACTAGCATGCATAATGTGCCAGGTCAGGCTTCTCAGACCTTAGTTTGAAGCCTTGCCGTTGTCCAAATGTTAGCGCATCTGACAGTCTAGTACTTTTTCTCAATACTGCTCTGAGTTCTCAGACTAGATTATGTGCTAAAGTCTTGTGTGTGTGACAAGTTCCAGGTTCAGAAACAAAAGTGTCCCACTATTCTGATAAGTGCCTTCTCATTAAGCCTACCAACTCTAGTTTGGTTTGGCTTCTGCACCCTACGTCATTTTGACAATTTCTCGTTTCCTAGTCCGACCCAAAATGTCTTCACCATCAACTTCCAATCATTCTACATTTCTATCCTCCACCGAAACAGCCTGAGGGCTCTCTGATTATTTCCTGAATAGAGGCCCAATCAATCCCTGTCCAGAACCACCTTACTCCTCCTGGCTAAACTTGCTGTCTCATCAAACAGTTTCTTCTTGAACTTGTCGCAGTTCCTCAAATGAATCTCTATGGTGCAAAACTGCCAAAAACTGAGGTTGTTAGAATTAATTTCCACACTGCAGTTGCATCCCCAGGGTCCTCACATCAACACAGCTTCCTCACTCACCACAAGGTTGAGGAGAGGGAAGAGGTCAGTGGCAGAGTCGGGGAGTGGGAAGTTTGGCAACAAGAAGGATCAGTGAGAGTTCATGTCAGTGGACAGCATGTGGCCAGGAGCAAGAATTTGGTCAGGGAATGAGTGAGGCTGCAGGTGGAGGTTTGATAAGAGGAAGGGACCAAAGTGAACGGGATGGTCAAAGAGTGTCTCTTGTGTTCATGTGTTGGCCTGCTGTGGTCATCCAGCTGTACACCTTGTTATCTCAGATTCTCCAGCATCGGCAGTTCCTACTATCTCCTGTATTATTGTTGTCTCTAATCTGAAAGGAAGGGGCCACAATGACCAGAATGGTCAAAGAGTGAGATTTGTGTCATGGTTCAGTGAGTAGGGTCAGTAAGTGAGCAGGGTCAGAGTAGGCAGGAGTTAAAGTAGGAAGTTACTGTTTCCTTTATTGGATATTTTAAATTTTATTTTGGTTTAAAAGGTTTATTAGTAAAACAAAAGAATTCAGTAATGTAAAGTATTTCAGCTTACAGGGTATAATGTTTTAATGTATTATTTCTGATGAGAAAAATCTTACAGAACCTAACTACAGCTTTTACACTGGCTTTAATGGGAAGATGTAATTAGAATAAAATCACTTAAAGACACGATTTGCAGGAAGGCAACCACAATTCTAGGTAAGAACTTACTCCATTCGTTAAACTCATCAACTCCCATTACCACTTCAATTACACTTACTCACACTGTGCCTCCTGTAAAGACTTCAGTCCATTATCCCAGATTTTCAATCTTCATTGAATCCATTCTGATGATGCAACCTTCCACAACAGTGTTTTCCTTTTACCCCAGTTGAGGATTGCTGTCAACTGGGTGACAAGGTATTCAATTGTGTCTGACCCATTTGTTGCACTTCTGCTTTCACTCCTGTCCCTCCCTTCCTGAATCACCATATGGTTCCTTTGTCCTTACTTTCCACTCCATCATCCACCACATTCAAAAGATCACCCTCCGCCGTTTCATCTATGTGCAGTATCATACAATTACAAAACTTATCCTTCCCTCCTCTACTCAGAAAGCATTCTGAAGGGTTAAAAAAAAACATACATTGCTGAAGAAACTCATCAGGTCTGGCAGCTTTTGTGGGGAGAAAACAGAGCTAACATTTCAAATCTTCATAAGCATAAGCCTGAACTTCCAGCTGATTGCCATTTTAATTCACTACTTGCTACCCTCACGTTCCTGTCTTCAGCTTGTTGCAGTGTTCGAGTTAAGCTCAATGCCAGCTTGAGGAACAGTTCCTCACCTGCTGATTATGAGCTTTACAGGCTTGTGGACTAAATACTGAGTGTAATAGTTTCAGACCATGAACTCTGTCTTTTATTTTGATTTTTTTTGATATGCTGGTCTGAGTCTTTTTATGCTTATGTTTATGTTTTTAGACAAAGCTGTTGATTACTTTTCATTCACACCCACTCTGCAAATGTGTTGTTACTTTACTACAACTATTTCTACTGCCTTTGCATTTTCTTCCACAACATCTTTGTCATCAAACCTCTTCCTCTCTCTATACTATCCTGGGCCTTCCTTTTTGTCCTCCCTCCCTCCCTCCTTTCAGCTATCAGTTTTCTACCTTTCTTCAATTCTGAAGAACTTATACCCAACTGAAAATGTTAACTGTTTCTCTCTACAGAGAAGCTGCCGGACCTGTTAAGTATTTCCAGCTCATTTTATTTTTATAATGTGGTCTCCTCTACATTGGGGAAACGAAGCGTAGACTGGGTGACTACTCTGCAGAACACTTGCATTCTCTTCACAAAAAAGACTCGGAACTTCCAGGTGCCTGCCACTTCAACACACCACACTGTTCCCTGGCTAACATCTCTGTCTTCAGTTTGCTGTGGTGCTCCTGCGAAACTCAGCACAAGCTGAAAGAACAGCATTTCATTTTCGACTTGGGGACCCTGAAGCCTCCCGGACTCAATATTTAGTTCAATAACTTTAGGGCTTGAGCTCTCCCATGTCCTTACCCCAACCCCCACAACCAAGGCCTTGTTATCACATAGTCTGCTGTTACACACCACCCATTGTTAGCCATTAACAGTTCCCATTAACAGCTATTCACCCTCCTAGCCAGATCGTTATCCACTCCTTTGTCTATCTAACTGCTCTTCTCGCTCTTTGGGCTCTATTCCCACCTATCATTTACTCCTTATCTCCTCACCCCACCCTATCTTCTGCATATAAACTGACATTTTCCTAACTACCATCAGTTCTGGGGAAGGGTCATTGACCTGAAGCATTAACTCTGATTTCTCTCCACAGATGCTGACAGACAAGCTGAGCTTTTCCAGCAATCTCTATTTTTGTCTCTTTAGATGTTTATTTCAGTTCTAATGGGTACCCACGGACATTGGTGGGTTTATCATAAAATCCATGCTATAAACAATTCAGGCTTTAATAAGCTAGAGCCATCAGTTATGGGGTCAGAGCAAAGATTTTAAAGTATTAGAGAATGTTATGACAAATGCTACTCTTATTTCTCATTGACAAATCAATCTGTAAATCACAAATAACAAGTATGATTGATAAAGCAACTTATCTGGAAGCACTTTACAGAAGAATAAAGAAAACATTTTGATAGAATTCTGAAATGTAGTTTTATTATATTTTCTGTCAGATTTTGCATATTAGGATCCATTCCTGTTAGGATACTTCAATAACATTAATTATAGAAAAGATCATTCAGAAGCTCCATTGCAGGCATTTGGGACACAAAAACACAAAAGCCAGCCAGCATGAGGGCCATTTCCAGATCTACCTGAATCCAGCAAACAATGCTACAGGCAGGGAATGCAAATTATTCAGCCTGCAGCATGGTTTCTCAAGCTTGAACGGCTTCAAAGTGATTTGAAGCCTCCCTTTACCCTTTCAGCTTACTGGTTGCATTGGAGCTGCTCTCGGATGCATAATTGATACATGAAGATACTTTAGAGAGAAAGAAACCTTGCTGAAGGAGCTTCCTGCTGGCAGGAAAATTGATATTTTCACAATACAAAGTCTGGTAAATGGAAGACAAATATATTATTTTCTTCTGTTAAAGGGGAAGGTGTTTGGGAAAAAAAAACTTCCTTTTGAAGCTTTCTCCTTTGGCTCAAAAGTACATTTAATTTGCAAAGCCATTAGATGTAAATAAACAATTACAGCAAGTAGAACTCTCAACTGAAATCCGAAAGGTGAGCCCTTTCCCAATTCATTGACAGTAGTCTTCAGATTCTTGAATCTATATTTTCTCAATACCTTTCATATTTTGAGTTTCAGAGAAGTGATTGAGTATTGTCTCGGAAATGACAGGTGATCTGTTCTTCTTGGATTCCTACGTATCAGGAAAATCACCTATATAATCAATATTTATGCTCTGGTAGTCAATTTTTTAATCAAAATATTTATAATAAAAGCGTGTTTGGCCATTCAGCAATAAACAGTCCTCTATAAAATTGCAAAATGGATTTAAAAAATCAAATTTCCGGGAAAAAAATGGATCAGAGGTTACAGTATAATATTCTCCCATTTGTGAAGGATGTAGTGGAATGTGATAGTCATTATATTGCTTGAAACCTTGAAGGGGATGATTTTATACAATTTGAATACTAAATTCACTGAAAACAACCATTTTATTGGAACTATTGTCCTTTTCAGAAAGACAAATAAATTACTGCAGAACCCTCACCACCTCCAACTGCATGCTTTACAGTCATTGATTTGCTATTTAGTAGATTTAACAGAAACAAAGGCAAGATCATAGCTGAATTACTGTTGTGCAAATTAACTACTTAACATGTTCCTCACTATAAGACTAGTTCCAATCATCAACATATGAATTGACAAAATCTGAAACATTGTTTCTAATTTCTATGTGATCATCATAAATTTCAAAAGCTAAATCTGTACTTATGTCTAATATCCACTGTGAAATTTAAAAAGTTGTCATCCCTGTTGTGATACCACATAACACCCAGTTGGTGGCTCTCTTTGACTACATGTTCACACCTGCTCACATTATAACATTGTACAGGCGGCATAATTTCAAAATGGCACCCTTAAAATATTAGAATGTTATCAGACATTAAAACTGACTCAAAGTGCAATGACTGCCTCAAAGACACATCAGACCAGACAGGTGAACAAGACAATGAATAGCGTACAGCTTAACTGATATCAAATACATGAAAAACCTTTGTTTCATCAAATATCCAATTATCTCAGCTTTAATGCAGGTAAAAAAAGGCTAAATTTGTTCACAATGATTATTAATGATAGCACATGACTACACATTACATATATTTTCTGATTTTCAAAGTTCCAATTTATTGTTCATACCTCGTTTATTGCAAGATTATATTTGGTTTTCATGGTCTTCAGTTCAGCTTGCACCCCTTCTAACTGCAACTTGGTCTCTTCTGCCTAAAAGAGAAGAAAATTGAGTGTAAATTTAGAAGGATGAGCTTTGCAGTAAGAAAATCAAGGCTGAAAACAAGAACTTTCAGCCATTGCACTCCTCACATGCTTGGGTTCTTTTCTTAATTAAAGCCATTAATCAGATGACATGAAATTTCAGTTATGAAACTGACACTATGTCCTGACAGCTGACACATGTCAAAATGAAACCTATGACCCATACTGTTAAATTCCAAACGTTCACACTCTTTTTAGGGCTCTACACATTGCATTCACAACTGCAAACCTGAAACACACTATCCCAGTTAAGCACTTAAGATAGGATTTGCAGCATCACGTCAGTGCTAATAAAATGTGGACTTAGTACATGCAACAAATTACAATAATTAGTCACCATACCAATGATGGATTATGCAAGCAAAACATCACTTTACTACATTCACTAAACACGTTTTGCAATTGCCTCATTAAAATACTTAAAATTAATGAGATTAAGTTTGAAAGATGAAGTTATTTTTATTAACTGTCATTGTTTAGAAAAAATGTCAATGTAGTCTTCTCATCAAAAGAGAGGACAGTCAATTTTGGTTACTAATTTTCTCAGAAACACAAACATTTTTGTCCAGCAGTAGCAACACTGGATAATTGATACCTGTAAAAGTGCTACATGTTTGTAATCTAATAAAGGGGGTGCAGGTGCTATATTAAACCATGATCATAAAATCCAAGCAATTTACACTACCGAAGTCTAATATTGGATGTCATCTTTAAGCTAATTCCTAAATCATATTTTCTATGAACAGCAGTTGTATTTATCAAAACATTTTAGTGAATTTTAAATACAGTGAATTATGTATTTTTGCAACCTACATAACCAAATTTTGTCAGAAATTTCAGCTTCAGTTGATTATCATCACACATTTCCAAATTATTACACGCTCTGTTTTATGGTACTTGGAAGAGTATTAAAATCCTTGGTGACACTACCTGAGTGCTGCCAGAGAACAATTTGCAGTAAATTAAAGCAAATTTTTACGCACAGCATGATGCCTTTAAATAAAATGGGCACATTTCAAGATTAGTTTTGATATAGAGTAGAACTGTCAACCCTATGGGGCATGCTAATTTCTTAGGTACTATTCTATATTTGTTTTGCTGCTGTGGGTATATTAAAAAATCCCACAACACCACTAAAAGAAGAACAAATTTCTTCCAACATTCTGTCTAATATCCCTCATCAAACCCACGAAGAATAAATGAAACAAGTGAAGATGTCACTCAGTAGGGCATGCTGTGTTAACTCAATATTATCACAATTAGGTAGTTCTTCCTTGAAGCATTCCTCTACTTGCTTGATGTGCTACAACTACAAAGCTGACAAAAGAAATCATTTTATTTAAAAATTCCACTTCACTGAAGAGACTTCAACAATCTACTCTAAAAACTCTGCTCACATTTTGGCACTTTCCAAATTCCATCATAGCAGCTGAGACTTCACAACATTGTGAAATAATCAACAGCATTCTAAATCAAACAACTTGCATTATTTAAAGAAAGTAAAATTTCCCCATCTCCAATGTTGGCAGGTTTTTCTAAAAAAAGTCCAGGATCTAGAACCACATCTTCATTTGAAAACAAATCTGTTTTTCTTTGAGCCATATGTTGCCTGAGTACCAGGTTTAGTTGAAATGTTAGTCTATTAGTTTATGATTATATTGTTTATGGACAGAGACAAAAGAACAGGGGCAAAAATATCACCTCTACCAACCTTCAGCAGTGATGCTAATAATTATGTAATTGTGCTGTGTAAAATGGTTGCCACATTTATCTACACATCCACACATCAAAATTTAAATCATATGAAGTACTTAGATTTGTCTTTGTCTCTTTGTGTGATAGTATTCAAAACACCTTAAAACATATAATAGATTACTTTAAGAAATTGAAATTTTCCTGTCATAATTACAAAATCGTATAAAGCACAATGATAATGAGTTGTAGTATTTCAAGCATCATTCATTAGTACGAATAATTTAAAATAATAAACAAGTTATGTTTTCGTTTGTTATATGCCAAGCATGTGTATATACCATGGTGACTTCTGAATACACATTTCTTAAGCTGGAAAGTAACCCAGATGTTATAATGTATGAAGTTTTAAGGGTTCAAGAATTGTGCCGAGAGAATATAGTAAAGAAAACAAAATATTGTGAGATATACAGACAATAAAATAAAACTAAAATCACCATCGTATCATTTTAAAAAAACTTTGCTAAATTCAGTCTAGAATGTGGTGTCCATTTTTGTCTCCTTACATGGAGTAATTTTCAATCTTGAGTTGGGAATCAGAACATTCTGTGCCACAACTTGGCATTGTGTTAATGTCAATGATGCAATAATTTTGAAATTTAAAATGCCTAACTGGTCTGGGGATAAATTCAGTGCTCAATTAGTGGTGGTAAAATCAGTCAGGAGGTGGGACATAGCAACTCAGGGCCTTTTGAAAAAGCAAGCAGCAGCCACGGGCAGATTCTCTGATGCCTGTCTTGACAAGTTAACCTGGAGGACTTGGGTCCAATGGTGTAAAAGATATAAAAGTCAAAAAAGGTGAGTGGCATGTGACATCTGGGTGATAGACCTCAACACTGGATGCAACAGCATGCACAAGTCAAGTAAACTGAGTGCCCATTGTTGCCTTTACCTTTACAGAACAAGTGCTTAATTGAATCACTGAGATGCCAGGCACCCTCACACACTAGGCATAACTGAACAGTGGGCATCATTGAGGAGTTTAACAGTTCATATCAATGTCATGCTAAAATGGGCAAGGGAGAGCTGGCTACTTGATTCTTTTTTCAACCTGCAGAAAGACAGATCTCACAATAGTTTTGAGATGAATTAGATGGAATGGAGATATGGCAGACCTGATTAGCCTGGCACTAGTAGAAGAGGCAGCATTGGAGATTATGAAATTGTCATCATGGCAGATTGTGAGCAATGATGAGGTGAGGGGTCATGAAGAGCAGGGTCACTTGATAACTCTACCTTCAAATGAAGGTCATGGAAGGAACTCTTAAATAATGTGAGCAGTGGCTCTTGAATTGCTATCATCATGGGAATTGCTTGTACTAAAGTATTTGCGAAACACCCTGAGATCTCATCATCACCATCTAATGTGTTCTGCAGGGGTAACAGTGGAAGAACAGCCGAGCATCCCAACACAGCCCTACATGTCCCATCCCAGAAGACAGATACAGCCATGCTTCACTAAGTGAAGATATTGAATTCCAGGAGTCACAAATAGACCATCATTGTGAAGCGTCAGAGACAAATGAGTTTCTGAATTTAACATCCCTGAGGCATTGTAGAGTCAAAGGCAATCATCAGATGAATTGATACAGAGCTTGTGCTCTGAAATGATTTGGGGTTTTGAGCACACAGGGTCATCCATTGTGAGAGTGGCCAATATCTTGGAGAGCTATTTGCAGAAATGCTCTGAGTGGAGGTAGGAGCAGCAAACTGACATGCACATGGCTCCCGCATGCCAGGGTGTGATGTGTCATGAAGCAGTTGCAGGATATTCATCTGGGCAAGTGAACAACCGGAGGCTGCATTGCACATCATTACTAATGACTTGGGTAGGAAGGGGAATGAGGCCATGAAAGCAGATTTCAGGGTGATAGGAAGAAGAAGATTCAAAAATAGGGCCTCCTAAAAGTTGTAATCTCAGGATTACTTCCCATCCTGGGTGCTAGCGTACATAGAATTAGGAGAACTATGTGATTGAACGTGTGATTGGTAAACTGGTATAGGAGGGAGGATATTCAATTTTTGAGACATTGAGACTAGTTTTGGAGCAACTGGAGGTATCGGAATAAGATGGTTGGGCTACATCTTAACTGGATCAAGAATAATATCCTCATGGGGAGTGGTAAAACTAGATTGGCAGAGGGATGGAGCCTAAGAGGGAGTTTATATTCCATGGAAACATAAATAGTGAAAGAAAATAGAAAAGTAGAAAGCAAAAACAATGTACAAAGAAAAACTAAGCTTCAAATAGGATCAGAATAGGGAATAATGTTAAAAAAGCAGAATTAAAGACACTCTCTGAATGCATATCTTGTTAGCAAAAAAGTTGATAATTTGATTGCATAAATTGAAGTAAATGGTTTATGACTGAATTACCATTACGGAGACATGGTTCAGGGTAACAAAAATTTGGAACTGAATATCCAAAGATATTCAGCATTTTGGAGGGATGGGATAAAAGATAACGGAACAAAAACAAAGTTTCTGGAAAAGCTCAGCAGGTCTGGCAGCATCTGTGAAGGGAAAAACAGAGTTAACGTTTCGGGTCCGGTGACCCTTCCTCAGAACTGTTCTGAAGAAGGGTCACCAGACCCGAAACATTAACTCTGTTTTTTCCTTCACAGATGATGCCAGACCTGCTGAGCTTCTCCAGCAACTTTGTTTTTGTTCCTGATTTACAGCATCCGCAGTTCTTTCAGTTTTTAAAAAATAATGGAGGTGAGTTAGCATATTTAATAAAAGAATATCAGTACATTAGTAAGAGACTAGATCAAGACGTGGAATCACTTTGGGTGGAACTAAGAAATAGCAAAGGGCAACAAACATTGGTGGGACTCGTTTGTAGATCACCACAATATAGTGATGACACGAGCTACACTGTAACCTCAATCTACACACAGACTGGGTCAAGCAAATCAGCACTAATACTGTGAGAAGTAAATTCCAGGAGATGGGACAGGAGATGGGTTTCTGGAGTTTTTTGAACAGCCAACTAGAGAAAAGGCTATTTTGGAAATGATGTTGAATAATGAGAAAGGGCTAATTAATAACCTTACTGCAAAGAAGCCGTTGTGAAATATAGTAGTGGTTGACATTATGTTTGAATGTGATAGGATTCATTCTGAATCAAGGATCAGATATTCATTCCTCCAGGACAAATGCCCAAAGAAAAAGGTAAATTAAACATGGTTAATGAAAGAAGTTAAATATTGCATTAGATTAAAGGAAAGGCTCATAATGATGCCAGAAAAAAGTGGTAAATCTGAGGACTGGGTCAATTTGGAAGTCAGCAAAAGAGGTCCAAGAAGCTGATTAAGAAAGAGAAAACAGAATGTAAATGAAACTAGCAAGGGACATAAAGGTGGACTCTAAAAGCTGGTTTAGGTATATGAAAAGGAAAAGTTTAGCTAAGACAAAGGTGGGGAAGAGGTGAATTAACAGTGGAAAACAGGGAAATGGTAGAGAAGCTAAATAGTTACTTTGTGTCTGTTCTATTACCTTGATGTAGTTATGTTTGGTATGATTTGCCTGGATAGCACGCAAAACAATACTTTCTATTGTATCTCAGAACATATGATAATAATAAATCAAATCAAATCAATTTCACAAGGAACTTGTGAAACTGATAAATTAAAAGAAATTAGAATTAGAAATGAGGCATCACTTAAATGATTGAAGATTGATAAATCTCCCGAGGGTTGTAGGAGATGCCTAAAAAGACAAGAGATGCATTGGTGGTTATCTATCAAAATTCTATAGATTCTGGAAAGGTTCCTGCGGACTAGAAAGTAGCAAATGTAAACCTACCATTTAAGAAGGGGGAAAGAGGGAGAATAAAGAACAACAAACTTATTAGTTTGACATCAATATTAGGGAAAATACTAAAACTACTCCAACCAATTTAGTAATAGAACATTTAGAAAATTACAGTAAAATTGGGCAGACTGAATATGGATCCATGAAATGAAAATCATGTTTGACAGAACTGTTGGAGACTTTTGAGGACATTGCCTGTAGAATTGATACAGACAACCTGTGGATGCAGTTTGTTTGGATTTTCAGAGTCTTTTGATAAGGTCACACACACAGACAGTTAGCAAATAAAAAGATGAAATTATTTTGTAGGAGATTGGCGAAATATTCTGGTGCAGTTTGAGAATTGGTTAACTGATTGAAAGCAGAGAATAGGAATAAATGGATCATTCTCAGGCTGTTTCTAGTGTGTATCACAGCATCAGTGCTAGGTCCACAGCTAATAATCATTATCTATATAAATAACTTGGATATAATCACCAATTGTAATACTTTCAAATTTGCTAATGGCACCAATCTGAGTGGGAATTTAAGTTGTTAACAATGTGATGAGTTGGACAGATCATGTGAATGAGCTAGAACATGCAGATGGAATAAATGTGAACAAGTGTAAAGCTATTCATTTTGTTATTAAAAAACCTGAAAGACAGAATTTGTCTTCAATGGTGAGTGATTGTAAGAGCAAATGTCCTAAGGACCTCTTGTTGTTGGGAAAGGTTAGGAGGGTTATGGGTCAAGTGCAGGCAGGTGGGACTAGTTTAGTTTGGGAACACGGTCAGTTTGGACTGGTTGGATCAAATAATCTGTTTCATTGCTGTATGACTCTATGACTCTATCTATTACTCATTAAAAGCTGGGATGTAGATGGAAGAAGTAATTAGTTTGACAAGTGACATATTGGTCTTTATCTCAATAAATTTGAAACCAGAAGTAACAATGTCTGGCTGCAGTTGTATATAGCCTTGGTGAAACCCCACTCAAAGCATTTTTACTGTTTTGGTCTCCTTTTCTAGGGAGGGATATACTTACTGGAGAAAGTGTCACAGATATTCAATTGATTAAACTCTGGGATGGCAGGATTGTTTTTATGAGGTGACTGAGGATTCTGGGTCTTAATTCCTCAAAGTTTTGAAGAATATGGGCTAACCTCCTTGAACACAAAATTTTTACAGGGGTTCATGACAGGGTGGAAGTGGATAAGATGTTTCTTTTGCTGGTGAGCTGAAAACCAGGTAACATAATTTCAATGTGAAGGATAAGTCATTATTACACAAATTCAGCAGTGAATCTTTAGAATTCTTTATTTCAGAGGACTGTGAATGCTCACTCATTCAACATGTTTAGAAGAAAAATTGATAGATTTTGGGAGACTAATGACATGCAGAGAAATGGAGACTCCCACTAGTCCATCCAAGATGACACCAGAAGCCAGAGATATCTTAATCGGATACAGATACAATGCACTTCATTCTTAGCCGCCCAGGGAGCATATCATGGAAATGAGAATAAGCTCAAGGTTCCAGATCAGTAGATATACTTAATTCATCACCTAAGTGAAGATTTCTATTTTAGTATCATTTATTTCTTCCCTTTATTATGATCCCAGCAGATGTTATTATTGGGCAAGTCAGATCGCAGACAAAAAACCTGGCTTGACAGATCATATTTTGATTTGTTTTGGTTTGAACGCAAAAGTCTCCTTCTCTAAGCTATGGGTGTATTTCTTAAGTTTAAAAAAAACATGTTCCAGAAGTCTCTAACACCTTGAGATCCCATTATTTACCTTGCTGGTTTATGAAACAACCTAAACAAAAAGTCCTTCAGTGGTACACAAAACCCACTCACTCTGAAGCCAGGCCTCAAAATTATTTTAAAAGAAATCAATGTGGCTACAGAAATACTTATAAGTTATAATTCACTTCAGACACACAGAAAACCTACCAGTTACTAACTCAAAAACCAGAATTGGGATATACATGTCAGCTTGCCTGGATAATGTTTTTTCTCTGATGGAAGTTGCATTATAGAGATCACCACTCTGCCTCTGATGCTCCAGGGGAAAAAAGTCCCAGCCTATTCAGCCCCTCCTTTATAAATCAAACCCTCCAGTCCCCAGAGTGGAACAGTTAATTAGTAATAGTTACTGTATCTATTATTTGGTTATGTTTTCCAGTAGAGTTAAGTTATTCCAAGTTCTTCTTTTATTGTATATTAACTGTATTGTTTGAATGAATTGTGTTTTGCTTAATGTCCAAGCAGTTTGACCAATCAAACTCCATCTGGAACACATTATCTCATATTTACCTTTGTAACACCCCATAAATACTCCGTGGCAAAAAGGCAGAAAAAACAGATTGTCTTATGTGTAATCCTATCAGAAAGAAAGAGATACAGGCAGCAGCTCCCCAGAGAGAGAGAGTGTAGCAGCCGGAAGAGATTCACCGCCTTCCAATCCTGCTGAGACCCTAGCAACTACTGAAGATCTGTGAGAGCTTGACTACACTCACTCAGGCTGCTTCTATTGTTCCAACTTTATAAAAAACAAGGCCTCACAAGTTGTTTATGTTCTCACAAACTGCTTGGCACCTCTCCCCCAGTCTCTCTCTCAAAGAAACCAGGACAAAACACTCTTCTTAAAGCTATAGCATCATCACATATGATCCTCCTCTGATAAACAGCAGCATCACAAGTCTTTTTCATCCACTTCCTGTCCTCCTTATAGTATCATGTTCTGCAGATTGCAGACAGCAGCAGTTGACCACCATATGGACACCCTGATTCATTCTTACTGCAGGGCACCATCTGACCAATCAAGGCTATGAAGAGATAGTAGGAACTGCTGATGCTGGAAAATCTGAGATAACAAGGTGTAGAGCTGGATGAACACAGCAGGCCAAGCAGCATCATAGGAGCAGGAAAGCTGTCATTTCAGGCCTAGACCCTTCATCCCGAAACGTCAGCCTTCCTGCTCCTATGATGCTGCTTGGCCTGCTGTGTTCATCCAGCTCTACACCTTGTTATCTAAGGCTATGAAGACATATTTTCCAATGGCCAATGGTTATCTCAGTATAGGCTTTGGTTAGTATGTGGCTCTAACTGTCCTGTTTTTGCACCTATGTCTAGAACCAAGACAAGGATCAGGAGACACCTCTTCAGAGAATAACTCTTATGTCCAATAGCCACTCATGAGTCTAGACATTTGCCTGAAGAGATGTAGCACCTGAAATTCTGTGGAATGAGGGTATCATGATCTTCAGCTTCCTGGGAACTGAGCACAGCCCTGCAAGATAGAGTCATAGAGTTATATAGCATGGAAACAGACTCTTCAGTCTAACTCGTCCATGCCGACCAGGTATGCCAAACTAAATTAGTTCCATTTGCCTGTGTTTAGTTCATATTCCTCTAAACCTTTCCTATTCATGTACCTGTTCAAATTTTTTTTTATATGTTGTAATTGTAACTGCCTCCACCACTTCTTTTGGCAGCTCATTCCACACATGCACCACCCTATACATGAAAAAGTTGCCCCTCAGGTTCCTTTTAAATCTTTCTCCTCTTGCTGTAAACCTATGCCCTCTAGTTTTGGATGCCCTTGCCGATTCACTTTATTTACGTCTCTCATGATTTCACAAACATCTACAAGGTCACCACTCTGCTTCTGATGCTCCAGGGGAAAAAAGTCCCAGCCTATTCAGCCCCTCCTTTATAAATCAAACCCTCCAGTCCCCGGAGTATCCTTGTAAATTTCTTTTGAATCATTTCTAGTTTAACAACATCCTTCCTATAGCAGGGCAACCAGAATTTTATGCAGTATTCCAAAACTGACCTAACCAATGTCTTGGTCAGCTGCAACATGACATCCCAACTCCTTTACTCAATGCTCTAACCAATGAAGGCAAGTGTGGCAAATACCTTCTTCAGCACCCTGGCTACCTGTGAAAACATTTTCAAGGAACAATGAATCTGCACCCCTAGGTCCATCGGTTCAACAAGACTCCCCAGGACCCTACCATTTACTGTATAAGTCCTGCCCTGGTTTGCCTTACCAAAATGCAACACCTTGCGTTTATCCAAATTAAACTCTGTCTGCCACTTCTCATCCCATTGGTCCGTCTGATCAAGATCTCTTTATTTCTTAGATAACCTTCTTCACTGTCCACAATACTATCAATTTTGGTGTCATCCACAAACTTACTAACCATGCCTCCTATATTCTCATCCAAATCATTGATATAAATGACAAATAACAGTGGACCCAGAACCGATCCTTGCAGCACATCGCTGCTCACTGGCTTCCAGTCTAAATAACGACCCTCTACCACCACCCTCTATCTGCTACCATCAAGCCAATTTTGTATCCAATTAGTTATCTCTCCCTGGATCCAATGCAATCTCACCTTACTAACCAGTATACCATGCAGGACCTTGTCGAAGGCATTGCTAAAGTCCATGTAGACAAGGTCTACCACTCTGCCTTCATCTATTTTCTTGATAACATTTTCAAAAAACTCAGTCAAATTTGTGAGATATGACCTCCCACACACAAAGCCATGTTGACTGTCCCTAATCAGTCCTTGCATTTCCAAATGCATGTAAATCCTATCTCTCAGAACCCCCTCCAACAACTTACCCATCGCTGACGTCAGACTCACTGGTCTATAATACCCTGGCATTTCCTTGCAGCCATTTTTAAGTAATGGCACAACATTAGCAGCCCTCCAGTCTTTTGGCACTTAACCCATAGCTGCCGATGATACAAATGTCTTTGCAAGAGGCTGTGCAATCTCTTCCTTCAATGTTCTAGGTACACTTGATCAAGATCTATTAATGTGAATTTGAATTTGTCAATTTGAATTTGAACGTGTATAAGAGCGTGATGTTCAAAGGGACTTGGGTGTCCTGATGCACCAGTCGCTGAAAGTAGGTGCACAGGTGCAGTAGGCAGTAAAGAAGGTAAACTGTAGGGTTCACATACAAGAACCAGGATGTCTTGCTGCAATTTGACAGGACACTGGTGAGGCCACACCTGGAATATTGTTTTGCAGTTTTAGTCTCCTTATCTAAGGAAGGATATTCTTGCTATAGAGGGAGTGCAGCAAAGATTTACCAAATTAATTCCAGGGATGGCAGGACGGGGGAGAGATTGAGTCGGTTAGGATTGTATTGACTAGAACTTAGAAGAATGAGAGACGAGTCTCATAGGAACCTATAAAATTCCAATGGGACTGGACAGATTAGATGTACGAAGAATATTTTCAATGGTGGGGGAGTCCAGAACCAGGACTCATAGTTTTAGGATAAAGGGTAAATCTTTCAGGGCTTAAATGAAGAGAAATTTCTTCACCCAGGGAGTGGTGATCTTGCGGAATTCGCTACCACAGAAAGTAGTTGAGGCCAAAATATTGCATTTTCAAAAGGAGGTAAATCTAGCTCTTTGTGGCTAAAGGGATCTAGAGATATGGGGAGAGTGCAGGATTAGATATTGTGCTCGATGATTAATAAGCCATGACCATATTGAATGGCGGACCAGGCTCGAGCGGTCAAGTGGCCTACTTCTGCTCCTATCTTCTATGTTTCTATGCAAGATGCTCATCCAAGAGTCTTTGATGTTTGGGTAATTGGTTGAATAGTCTGCGGATGCCTTAATAGCCACATAGGTCTGCGACTGTATTGCCTCATCTGTCTATAAATTGAAACAGGCCCTTCACTCTGGAAGAAGACATGTATAGCCTGCCTGATAGTGTAATAAGCTGGTGACTGTAAGATGCAAAGAAGGTTCACAGCTGATCCTTAGAACGATAAGGATGAATAGAAATTCAAACCTTAATGGTTGCAAACAGAGGTCATAGAGGCAACATCGACCACAGTGTAAATGTCTGAGACCATCTACCTAGAGATGCACCTGTCATGATTCTTTAGGTCAAGAGCCTAAGTGTGGGACACTAAACAAAAAAAACCAAAGAAGTGCAGATGCTGGAAATCGGAAACACAAACAGAAATAGCTGGAAAAACTCAGCAGCTGTGGAGAGAAAGCGGAGTTAATATTTGAGGTCCAGTGACCCTTCTTCAGAACAGTTCTGAAATGTTAACTTCATTTTCTCTCCACAGCTGCTGCTAGACCTGCTGAGTTTTTCCAGCAATTTCTGTTTATGAGCTAAGTGTGTGGGCCAGTGGCTACAATAACAACTGACTTGCCATATCCACCAAGAAAACTCATCAGATCACATGCCAATCAGCTTGTTGCGAGCTGACAAGGTTCTTGTCCTGTTTCAGACCTCAACAGTGGAGTCCAGCCTTAAAAGAAGCTGTCAACCAATCAGAGGACAATAGCTTCTAGGTCCTAAAGACTGTCAATTAAGGCCTAGTCTTCAGGAGAGCTGAAAATGACAGACAAGTTAAATGGATTTATTTTGCTTCTTGTAGAGTGGGAAGGGGCATGGGATAGGGGATCAGGAGGGTCTGAGATGAAGGAATTTCAAAAGTCACTCATTTTCCCCATCACCCATGCCTCTGAATACCCCCAAATGAAATGAGAGCCCCATACCCAACTGGGCAGATAGATCATTCTTGGTTGTCAATTCAGAAACCAGCCACTTATCATATTTTCTGGGAAGCCAGCTAAGTGGGGCATGGTATGTTGAGACCCTTAAGTTACCATTAATTGACTAATTAATTGCTGATGAATTGTAAGTCCCCAATAGACCCTCTTCCCCAGCATTTAATTGCTAAGCTGCGTATCTCTCCAGGGCCTACTCGACCAATTATTTTTTCCTTGTCACCGGCAGGAAAGGACAGATTCTACCAATAGTCTCCAAGGGTACCGGTGGTCTTTTCCTTGAAGATAACTGACTATTTGGTGGTACATCTGATGTCTAGGATGACACCCTTTTTCATGCAGCCCCTCTCTGTGCTGCTCTAACCTTCTCATGACCAGGGGTCCCCTCTGCTTATGCTTCTTCTTGTGGCTCTGTCAAAAGCATATCCAATTTATACTTTATATGTGTCAATTGCTCATGAAGGCTTTCTTTGCAAACCTGCACTGTGCAGCTGATGTCAACTGCCTCATGTGCCTCTTACGTGTCTCCCCATTCAATTACAAATACAAGCTTCTCAGCATCAGTGATCACAACTCTCCTTCATGAGTTGAACAGTTGAACATTTGAACATTATTCCTGGTTTCGTAAGTGTGTAGACCAGTATCCATTAGCCCTCATGGTGTTCTGCTCTGTTCATGACAGCTGCATTACGATATGTCTCAGACATTGCAGGTTCCTCATGGGTTTTGAAAATTTAAAATTGTTCCTCTGAAGCCTGATAATAAGCTCATCAAGAGGTTAATTGGAGACTTGTGGTGCTTGTCTCCTCAGCTCCCAGTCTGTTTTAGAAAGCTGTATTGTGTTCTACAGAAATTGCTTGCTGGCAGGTTGGTGTATCACACTCCCCTTTGGAAAGCCCCAGTAAGCCTTATACTCCTGTACCAAGACAGTTTTTGCTGTCCCTTTATTCGGACAAATACAGTAGCTGACTTTTAATGAGCCTGATCAACTCATGAGATCATGATGATCATTTTGGTGTATCACACTCCACATCAGAAAGCTCAAATGGGGCTCCACAAAAAAGCATACGTCTCTCTCTCACTCTCACTCTCACACAGACACACACACCCCTCATCCATTTATATTTATTTATTAGGTTGATTTATTTTTACCTACACCAACATGGCATACTAAATAAAAGCTGAAAGAACTGTTCTGAGAAACGGTCACTCAACCTGAAACTTTAACCCTGATTTCTCTTCACAGATGCTGCCAGATTTGTTGAACTTTTCCAGCAATTTCTGTTTTTGTTTCCAATATAACATACATTGATCTAAAATGAGTGCGTATTTTCTGGCTGCCATATTTAACTCCACATCTAACATCACTGTGGAAGTTGGAGAGATTGACGGCAGTAGTTCTGGTACTTTTGCAAGGGCAATTAACAATGTGTAATAAATGCTGGCCTTGTCAATGATACCCAGGCTGCGTTAATGAATTTTTTAAAAAATGACTTCGGAAACCATATAGTATCCAGAAAAATAGTGCATGGTTGATTTTCTGAGCCAACAATTTCTTTGCTCCTTTGGCAGATTGCCATGTGGGATTATGATTTATGGTGATAACAGACACATGGCTCAAGGAAGGGCAGGGCTGGGGTGATAGATATTCCTGGTTACAAAGTGTTCAAAAAAGATAGTAAAGGGAAAACAGGAATGATATTCTTATTTAAAGAGAGTACTGTAATGCTGAAAAACAATATCCCAGAAGATTCTAGGACAGAATCTATTTGGGTAGAGTTAACAAAATAGGTACACTTACATTGTAAGTGTAACCCAAAGATCACACACTACTGGGAAGGATGTAGAAGAACAAATCTGCAAGGAAATTACAGATCATATTATAGAGTGGTTATCTTGGGATCTTTAAGTACCTAGACATAAACTAGGATAATGGTAATTTTAGGGAAGCAAGGGGCAAGCATTATAAGATTGTGTTCAGGAAAATTTCCTACAGCAGAATGTGTCCAGTAAAACAAGATAGTAGGTACTACTAGAACTGATCTTGGGAATGAGATGGTCAAGTAGATCAGGTGTCAGTGAAGGAACTTTCAAGGTACAGTGGTCATTGCATCATAAACTTTAGCATGGTGGTGAGAAAATGACAATGAACAATCTAGAGTAAGAATAATCAAATACTGAAGAGTTCACTTCAATGGGGCAATAATGCAGCTGGGCCAGATAGACAGGAACTAAAGATTGAAAAAGGAAAAACAGTGGGTATGCAAGGATTGGATAGTTAAGGTACATTCCCTCAAAAGGAAAAGGTAAGGCAAACAAATCCAGATCTCCCTGGATGACGAAGGAGATGGAAAAGAAATTAAAGAAGAAAATATGTGCTTTTGATAGGTATCAAGTAGAAATTACAGCTGAGAAGCAAGGTGAATATAGAAGGTTCAGAAGAGAGGTAACAAAGTAAATGAGACAAGTGGAAAGGAATTGTAGCAAGACTGTTTTCTAAAATAAAGTGAAATTCCAAAGTCATCTATAGCAAATAAATAGGAAAACAGTGGTAAAAGGAGGAGTGGGGCAGATTAGACTAGAAAGGGGATTTACGCATGCAAGGAGGATGGCATGGATGAGGTTTTAAATGAATACTTTGCATCTGATCTTACGTATGAGGCAGACGTTGCCCAGGCTATGGTGGCAAATGAGGAAACTCAGTTATTAGAAGGGTTTAAAACTGATAAGGATGGTTAATTGAACAAAATGTCAATATTTAAAATTTATAAGGCACTAGGACTGGATCAGATGCATTCTAGAATGAAAGAAATGAAAGTGGAAATTGTAGAGGCACGGACAACAATCTTCCACACTTTCCTGATCTCAGGGGTGGTGCTGGAGGACTGCAGGATTGCAAACATCATGTCCTTGTTTTAAAAAAATGTTGTAAAGATAAGCTCAGCAATTACAGATTGGCCAGTTCAACTTTGGTGATGGGAGAAACTTCTAGAAACAATTATTTGGACAAGATTAATAGTCACATGGAAAAGTATGGGTTAATTTGGAAGAGCCAGTATTGATTTGATAAAGGAAAATAGTGTTCAACTGACCTGCTGGAGGTTTTGAAGAGGTAACAGAGAACGTCGATGAGGGCAATACTGTTGATATGATATTCATGAGCTCCCAAAATTCATTTGATAAGGTGCTACACAACAGACTTGTGAGAAAAGTTATAGCTCATGGAATAAAGGGACAATAGTAACATGGGTACATTGACCCGGATTTTTCGATGGCCAGGCAGTCATTATTCCAACGTAGACGGGAGTTGCACTTGGGGACCCTGCAAAATCTCCACCGTAGCATATTCTGAAGGGATTGCCAGGGAAATTAAAGATTATGCTGAACAATTTCTCTACACTCGGAATCCTCCAAAAATATCGATTTCAATTGGGTTCAGTAAATAGTTCCTCAGCAAAGATTAGACTATTAAATACACAGCTTAACTCCTGGATAACTATTCAACAAAACCCACACACCTCACACCAAACACGCCCTGAAGTGAAACTCCATTGGACCTGACACTCCTGACCTGACATTTCCCCCTTGCCCAATACCTGACCCACTCAACCTTCCACTGCTGCCAAACATAAAACCCTCTTCCCCGGCACCGAAACTGTTTCCTTTTCCACCTGTTCCAGACCTGAGACCCCTTCCCAGCTGCCAGACCAGTTCCCCGTCCCACTCGCTCCAGACCTGAATCCGTTCCCTCACCACTGAACATGAACTCCTAGCCCCAACACCAGACCTGACCCCACTTAACCTGCTCTGGATTCAACCCACCCTACCCTGCTCCAGATCTGGCTCCCCCCCGCAAAACCTTTGTCCACTCAGAATCAGAGCTCCTTTCCCCTGAACCTTGCTTACTCTACTCCAAACTGACCAACCGACTCCTTCACCCGCTCCACACCCAATCTTTGTTCACTTGATACAAACTCAACCTCTTCCCCCACCCCCCACCGCCTTTACCTTCTCTGGAACCCTTCATCCCTTTGAGACTGATCCTCCTCCCAATCATGAATCCCCTGCCTCCTCGGCACTTACCTGACACCCATAATTCTGAAAGAGCCCTGATCAGAATCTCCTGCTAGAAATGCTGAGCTCTCTCCTTTTGTAAAAAAAGGGATTGAATGGTAATTTGTGTGAAGTGTCACTCCTCAGAAAATCTCCAAAAGTTGGCTGAGGGAAAGGAAACTGAGAGTAATGGTTAATAAGTATTTTTTGACCTGGAGGAAGATTTGTTGTGTCATTTCCCAGGGGTCAGTATTAGGACCCTTGCTTTCCTGATAAACACAAATCTAGATCTTGGTGATCAGAGGAAAATTTCGAAGTTTGTGGATGGTAGCAAAACTTGACAGCATTATAAAATATGATGAGGACAGTGTAAAACTTTAAAAACATATTGACAAGTTGGTAGAGTGGATAGATAGATAGTAATGAAGTATAATGCAGAGAAATATGAAGTAATACATTTTGGCACAAACACATGGACAGACAGTATAAAATAAACTGCACTAGTCTAAAGGACAGGCAGAGAAACCTGGATATATCCATACATAAATCATTAAAGATTGCAGGACAGATATAAGTAACCGTTAATAACACATACAATATTCTAGCTTTCACTAATAGGGGCACAGATCACAATTACAGGGAGGTTATGCTGAACCTATACAGGAACATAAGTCATACCTCAACTGGAGTATTTTGTTTAGTTCTGGGTACAATATTTTAGGAAAGATGTGAATGCATTTGAGAGAGTGCAGAAGAGGTGTACAAGAGAAGAAACCCTAGTTATGAGAATAGGTTGGAAAAGTTGGAGTCGTGTTCCTTGGAGAGTAAGTAGCTAGAAGGGGATCTAGGTCATGAGGGATCTGGAATAAATAGATGGGGAGAAACTGCCCCTGTTCTTAAGAAGATCAGTTACCAGAGGACATAGATTGAAAGTGTTTTGCAAAAGAAACAAATGCGAAATGAGAAAACAACTTTTTCAGACAGTGACTACTTAGAATCTGCAAGGTACTGCCTGAAAGTGTGGTGGAGGAAGTTTCAGTTGTGGCACCAAGAGGACATTAGATGGATTATTTAAACAAAAACAATATGCAGGGTTACAAGGAAAAGACAAAAGTTTGGACATCGGCCAAAATGCTCAGAGAACCAGCACATTCATGATAAGCCGAATGGCCTCATTCTACACCATAACAATCTGTTTCTGTCATTCCTTTGGAGGCCATTCATCCTGTATTCTCCATAAACTTTAGCTTATCCTTAATGCTATCACCTCTTTCTTATTGCATTGGCCTTTTCTTCATGTCCAGAACTCAAACTCCTCCAAACTGAAAACAAAAACAGAAACTCCTCAGTTTTCCTCAGTCGTGAGGAAGGGTTACTGGACCTGAAACGTTAACTCTGATTTTTCTCCAGAGATGCTGCTAGACCTCCTGAGATTTTCCAGAAATTTTTCTTTTTGGCTCTGATTTACAGCAACCACAGATTTTTTTCAGTTTTTATTCCTTCTCCAAATTAAATTTATTGCATTCATGTTCAAATTTTGTTATGGCCTCCCTTCTCCCAATCTCTGTCACCTGCACAAACTGTAAGTGACCCCTCCATGGTTTCTCCATTCTTACGATTCAGGCTTTTGTTTTCCATTCTCCCATTGTACACCATTCACAGGTACACCTTGAGCTGTCTATTTAGACCTCGCACGCTGGAATTTCATCAAATAGTCAAAGACATGGGTTTTTAAGGAAACAAGAGTTTTTGGTCTCAGCTTGCCAAATGCTCATTTTGTGGCTTGGCATCCATTTATTTTGTCTCTGAAACACTTTGGGGCATTTTTCTACACCGAATGCCGAACAAGATTTTGTGCTAAAAAGGCTTTGCTTAAATACTTGAAGAATTACTTAAGAGCTAGTTTAGGAATAGGAGACAGGTTAAAACAACAATGAGCGAGCACTCAAATCTTTTAGGGTAATTAGCCACGATTTAAATACAATCAGATTTTAAAAATGACTTAAAACCATGTTGCCTTCTTCGTAACAAACTTCAAGTTTGCAATCTAATCTAAGGATGCAAATAAAACAAATCTAGCCACTCGTCAGCAATATAAATCAACTTGCTGCATTCAAATTAAACTTTCACAAAAAAGTTATTTCAAAAGAAAAACATTAATGAGATTCTATGGAACAGTGTGTTTTTGTGTGAATATAGTTAAATTACATTATAATTACATCTGCACAGTTACTGTTTCTTCATCTAATTGATTGTACTTATCAAGACCAATGTTCTATATCTCTCACCCATAGGCTGTCATTTTGTACTTGTGCATGTAGTCTACATATGGTCCCATCTTTTTCACTGAGTTCTGCCTGGGTTTCTGCTAATTTCTTCTCAAGCTCTTCTCTCATAGACACTAATTCTTTATATTTTTGTGCTGCCTCAGCTGCTAAAGCTGAATTGGCATTTCGGGAAGACCGTTCAAGATCCTGAAGTGTGGCAGTGAGGTTTACAATCTACGGCACAAACAAAAATCATTTGATGAATAAATGGTTCAATCAAATTTTAAAGTCTAAGCATTCTCTTGCTCTGTAACCTATTGTGATATTTTAACCTAAATGATCTTCTGTTGCCAAGAAAGTAAGTATAGATGTTACTATGGTTCCAGTACCTACCTTGCATATTAATAAACAACAAAAATGCTGAATATGTTGAAGACAGTGAGGTGGACCTTACAGTCAGTGACCAAGCAACATTGTTTAATTTGACTTGAAAGAAAGTTGCCCTAAAAGATCTAAGGATTTCCATGGCATAGGCATCCCTTTCTTCAATGTCATTTTGAATTTGTTGCCAAGGCAAGGATACCTCCTTGGGTCCAGCAAACGTGATATCATTAAAGAGGAAAAACAGCCAATCATATTGAAGAATTCTAATATATAACAAGCCAGGAAGATAAGAACACTGAATGTCTGCTCTTTTAATTTTCAAATGATTTAGTTAGTAAAATAAATGATTTACACATACAGTTGGGATTCAGGTAGAAGTTAAAATATTGTAAACAAATAATTTATTTTAAAACATACGTGAGAATTTCTTATTAATAGTGGGAAAATGTGATATTAAACAAATATGTTGTTGCTCTTTTCAGGCTAGTGAGGTGTTTAATATAATTATGAACTTAGTAGACCATTAAAATCTCAATTGTAGATCATTAAAAAGGCATACTTGTTCTAGTATTTTTGAAGAAAGACCAAGTGTGCAACAGTGCGTGTTCAACATCAGTTCGATGGTTTTCTACTTGGCTGCATTCTGCAGGGTCTCAATAGTGTGCCACCTGGAAAGGTATGGATTCAGTGACGGCAATGTGCAACTTCTGAATTTTATGTTGAGCACTGCATATGCGGACTCCAGAAGTTGCTGCCAGTTTCAGAGGAGTGATGATGTAAATGCTAGTAGTTTCATTACCACTGCGATCGGAAAATTTTAACCTGAATGTATAATACAATACAATACAATACAATACAATAGAGCACAGGAACAGGCCCTTCTGCCTATGAAGCCTGTGCTAATTCCTAATCCTTATTTAGACCCACTACTTATTGTCCATGTGCAGTTTCTATCCCTCTGTTTGCCTTCTGTTCATGTGCCTATCAAGATAAGCCTTAAATGTTGCTAACATGTCTGTTACCACCACCTCCAATGGCAGTGCGTTCCAGGCGCCCACCGTCCTCCACCATCCACTTTTCCCACACTTCTCCCCTAAACTTTCCGCCTCTCACCTTGAACCTGTGCCCTCTTGTAGTTAACCTTTCCACCCTATCTATGCTTCTCATAATTTTGTAGACCTCTATCAGGGCACCCCTCAGCCTCCGTCTTTCCAGTGAAAGCAATCAGAGTTTATCCAACTGCTCCTCATAACTGAAACTCTCCAGACCAGGCAACATCCTGATAAACCGTTTCTGCACCCTCTGTAAATCATCCACATCCTTCTGGTAGTGTGGCAACCAGAACTGCATGCAATATTCCAAATGAGGCCCAACTAAAGTTTTGTACAGCTGTAATATGCCAACTTTTATATTTGATGCCCCTGATGATGAAGGCAAGCATGCTGTATGCCTTTTTGACCACCTTATTAACCCGTGTTGCCAGTTTCAGGGATCTGTGGACCTGTATGCCCAGATCCTTCTGTATGTCAATGCACTGAAGGGTTCTGTCATTTGTTGTATAATTCACACCTGATTTTGATCTTCCAAAATGCATCACCTTTCATTTGTCCAGATTAAACTCCATCTGCCATTTCTCTGTTCAAATCTGTAATCTATCTACATCCCGTTTCATCCTTTGACAATCCTTCTCCGTATCTGCAACTCCGCCAATTTTGGTATCATCCACAAAGTTACGAGTAAGACCACCTATATTTTGCTCTAGATCATTTATATATATCATAAATAACAAAGGTGCCAGCACTGATTCCTGCGGAACACCACTAGTTATTGATCTCCATTTGAAAAAGCACTCTTCCACCGCTACTCTCTGTCTTCTATGAGCAAGCCAATTTGTATCCATCTAGCCAGCTCACCCCAGATCCCATGAAACTCTATCTTCTGTACCAGCTTGCCATGAGGTATGTTATCAAATGCCTTTTAAAGTCCATGTAAATAACATCCTTTGCCCTTGCTTCATCAGTCATTCTTGTCATCTCCTCAAAAAACTCAATCAAATTTGGTGAGACATGACCTTCCCACACAAACTCATGCTGCCTATCACTAACTAGTCCATTTGCTTCCAAATGTGAATAAATCCTGTCTCTTAGTATCTTCTCCAACAGCTACCCCACCACTGATGCCAGAACTGCTGAGATTCCCCAGCACTTTCTGTTTAGATTTCCATTTAAGATATGCAGCACTTCACTTTAATTATATTGGAACTATACTGATGCAAAGGCAAAATCCTGGAACTCCCTTCCCAATAGCACTATGAGTGCCCCTGCACCTCAAGGACTACAATGGTTCAAGAGCAACTAGGAATGGTAAGTGAATGCTGTCTAGCCAGTGACACCCACAATCTATGATGAATCAATGAACAAATAAATAATTATTATTTCAATAATTACTGAAGCTCTTCACTTGCACTTGTCAGGCAAATTCAAGAATGCAAACTTCCAAATGGTCACAACAATCTACACTGCAGGAGAAAAGGGTGCTGAATTTTTGGCAAAAATTGACTTTGATTGGTTGAGATGTGTGATGGAGAAGGCAAAGGGGAACTATAGACTGCCCTGGCACTTGGTACCGGGTAATTCAAAAAAGGCGAATGATTTTCTTGCAGAGAATGGACCCCTGTATATGAATGTATGTCACTTCTAACAAATCTAAGTGAGCCATGCAATGAGCGTGACCGATTATCTTAAATTAGTCAGCACTTACGGAACAATCCTGAGGGCGATAACAGCTGGAATAACAGGTCAAATAATCAACCAATTATATGCATACACTGTGAAAGCAGGGAATATTTTCTTTTATCTGTGAGGACACTAGAAAATGAGGGATACTAATGTAATTGAAAAATAATTACCTTTTTAATAACATAAAAGCAAAGTAAAATATATTTTCCCACATATTTACCTTAGTATTCAGTTCCAATTTACAAGCTCTCAGCATTTTGTTCTCACTTTCAATCTGAGCTAGAAATCCTTTAATGTCTGCCAGCTAATAATACATATAATTAAAATCTGTTGTATAAGTGTGCACTAACTTCTCAGGGACAAATGGAGATCCCTTTCTATTTTCCTCTCCAACTTCTATTTTCAAATTATTAAAAGCTGTGTTTTTCTTTTTAACTGTTTTATATTCACATGTTTGAACAAACTCACCCAACAGTTTCACAAGAATTTAACTTTGATATCTAAATGGAATTATTTTTAAATGACATTGAGATGTAACATATAAAACTAGTTCAAGAGACATTTTCTAATGCTAACAGATCAGTAATAATAATAATAAACAGTTTTAGGAAGACTGTGCTCTGATATTCAACTACAAGCTAAACTCGGGGTTCCAGAGACATTGACTTGGTAGAAGATATTATAAAGTATCTTTCCTATAGGCTGAGCGCCTGGCCCTTTAAATAATATGACAGCTGAGCTCCTGTTGCAGCTAAATGTGTACTCTTTGGTGAGAGACAAGATAACACGTAGAATGCACCTGCAAGGTCCAAGTTTGTAGTCGAGCATCAAATCACTGAGTGACATCAAGACATTACCAATTCAGAAGCTTCAAGCACACACAGTTGATGCCTACACAAGTACCCTTCTCAGCACAGAGTGTGACATGGTGTGCCAGAGCAGCTGGAGGTGTAGTGCTCCAAACTTGGAGGGCCTTCTGCTTCTGACCACCATCTCAAACAAGTGTGGTGGGACTCGGGGACTGGGTGGAATGTTAAAGAGTCACAACTCCCAGACAGAATAATTGTTTCTTCATCTCTGTTTTAAATGGGCATCCCCTTATTTTAAACTATAATGCCTAGTTCTAGATTCTCCCACAAGAGAAAACATGCTTTGAACATCAACCCAGTCAAGTCGCCTCAGGATCTACTGGACAGCAGAACCCTGAAGCTATTTTATGGTGGTATTATACTAGTGACAACAAATTAAGTGGTTGCCACAAGGACCCTTGCCCAAATAAGGATGGCACCCCAGAGCTGTCAGTCCAGTTAGAATGCCAGTAGCTTGGTAGTGCTACCTTTAGAGCTAAAACTACAGCCGAAGGATGAATAAAAGTGTAGCCCCGTGTCAAACTGCTCTTGAAGGCAGACAAACCTTGTTGTTTGTATGCTGCTCAGGTCAGGCAGGGCAGCTGTGAAAGTAATTGCATAAAATTCAGGTGACTCCTCAGATAATGAAGCAGACATGTCCAAGCACAGCAAGTCCTCAAAAACATTCAGGCTTTCGCTGATGAGTGGCAAGTAAATTTGTGCCACATAAGGGCCAGGTAATGACCGTCTCCACAATCATTATCCCTTGAATTTCAACGGCAGTACAACTGTCAACATGCTTGGGTTTATTATCAATCAGAAACCAAGTAGAAAATGGACCAATTTTATTAATATTGTAGCTACACAAGCACATCAGAGGCTGGGAATTCCACAATGAGTAACTCATTTCCTGATTCTTCAAAGCCTGTCCATAATCAATAGGGCACACATTAGGACAATGATGGAGTACTCTCCAGTTTCCTGGAATGCATATCCAATTGCATTCAAGATGCTTGACACCATTCAGAACATCAGCAGCCCACAGATTGACAGCCCACAGATTGGCACCCCGTCTAAGATTGTCAACATTCACGCCCTCCACCACCAGCGTGTAATGGCAGCAGTATGTACAAGATGCACTCCAACAAATCATCAAAACTACATAAACAGCATCTTCCAAACCTATGATGTCTAATGCATAGAAGGACAGGGGCAGCAGATACGTGGGAATAGTATCACCTGCAAGTTCCCATCCAAATAATACTCCTGACTTGGAACTGTATCACCATTCCTTCAGTATTGCTGGGTCAAACCTTGGAACTCCCTTTCTAATAACACTGTTGGTGCACCTACAATGTAAAGACTGCAGCGGTTCAATTTTGGCAGGCCACCAACTCCTTCCAAAGGGCAAATAAAAATGGGCAAAAAATGCTAGCCCTCCCAGTGATGTTCACATCCTGTGAATGAATGAAAAGAGAAGTTATACTGTTGTGGGAAGCCATTGGGCACTCTCCCATCTTCATTTTACTAGAATACCTGCATCTCAGTTCATATCCATTGGGTTGGGAAAATTCCATCTTGATGACAAGAGAAACATACAGTACTATTGCAGCTAGCATAACTAAATTTGAAGAGTTTCGATACAAAGCAAAACAAAACCTAAGTGTAGGCCTAATTTTACAACACCTAATTGCTAAAAAAAAGACATATTCAGGAAAGATATTCAGCCTCAAAACTAAATGCTGTATTTATATTCGGGGATATGAGCTTGGCTGGCTAGCTCAGCATTTATTGTCCATCCTTAGTTACCCTTGAGAAGTAGAGGTGAGCTGCCTTCTTGAATTGCTGCAGTTCATTAGTGCCATTCAATGCAACTAGGTATTCAATTTCATATACTAACTTAGAAGAAGTGGGACAGTAATTACCAAAACATTGGTAATACTGAGACAATTTTCTGTAACATTAAAATGTGCACAATATTTGCTTTCTGTGCACACAGATTGGCAGGTTTAATCTGCCATGCAGTCATGCCACAGGCTATGGTACAAACTCACTTCAGTTAAAGTGCTTCGCACATGCTTGACTTAAAACTGAATGAAGGAACGAAGTGGAGGAATGGCCCTTGGTAAGCAACTATTATTAACAGCTGTCAACAATATAAAATCCAGTTGTGGTATTCCTGGATGAATCAGCGTTGGATAATGTGCCTGGAGCTATTATGAATTTGAATTTTAGTAAATAATTTTCACTCCTAGGAACAATTTTACATTTAACAGCAAATATTAAGTTTTGTTTTAAAATTATCTGAACATTCTTTATTAACTAGTTGCAATAAAATAACCAGATATTACAGCTTTGTTTTGCAATGGTCTAAAGCAGAGTGATCTGTTATCCGTGGCAAAAACAAATCAGTTACTAAAAGATAAATACTTTGGAAGTCTTTAATTGTCCAGATAGAAGGTGTCAAATAGTTTAAGTGAATTTAAAATTAGCTATATTCCATGAGGGAAATTTACATTTGGTGTCAATTACTACTCTAAAGAAACCAGAAATTAAGATGACTATATTAATGTAAATCTCAAACTGTCACCATAACAAAATGGAGGTTTTTGTTTAAAAATAATCAAATATTCAACAGTTAGATTTGCAATATTCATGTACCACCAGCCAGTGTGTTGTATCAGCTGGTGTTGGTTTAGCTCAGTTGGCTGGATAATTGTATAAAAACCGAAAGAACAGCAGATGTTGTAAATCAGGAACAAAAACAAAGTTGCTGGAAAAGCTCAGCAGGTCTGGCAGCATCTGTGAAGAAAAAATCAGAGTTAATGTTTTGGGTCCGGTGACCCTTCTTCAGAATCCTAGGATCACTGGACCCAAAACATTAACTCTGATTTTTTCTTCACAGATGCTGTCAGACCTGCTGAGCTTTTCCAGCAACTTTGTTTTTGTGGCTGGACAATTGGCTTGGGAAACAGTGTGATGCCAAGAGTGTGGGTTCAATTCCCGTCACTGGCTGAGGCTAACATGAAGGGCTTTCCTGTTCAACCTCTCCCCTCGCCTGAGGTGTGGTGACCATCAGGCTTACCTCTAATGAGAGCAGTGTTATGGTCTGGTAAGACTATGGCGATACAATACCATACAACTATATCAGCTTGTCACCTCATCAATGAGGAATATTGAATTTATTTCACATTCATGCAACATGACAACTTGACTACTAAGACTTTCAGATGTTTGCAATTGATGGTTTAAAGCACTATGGAAGAAAAATCCAAAATTAAGATACAATAAAAGTAATTAAAATGAAAGGTAGGGTGGTATTTGAAATAACTCCATGAAGGCTGGTATCCTGTCACCAAGTCATTCTTTATTTGCACATGCACAGCAGATGACACTAACCCAGCTGGCGCAGAGCTGGCTCCTACAGTGAACAGAACCCCTGACACTCCTATTTATATCTGTCAGCCAAGACTCTCTGATTGGGCCAGGTTAACAGCCCCAGTCAGGGAACTCATATTCTATGATATCCACCCAGCTGATCTCATTCCAATCACTATATGCCTCTCCCTCTAAGTCCTGGGACATAGGGCCATTCTTTTTCCTGTAGCTTGTTCCGTGCCATTTTCAACCCAGGTCTGGTTTGTCTGACTTTATCTCGGATACTGGGGGAGCGTACCAGAACGCAGCCCGCCTCTTGCACTCAGAGTGTCAGGGCTGAAATTCATCATCTTCGTGAGGTAACAGCGTTGAGGCTGCAACATCTGCCATGTCTATCTCGTCCTCAGTGGTTTCTTCAACGGTAGGCAGAGGGGAAAAGCCTTGTTGCATATTCTGAGAGGCTGGGTATGTTTTGGTCCTGCTCTGTTTGTGAGGTTGCAGCCTTATGTAGTATACGTGCTTATTCAAGACTGCTTCTCCTAGCCGAACTTTGTACGTCATGGGATCTGACCTTGTGTCAAACATGCCTCTCACCCATGCAGGGCCCTTCCTATGGTTTTCACATCAAACTTTGTCCCCTGAAGTAAACTGGCTCTTTCACTTAGAGGAGTCTTATGTCCAGTATTGGCGTTCTTGATGCCATTTCACCCTTTTCCTCCACCCAGGTCTGGGAAGATCAGGTTTAACCTGGTGCGGATTCTTCTGCCCATTAGCAACTCTGCTATAGCTGTCCCTGTAGTTGGGTGAGAGGTGGTCCTATATTAAACAGGCACCGGGCCAGTTTGGTATGAATGAAGCTATAGGCTGTTTCTTTAAGCCTGCCTTCAAAGTTTAGACTGCCCTTTCCACGAGACCATTGGACCATGGATGGTATGGAGCTGTCCAAACATGCCGAATGCTATCGACTTTAGGAAATACTCAAACTCCCTGCCGGTAAATGATGGCCTGTTGTCTGTGGCCAATACTTCCGTGAGTTTGTGTATTTCAAAAGATGCTTGCAATTTTTTAATTGTCGTCCCCGTGTTTGACAAATGAATTCTATGCATGTCTGACCACTTTGAATGGGAATTCACATGACTAAAACATATAGCCCATGAAAGGACCAGCATTGTCAACATATAACTAGTCCAGGGTGTACCTGATCATTCCCATGAATGTGGGGGAGCTGTTGGCATTAATTTTTGTCCTTGGTGGCATGAGCACCGCCCCACCAATGTGGCTACGTCGGCATTTGATCCTGGCCAGTAAGTACAACTTCTCACCAACATCTTCATTTTCTAAACCCCTGGATGACCCTGGTGAAATTCAGCCAGTATCTGGTGGAGATCTTTGCTCAGGACAATCACTCTTGCTCCCCATAATAATATGCTGCCCTCGACTCTGATCTGGTCTCAACTTTTCCAGAAAGGGTTCAATTCTGGTTGCGAAGGTCCTTTTGTTTCCCCCATCACTACCAGCTGTTTTAGTTTTACTAGGATGGAATCTTTTTGTGTCCACTCTCTGATATTGTCAGTGGTGAAGAGAAGGACGTCCGGAAAGTATAAAACCAGAACGGACTTTTCTGGTGGTGGCACCACTGGTGCTGTATGCCAGTGGGAGGTAGCTCAATGCATCCACATTTGCCACTTGGCCTCCTGGACTGTGTTCCAACTTGTAATTGTATGCATCCAGAACAAGAGCCCACTGTTGATTTTGACCTGAAGCTGTTGGTGGCACGGCCCCGTCCTCTTAAAGTAGCTCTGGCAGGGATTTGTGGTCCGTTACTATTACAAATTTATATCTATAAAGGTACTGGTGGAACTTTGTCACATCAAAGAAGTCGGTGTGGACTTGTTGGGCCGAAGGGCCTGTTTCCATACTGTAGGGATTCTATGATCTTCTATGATCTATAACTGCCGAACCTCCTCTATCTGGGCATCAGCTAGAGTCTGGGAAGTGTACACTATTGGGCATTTCTCTCTGCTGGGCCGCCAGTGAGCCAAGACTACCATGATAGCATATGGGGAGGCATTGCATGTCAGCAAAATATCTCACTATGGATTGTAGTGTGCCAACACCTTAGGTGATGATAGCTGCTTCTTCATTTTCCTAAAGTCTACATTTTGGTTATGAGACCATTAGGCTGACCATTTTTTAATAGCAGATGTACGGATGCCAGGATGGAGGTCAGGTTACGTCTGAATTTTCCACAATAGTTCACAAACCCAAGGAAAGAGCTAAGCTCCAGTACAGACATGGGAGCTGAGGCATCACTGATAGCTCGCATTTTATCTTCCAATGAGTGTAACCCAGTATTGTCAACTCTGCAGCCCACAAAGGTCACTTGGGGTGTCTGAAACACATATTTTTCCCTCCAAAGATGTACACCGTCTATGGAGAAATGTTTAAGCACTATACCCAAGTTCTCTAAATGCTCTTCATTAGTCTTCCCGTTTATTAGCATATCATCCAGATGAATGGCAACTTGGGGTAGATCTTGTAAAATGTTCTGCTAGAAAATGGCACAGGCTGATGATACCCAAAATTCACCAAAGATCTGAGGACAACACCTTCCAAACCCATGACCACTTCCATCTTGAAAGACCAGGGCAGCAGATATAAAGGAGCATCACCACCTCCAAGTTCTCCTCCAAGCCACTCACCATCCTGACTTGGAAATATATTGCCGCTCCTTCATTGTCACTGGGTCAAAATCCTGGAATTCACACCTTAATGGCATTGTGGGTGAACCCACAGCAGGTGGACTGCAGCAGTTCAAGAAGGCAGCTCACCACCACCTTCTCAAGGGCAATTAGGAACAGGCAAGATATGCTGGCTAGCCAGCGATAGGACATGCCCCACAAGTGAATAAATAAAAAAAAAGCAGTGTCGTATATTGATACAAACTCTTATTGGTATTAATTGCTGCATACCTCTGGGAACACTCATCTAATCGCAATTGCAGGTATGCAAGGCTCATGTCCAGCTCCACGAAGGACAGACCCTCGCCATTTCTTCGTATTAGTCCTCTATGTGAGGGTTTGGGTATTTATCCAGCTGAAAAAAGCAGTTTACTGTTTGTTTGAAATCCCCACAAAAGGTGAACTAACCCACTGGGCTTCACAATAGGTAGGTCCTGTGCTGCTCATTCTGCAAATTGTGTTGGTTTGATGATCCCTTAGCTTAATGGCCTCCCGATTTCTGCATCTAATTTTGCACAAAAGGCAGATAGCACTTGATGGGTCTTGCAGAGTTGTGGAATTGCTTCTTGGTCAACAAAGTGGTCTTGGCCCCTTTGACAGTCCCTGCATATTCCTGAAAAACCTCTGAAAAACCATTTCACTCAGGCAGCCATTTTCTAATTGAAAAAATTTCAGCTAATCAAGTTGAATCTTTTTCAACCAATTTTGTCCCATCAAGCTTGGGCCTGAGCCTTTTACTACAGTTAGTGGTAACTAAACCAGCACCTTCTCATAAGAGATCGGAACTGCAGTTGCATCCTTAATCTGTAGGGGTTCCCTGGTATAGGTTCTCAGTCTAGCCGAGGTCTTACGCAAACTTAAGGGCTGAAGTCAAGAGTGAATTTTGGTAAAGACTGGTTCCGCAATCATTGACACAGCCGTGTTAGTATCGACCTCCATTAGGACCATTTAACTAGATGTTTATTTTGATTATTTCTGAGTTGGATGTTGCTAAGCAATTTAATTGTTCCAATTAGCTGCAGGTGGACTTTCCAGGGTATGCACTCTCCTGGATACCAGCCTATGAATTATTTTACTCAATTCAGGCCCAGTGGGACTCTTGATGTCTTGAATCTGCATATCGGCTGAAACTACAATGGCTTGCCAGCCTAGATTCTTGAGAATTTAACTATTTAGCCGAGGCTTGGCTTTGTTTTGGGATTTTGCTGTGGGCTAATCTAGAGTCCCCCTGTTCAGGATACGTCCTAAGTGATGCCATGCAATTGCCTTCACTCAAGTGGCATCCTCCAATCTCAGTCAGCCTGGTGAGGGGTACACTTCCATTGGCGTACCCTATAACTCATATGTTCTACTTGCCGCATTTTCCAATGATAAAGCCAGTTTTAGTGCTTGTTTGAAGTCTAGTTGGGCTTCAGCAACAGGCGCTTTTGCATGATCACATCATTAATCTCACATACAAAACAGTCTCTCAGCATCTCACTTAGGGTTAAACCAAAATCACATGCCACTGCTGGTCATTTTAACCTCGTCAAAAATCCTGATATGAATTTGCCGAGTAAAACCAACCGCGTCTCAGAAATAGAGGAAGCCTGGGGTTGTAATACTCCTTAGCTATGTCCGTCAACTCTTGAAGGGCTTTACAGTCTGGTGTGTAAGGGAAAGTTAGGCTTTTAATAACCGGAAAAGCTGCAGATCGACAAGCTGTCAGGAGAATTACTCGTTGCTTTTTGTCTGCCCCAGTGTCATTTGCCCAGAAATAATAACGCATTCTTTCCACATACTAGGACCGGTCTTCAGCTGGATCGAATAAGTCAAGGTTCCAAATAGCAGAATGATTCCAGGAATGTTTACACCAACTCAAAGATGACTGTCACGAGCAAATCTCGAGGGACATGCTTTTCTCTTGTTGCCAATGAAATAACTCCACGAAGGCCAGTATTCTGCCACCAAGTCACCCTTTACAAATGCACAGTACATAACACTGACCCAACTAACTCAGAGCTGGCTCCTTAAGTGAACAGAATCCCTGACACTCCTGTTCACATCTGTCAACCAGGACTCCCTGATCAGACCAGGTCAACAACCCCAACCACGGAACTCGTATTTTATGAGATCCACTTGGCTGACCTCGTTCCAATCACTATTGTATTCTTACTGGTCTAATAAATCAGGAACTCAGGTTAATGCTCTGGGAATGTGGTTCAAATCCCAACACAGTTACTGGTGGATCCGACTTCAATTAATTAATAAATTGGGAATTAAAAGCTAGTATTAATTAAAGTGACTACAAAATTATTGATTGTTGTTAAGAAAAAAATCTGGTTCACTAATGTCCTTTAGACAAGGAAATCTGCTGTCCTATAAGATGTTTTGTGACCAGATAATACATTTTAGACAGGGAGACAATTGATATTGTGGTATTAGGACAATTTATTAAGTGCCAAGAAGTTATACTCAACAAGTGAAAGCAGTCAATATGGTGTGGCATGGTGTTTGTTCATAATTTCCAGGTTTGTGCACAAACCAATTCCCCATATATGGATGCAGTGGTATGCAATTGCCTCGACAATGACCTAACTAAAAGATGGTTACTTGTGCTATAAGGATGATCCATTGACAATATGGCTGATGATTCCAGTGTGCACACTTGAACAGTATATATACAATATATACAGTAACAGCCATGCAGCCAAACTAAATGTGACAGAGCAGATTATTTGGCTTCTAAAATAATATTTTAACTGTGACTATGAACTTCAAAGCTTATTTTTAAAGGGGATTGTGTATGTGAATGAAATGTTTGTTGTTATAAGGTATATTGTCATTGAAGGAATGTAAATGGAATTTTATAAACATGCTTTTTTTCATACAGTGAAATCTGTAATAGAGATCTTAAACTTTATTTTGTAGAAGTTTAGTTTATCTCATTTCTTCATGAATCCCAATATCTGCTTATGGTGCATCCTGGGTGAGTTTGCATGGTTGGTAGAAGCACAAAGATGATGGGTGGAGGGGACAAGAGTCAGCACAGGGCTCTAAAGGATCATGGGGCATTAGGTACAGGGGCAAGTGTTGGGGTACACAGTATGAGGGGATATTGGGATTGGTACAAGACATGAAATGTCACATACTGTGATGGATGGGACTTGGGGATTGTATAAGGGTGTGAGGGCTCTTTTTTTATTTGTTTGTTGGATATTGAATGTTGGCTAGCCTGCATTTATTATCCACCCATAATTGCCCTTGAGCTGAGTGACTTGTTGGAGCCAATTGATAACAGATAAATGTTAAGAGTTAAGAGTCAACCACATTGCTCTGGTGCTGGAGTCACATGTAGCCCAGACTAGGCGAGGAAGGCAGATTTCCTTTTCTAATGGACATGGGTGTGCTGAATGGGGTTTTCCCTCGATTGATAATGGTTACATGATTGCCAACAGATAAGCTTTTTAATTTCCGATCTTTAAAATTGAATTCAAATTTCATCATTTGCCATTGTGGGATTTGAATCCTTAAACTCAAAACATTTGGCTGGGACACTGGATTACTAATGGAGTGACATTACATCACACCACTAACTCACCTTAAGGGGATGTTACATGGATGTTGTGTGTTTTAATGCTTTTTATGTTTAGGATACAATGCCTGTGCCCCAAAGCAGGCCTTCTGCTCAGTCCATCTAAATGACTGGTATTATTCTTACTACTTCTGTAATTGCTGACCCTGACTTCTAGAACAGCCTGCCACCAGACCAAAAAACGTGATTCTGAGTCAGTCTAGATGGTCAGCTGGCTCCCCTCCTCTCCAATGTTGTACTAGCATTCGTTTTCACTGCATAAATATATTAGGAGCTTGCTGTCTGCCAATTGTGCCATTTTTCTGTCTTTTCCTAGTTGAAACTAATTGTAAAACCAGAACTAGAAATAATCCTCCAGCCATGGCCGAACAAACTTTCTGTACAACTCCAACGTTACCTCCTTGCTTTTGTACCCTATGCCACGAGTGATGGAAATTGACTGCTTCGGTCAAAATGCAGCTACCCCTTTAAGAGATATAGGGTATTTTAAACAAGAAGGGCACACTACTTTTAATTGGTGCCAACCTTTCATGTTTTTGGGATCTCCATGGAGGTGTGCAGCCATGAAACGAGCATTTTGTTCTAGTTGGACATGACAATAATAAATTAGCAGGCTGCACAAAGGTTGCATACCACCTGTAATGGAAACAAGGTCTATTGCATATTACAATCCTCACAACTATTTTTGGGGTCATCAAATATACCAAAGTGAAGACCTAATTGACAGTGCACATTTAATTGTTTCACCCATGGCACAGTAGTTAAAGATGTAAAAGGCTTTTGTTTTATGTCACTCTGCATATTGGAACAAGACACTGCTGCATTTAAAATTCATTTATAGATTTATTCAGCGCAGAAAAGGCCCTTCGCCCATCGAGTCTGCACCAACATAACTACCACTAAAGTCACGCAAATCCCAACTTCCTGCACCTGTCCCATATCCTTGAATGTTATAATAGTTGAAGTGCTCATCCAAAAATTTTTTAAATGTTGTAAGGTTTCCAGCCTCCACTACCTTCCCAGGCATTGCATTCCAGATTCCCACTATCCACTGAGTGAAAAATGATTTTTCCCAAACCTCCTCTGAATCTCCTACCCCTCACCCTCAAACCAAGCCCTCTCGTGATTGACCCTTCAACCAAGGGGAACAGCTACTCTCTAATCTCTCTGTTCATACCACTCATTATCTAATGCACCTCAATCATGTCCTCCCTCAGTCTTTTCTGCCCCAAAGAAAACAATCCAAGCCTATCTAGTCTCTCTTTGTAGCTTAAGTTCTCCATCCCAGCTATTTTCCTGGTGAACCTCCTCTGTACCCCATCTCATGTTATGACATCCTTCCTGTAGTGAGGGTGACCAGAACTGCACACAGTACTCCAGCTGTGGCCTAACCAACATTCTGTACAACTCCAACATTACCTCAGGAACAAAAACAAAGTTGCTGGAGAAGCTCAACAGGTCTGGCAGCATCTGCGAAGGTAAAAACAGAGTTAACATTTTGGGTCCGATGACGCTTCCTCAGAACTGAGGAAGGGTCGCCAGACCTGAAACATTAACTCTGTTTTCTCCTCCACAGATGCTGCCAGACCTGTTGAGCTTCTCCAGCAACTTTGTTTTTGTTCCTGATTTACAGCATTCGCAGTTCTTTCGGTTTTTATCCAACATTACCTCCTTGCTCTTATACTCTATGTTACAACTGATGATAACAAATGTCCCATATGCCGCCTTAACAATTCTATTCACGTGCTCTTCTGACTTAAGGGATCTGTGAATAATTACCCCAAGATCCCTCTGTTCCTCTAAGCTATCCAGTGTCCTGCCATCCATTAAATACTCCATCATCTTGTTCTGAGGAAAAGTCACCGGACCCGAAACATTAACTCTGATATTTCTTCACAGATGCTGCCAGACCTGCTGAGCTTTTCCAGCAACTTCTGTTTTTGTCCCTCATATTGTTTCTTCTTCCAATGTGCATCACCTTGCACTTATCAGGATTTAATACCATCTGCCACTAGTCCGCCCATCTGACCAACCCATCTATATTTTTCATTCACCTACAACCATCTGCTTCATTAGTAACCATTATACCAATCTTGGTGTTATCTACAAATTTGCTTGCATTCCCTCCACATTTTCATCGATATCATTTATGTACATAACAGGTCCCAGTACTGATTCTTGTGGTACACTGCTGAACATCAGTCACTCAAACAGCCTTCTACCATTACTCTTTGTGTCCTACTACTAAGCCTGTTTCTGATCTATCTCTTCAAGTTTCCCTGAATTCCGTGCAATTTAACCTTCTCAATCAGTCTCCCACGTGGGACCTTTTCAAAGGTCCAAATAAACTCCCCTCATCCACACACGATCACATTTTCAAAAAATTCTGACAAATTTGTTAGGCATGTCCTCCTTCTGACAAAGCCATGCTGACCATCCCTAATTAACTCCTGTCCTTCCAAGTGAGCATTAATTCGCTCCTTCAGAATTTTCTCCAATAGTTTCCCTACCACTGAGGTGAGACTCACCGGTCTGTAATTTCCTGCTTCATCTTTACCACCCTCCTTTAAAAAGTGGAACCACATTACCAGTTGTCCTCTGGCACTTCCCCGGTGGCCAGAGAGGAATTAAAAATTTGTGTCGGAGCTTCTGCAATTTCCTGCCTCACCTCCCACAATAGCCTGGGCTGCAATTCATTCGGGCCAGGGGCTTTGTCTGTTTTTAAGCCCGACAGAGCCTCCAATACCTCCCCATTTCCTAGGTTAAATTGTGCCAGCTCCTCATAATCCCTTTTTCTGAATTCCATACTTATGTCCTCCTGAAGACCGAAGGGAAGTATTCATTCAACACCCTTCCAATATTCTGTGGCTTCACACACAGGTTGCTCCCTTGGTCCCTAATGGACTCTACTCTTTCTCTGGTTAACCTCTTCCCTTTAGCGCATTTATAAAATACATTTGGTATTTCAGTTTTAACCATGCCATACAAAAAACCCAATCATTAATATTTTTATGCATATTATGTTGCTCTGTACTATACTTCTTGGATTGATGAAAAGTCACATATGTTTGTGACTTTATTGCTTTGAATTATTCACTGTCCTTCCCTTGCTGAATTTAACAACTTCTTACAATAGCAGCTATGTATGATTAAAATGCTTGTCATCTAATCTTGAGGTTCAATTAATAAGCATCTTCGAATTTAACTTGTAGTTTACATCACTTACCAAAAAAAGTAAATCACTGCCACGTAAGGTGTATTCTTTTAGTAATATCAATTTAAATAATTATTCATAGTCCAAAAGTTATGTTCAACAATGAAAAATGGCTTATTCGTCTTGCACCAATTTATATGCACCATCTTTGAGGCTATTGCTGACCTCAACAGAGGACGATCTATGCCTGACATTAGATGACAGTACGGTACAACAATGTAAACTACGGTTTAGTAATAGACATATGATTAAGAAGTTGTTCTCTCTTTTCTAAAAAGAAATCTTCCTCTTTAAAGGGCATGGTTGAAACAAAACATCAGTAGCCTAAAAATACATATGATACACATGGCATTGTAATGAATTCATAGATTAAATAAATTAAAATCATGCCATTTCAAAAAAAAGTAAAATAGAACTCTGTGAACTTAAAAAACCCTATATTTCCAATTTTTTTTTATTTATTTGGCAATACAAGTTTGAACAAACAACAAAAAAAGCTTTTGCATAGAGGACTGTCGAGGAACTTTGGGGTTCCATGAAGATTTCAAAAACTAACATGCAGACAAAAATATTTCACAAGTTGGATCTATTATCAGTTTTGATAATTTAGTTTTCACAGCCCATGAATTCACTATATCGCCATCAAATTTTTGATTCTGTATATATTTTACATCACAGGTATAGCAAATAACGAGGGCTGAAATTTAAAGAACCTTACAAATATAAGGTTATTATAATGATAGAATTATGATTGAACAGAATAAACCCCTAGTGAACATACCAATTTTTGAATTCTTTTTTGAATTCAGCAAATTATTGTATTCCTTCTCTCCCAATAAAACTGATGTACATGCCTCCTACTGACATCGAAATTGATTTGGACATACAACAGCAATAATTCCAGCTAATGCAGAATTGAAAATATTTTAAACATGAAATCTAAAATAAGATTATTTTGCAGATTAAGGCCTAAAGAGTGAGGGTACAGAAAATACCTACCTGCTCTTGAGCATCTTTGTGCAGTTTTTTGGTGGTATCCAGCTCTTCTTTCAGCTGTTGCAGGCAGCTCTGCTTTTGTTCCAGCTTAGCTTCTCCTTCTCTCAGCTCTGCCTGCAGATGGTAAATCCTTCTTTCCTGTACATCCAACTGCCAATCCACAGACAAATTATAGATTCTAAATGTTAATATGTTCAATTGTCACACTGTTAGACTAATAAGAAGTCAAAAAAGGAATCTTCATAGAATCACGACGTTTTATATTTGGAGACTATGCTTATGTCATCAGGAAGCCAATATGGTGGCACTGAGCAGCAAAGCCAATACTATTGATGTCCTTTACAGCCCAGACTCAAATCAGCTTTGTCCATTTAGCTTCCTGTAATACATTTCTGTATTATAAATCATTCGCTTTAGGATAAGAGGACAAATTAAAAATATTTAAGGTACCTCAGTTGTTAACCCATCTCGCTTCTCTTGTAAAAGGAGGACCTCTTTACGGAGATTCAGTATTGTACCATCACGTCGCTCGAGCTGGAAAAGAGTTCACATTTCAAGAAAGAATCCACGAATGTCATCCAATGAGCAATTAGCAAGACAAGACAAGATATTGATCTGCTAAGAAAACTACAGCCGCAGCCATACAGCTAAGCAAGGTCCCATTTCCCTAGCTCTGCATTGAAAGGTAACTCTTCATTAGCATCTGCCCTTTATTGATCATTGTTAAGTATCATAAAACCTGACTGAATTCACAAAATCGAGCAGGCATTAAAAAAAGTAAGTCAATGGCTACTACAGCTTGGCTGAAGTAGGGGATAAAATGAGAAATCTCTCTAATAAAAAACAAAAGGATCGGTTGATAATTCCATCTGAACAGCATTCGGAATAGCTTCTCCTGTACAATTAAAGCGATAAATACCATTCAAATTAAAACACAATCAAAGCCAGCAGTGTCTGTTCAAAATGATTGCTCTATGTACCATAAACTTACAGTGATTTTTTTTTGATCGTTGTCTCTAAACAAACCAAAGGTCTTCTTACTTGCAGCATAATTTCAGGATTCTACTTAATAGGTAAACTACTGCAGCCCTGGAAAATAGGGCCAGGATGTTTTAACTCGTGGGTCTCATTACAGACTCAAAAGCAGATTTTTACCTGATTTATTATCACATTACAAGACTTGCAAATTTGTGGATTGCAATTTCATCAGAGCTTCACAAAAAGTGGCAAGTGAGCTAATTAATATATTGGTTTAAATTTCCTAAAACTCGATGTTGAAAACTGAGTACCAATACTGATGTTGAAAACTGAGTACCAACATCTCAGGGCACACACCAAGGACACCAAACATATGCACCTCACCTCATCAATAATTTGCATGTGCCAGCCTCCCAGAACTGATCCTCTTACAGGATGCTTCTGTACTTCAACGCTAGAGTGGTAACTATCATTGTAAAGCAGCAGTGCGGACATTTTGCACTCAGTGACACACACCCAGCTTATGTACTGGAACAGGCTCTTCACTTGTTGTTTAGCATTCACTCATTCTGAGTCTACCTGGATGCTCACAGCATCCTTACCTTACGTTGTGCGCTTAGACACCTCAGCCAGAGACAGCAGGCTCGTGTTACTTCTGTCTCGCCTTTCTGTTTAGCATGGACGCAAAGCCAGGAAGCTTGTCATTGCTGTCAGCAGGCCTCTGTCAAGTCAAGGAGGATGGCCTTTACTCAAAGGTCCTGGTAAATAAGTCAAGGGTGGCCTCCAACGTCAGTCCAGGGGCTTGGGGACACTGTCAGGTAGCCACCCAGGGTGGTCAGAGTCAGGATCCTCTCTGCATCAGGATGACGAACCAAATGTTGGGCAGCCCACCTCCTGTCTTGATGCTTTCTGCACTACTGTGAGCGGTTTTGCTCCTGGAATGAGAAATACAAGTATGGAACAGGAAAGCGGGTGGCACGGCGGTTACTGATGGTGCAGGTGGGTAGGTGTCCCAACTGAGTGAGCAGGCAGCACAGAGGACTTGCAGGGTTAGTGATGCCTGGGGTGTTGGCGGGGGGGGGGGGCGGGGGGGGGTGAGGGGAGAAGGAAAAAGGGGGGCGGTGGTGAGAGAAAGGAAGCAGG
>NC_063346.1:23124075-23178412 GCF_021869965.1 Rhincodon typus | reverse complement strand
TTACTCTGTCTCTGTGACTATATCCACCTTCCTCCAAGGCTTAGGGGCCACCAGTGTCGGGGGGGGGGGGGCAGTGGTGACAGCAAATAAGGGAAGATGTTGCAGGCAATAGTGACAGTGGTGGATCATAAGCCTTGGAGGAAGGTGGATATAGTCACAGAGACAGAGTAAGTATGCGGTATCAGACAGAAGATGGCGGCACTAATGCTGGCAGTATGGAGAAAGGCATTAACATTCCTCTTCTTCTTAAAGAGCTGGGCATTCCTTCAGATGACTGAGACTGCTGTAATCTGGGTGCTAGTCCTGGACTTGCGTGGTCACCATTGGCCTCCACTGCTGGGGGAGAAGAAGTCCCACCTATGCCTCACCCAATCCAGCAGGACTTCCAGGTCCCAGCCCGGAATCAAGGTGCCAACTTTGCCCGGTCTGGCATGTTCAGGGCAAATTCAGGAGCCGTATGGAGCAACTTTGGGATGACAGTTCTTCTCTGGGTGTTCAGTAGGTTTTTAAAGATGGAGTGAGCATAAGCAATGCGGGTCTTTCGGCAGATATCCACTAGGTGGCAAGTAGTTCTTGGAAGTGCGCATAGTAAAATGGGGCTAGAATTGGACATGAGGGACCTCATGGGTGCAGTCTAAGTAGTTATGGAAGTATGCTTGGTAAGATACGGTGAAAAATTTTGATAGACCTCGTGGCGAGAAACCATCTAAAAACCATTTTTTATTCATTTTTGTGGGATGTGGGCGTCACTGGCTGGCCAGCATTTCTTGCCTATCCCTAGTTGCCCTTGAGAAGGTGGTGGTGGGCTGCCTTCTTGAACCGCTGCAGTCCACCTGCTGTGGGTTGACCCACAATGCCATTAGGGAGCAAATTCCAGGATTTTGCCCCAGCAACAGTGATCGAACGGTGATATATTTCCAAGTGAGGATGGTGAGTGGATTGGAGGGGAACTTGAAGGTGGTGGTGTTCCCATATATCAACTGCCCTTGTCCTACTAGATGGAAGTGGTCATGGGTTTGGAAGGTGCTGTCTGAAGGTCTTTGGTGAATTTCTGCAGTGCATCTTGTAGATCGTACACACTGCTGCTACTGAGCGTCCGTGGTGGGGGTAGTGGATGCTTGTGGATGTACTAAAAATCAAGCTTCTTGAGTCTTGTTGGGGCTGCACTCATCCAGGCAAGTGGGCAGAATTCCATAACACTCCTAACTTTTGCCTTGTAGATGGTGGACTAGCTTTGGGGAGTCAGGAGGTGAGTTAGTCTTGCAGCATTCCTAGTCTCTGACCTGCTCTTGTAGCCGCTGTATTTATGTAGTGAATCCAGTTGAGTTTCTGATCAATGATAACTCCCAGGATGTTGATAGTGAGGGATTTAGTTATGGTAACACCATTGAATGACAAGGGGCAGTGGTTAGATTGTCTCTTGTTGGTGATGGTCATAGCCTGGCATTTGTGTGGCGCAAATGTTACTTGCCACTTGTCAGCCCAAACCTGGATATTGTTCAGATCTTGTTACATATGAACATGGACTGCTTCAGTGTCTGTGGAGTCACAAATGGTGCTGAATATTGTGCAATTATTGGCGAATATCCCCACTTCTGACCTTACGATGAAGGGAAGGTCATTGATGAAGCAGCTGAAGATGGTTGGGGCCAGGACACTACCCTGAGGAGCTCCTGCAGAGATGTCCTGGAGTGAGATGACTGACCTCCAACAAGCATGACCATTTTCCTATGTGTCAGGAATGACTCTAACCACTGGAGAGCTTTCCCCCGATACCCATTGATTCCAGTTTTGCTAGGGTTCTATGATGCCACATTTGGTAGAATGCAGCCTTGAGTGGCCCTGGAGGAACCCAAACTGGGCGTCACTGAGCAGGTTATTGCTGAGCAGGGGTAACAAGGTGTAGAGCTGGATGAACACAGCAGGCCAAGCAGCATTAGAGGAGCAGGAAGGCTGATGTTTCGAGCCTAGACCCTTCTTCAGATTTTCTGATGCTGCTTGGCCTGCTGTGTTCATCCAGCTCTACACCTTGTTATCTCAGATTCTCCAGCATCTGCAGCTCCTACTATCTCTATTGCTGAGCAGGTGCTATTTGATAAAACTGTTGAGGACACCTTCCATCACTTTACTGATAATTGGCAGTAGACTGATGGGGTGGTAATTGGCCAGGTTGGATTTGTCCTGCTTCTTATGTACAGGACATACTTGGGCAATTTTCCATGTTGTTGGGTAGATGCCAGTGTTGTAACTGTACAGGAACAGCTTGTCTAGGGGAGCGGCAAGTTCTCGAGCAGGAGTCTTCAGTTCTCGACAGAACTTAGCTCAAAGAAAATGTAAGATTCACCACACTATTTCATATGTGTCAGATAGCAACATTTGTTTTTCAAAGCTGCAAATAGTACCTGGTATCTTCTTCCCTTTTTAAAGCAGTGTCCATTTTTCTCATTTTCCGTCATAGTAGAAGAAATAAAAAGATGTGTCCTCTTACACCAGATGTAAAATCTAAGAATGATTGCACAGCAGTAGGAAAGTCTAAGGAATCCTCAGCATAGGTCCATCAAGAAAGAAGTAGATGTTAAAACTGTAACTGTAGTACAAACAGAACATGTGTCCTTAGAATTTACTTAGAAGGGGAAGATTACTCTGGTCAAGAAAATTCTTTCTGAATTATTGATGGTAGGAATCAGACCATTGGAGGTTTTGGGCATTTTATTGTAAAGGGAGAGATATTTCCTTCTGCTTCAAATCAAGGAGGTAAATCAATAAAGATATTAAGGGATCCTGAAGCAAGTAAGTCCTTTTGCTGGTTGACAACATCATTTTCTTCCATAAACATTAATGAAGGAGAAATTGTTGACTGGAGGTATACATGGAGGTTAAAAACATTTTAATTATGTTGAGTTAGATTACAGAACAAGGTAGTAAATTGAGAAGATGTAATCAGAGATGTGAAACAAATACCTGTCGAAGGATCTGATTTTATAGAGTCATAAGTCCTAGAAACAGGCCCTTCCAGCCACCATATCAATGCTAACCAACAAACATCAAACTATATAAATCTCATTTACCTGTACTTGGTCCACAGCCTACAATGCCCTGGCATTTTAAGTACTCATCCTGATGCTTCTTATCTTGGGGTGGCTGTTCAAAAATGATGTTACAAGTGGAAAATTCTTGAGGAATTGAAAAACAGAGTTAACATTTCGAGTCCAGTAACCTGTCATCAGGAAAAACTACTTCCAAGATGATAGTGAGAAAAATAGCTAACTTTTTAAAGATATGTTTTACCCAAATGAATATAATCAGAATAAAGTTTAAATTTTAAGTCAGAAATATTCAAGGAAATAAATAATAGTTTGGGATATAGTAATTTGCATTTTCAACCCGTCACTGAAATTCTCAAGATGCATTAGAAAGATGGCAGCAAACTTCAAACATCATTATTAGAGTTATTATCCTGAATGTCCTAATGATGGGAATAATGACATTCCTGTGTTACTGTTTGCCATTAGGGATACTCCTAATGAGTCGAGAGAAGTTAAAATAAAGGCTATTTTGGATTTTTCCATGCTTAACATAAAAGTGTGAAACTTTGCATTACATTTGTATGAATGGATTTTATCAGGAATTTGTTCCAAAGCTGAACACCATAGTGGCTTCTTTGATAGATTTATTAAAGAAAGGCAAGAAATTTGAATGCAGAAAAGAATGTCAGATTATCTTTGACAATGTGAAGGTTGTGCTGACAACTGCATCACGTTTAGCAGCACAGAATTAGGAGAAGCCATTCAAACTGGCTGTTGATGCCAGTAACTTCAGTGAGGGTGTCATTTTATTATAAGAGGATGAAATGTGGATTGAATGGACTGTCAGTTATTTTCCGAAGAAACCGAATGCCTGTCAACAAAAATATTCTACAGAAAGAGACACCTAGTCATGTGTTGGTTCTACAATAGTTTGCAATTTATGTACCCAGAAACTCAGAAGAAAAATTTATTTTGATGGACCCGAAATCCTTTACGTTCATGCAGAAATTTGGACGAGATCCTATAGTTGTTTTGTTGGTGTTTAATCCTACAGTCAGACAATGTAAAAGTCACTCACATGCCCAAAAAGCCCATATTATAGCAGAAGTTTTGTCAAGAGCACATGTGAAGGAAAGCAAATGTTGTGATTCAAATGGACTTATGTAAAATATGTTTGTTATGAAACTCATTCTATGCTCATTGTAAATATGCTGTTACAATCAATGCAACATAGTAATTGTGTTAAGAAAATCTTCATGACAGGAAATGAAAATGCCTTGTAAGGATACATTTTTTATTCTTTTCTTGGGGAGGTTTTGTTGAAAGATGTATTTTTTATTATATATTGTCAATTTTAACGCTCAACTGTTTAGAGTCAGACCTAGCACAAAAGAAGATGATTGTGGCTTTTGGAGGTCAGTCATTTCAGCTCCAGGACATCTTTGCAAGAGTTCCTCAGTGTAGGGTCCAAGACCCAAACACTTTCACCTGATTCAGGACTGATCTTCCCTGCTTAATAAGGACAGAGTGGACATGTTTGCTGATTCCTGCATAAGGTTCAGCACCATTTGCAACTCCTGAGACACTGAAGCAGTTTATGCCCAAGTACAGCAAAACCTGGACAATATCCAACTTTGGGCTGACAAGTGACGAGTAACTCTTACACCATACAAATTCCAGGGACTGACCATCTGACCATCTCCAAGAAATTAGAGAATCTAACTATTACATTCAATAACATTACCATTGCTAAATCCCCGACTATCAACATCCTACGCTTTACCATTGAATAAAAACGGAACTGGGCCAGCCGCGTAAACACAATGGCTACTAGAACAGGTCAGAAGCTTTGAATACTGCAGTAAGTAACTCATGTCCTAACTCACCGAAGTCTGTTCACCATCTACAAGGCACAAATCAAGAATATAATGGAATCCTCTCCACTTGTCTGGATGAGAGCAGTTCCAACAACACTCAAAAAACTTGGCACCATCCAGGACAAAGCAACACATTTGATTGGCACCACATTCACAAACATTCACTCCCTCCACCTCAGTAGCAGCAGTGTGCAGCATCTACAAAATGCACTGCAGAAACTGACCAAAGTTCCTTAGACAGCGCCTTTCAAAACATGCGACTATTACCATCTAGAAGGGCAACGGCGAGAGATACATGGGAATACCCAAATCTGTCAGTTCCCCTCAAAACCACTCACTATTCTGACTTAGAAATATATTGCTGTTTCTCAGTGTTACTAGGTGAAAATCCTGGAACTTGCTCCCTAATAGCATTATGGAGTACCTCTACCAAATGGACTGCCGTGGTTCAAGAAGGCAGATCACCACCACTGTCTTTTTTTTTCTTTATTCATTCATGGGATGAGAGCATCGCTGACCAGGCAGCATTTATTGCCCATCCCTAATTGCCCAGCAGGCAGTTCAGAGTCAACCACATTGCTGTGGGTCTGGAGTCACATGTAGGCCAGACCAGGTAAGAATAGCAGTTTCCTTCCAGATGGATTTTTCCGAAAATCGACAATGGATTCATGGTCATCATTAGATTGTTAATTCCAGTTATTTACTGAATTCAAATTCCACCATTTGCTGTGGCAGGGATTTGAACCTGGGTCCCCAGAACGTTATCTGGGTCTCTGGATTAGCAGTCTAGCAATAATACCACTTGGCCATCACCTCCCCTTCTGAAGGGCAACTAAGAATAGGCAATAAATGCTGGCCCCGCCAGTGACACCACATCACATTAATGAATAAACAAAAATTCTCAATATTAAAGACATTTGAAATTCCAATCAATGCAATAAACTTCACCACAACACTCCTGTTTTATGTCCAGTACCTCCATATACCAATTTCTTTAAAAGAGACACAGATCCCTCTTATATTCAATAAATTCAAATCCTGGCTCAAAGGCCCTGCTTGTTATGATCCCATGTGGTGATACTACTCAACAAGTCAGATCCCAGAATGAAATCTGGCTGGATAGATCATGTTTATTTTTATGCAATTAGTTAATGTGGTGATTAGTCACTAAAACATATTCACAGGAGGCTGCAAATTTTCTTTAACAACTGAACAGAAATCTATAGCACAAAATATATTTTTAAAAAGCCTATTGAAGTATAGAAGGCAGTTCCAAGTTTCTCAAACAACAAGGCACAACAGTATTTCAATCCATTTCCCACATCCAATTATAGAGACTCAAATTCATAGAAATCACAGCCCTGCCTCAATTCTTCGGGGTTCCTCCTTTGTTGATTCGTAATAGATTTGTTGCCATGAACTGTCTAACCAATTTTATGGGTCCTTTCAAAATTTGTCAACATAAACAGTTCATAAATCTGAGAGCCTAAACATTTTCAGCTCTGATGACCTGTCGAGTTGTAACTCAATTCTTCTTGTTTGGCAGCTTCACAAACTAAACCATTCTGGTGACATGACTATTTTTGATAAACCCCGACCATAGGAGAGAAACTAAAATTAAAACTAAAACTGAACCCTGGTGTCTTCTGAACTTGTGATGAAAGACATACAGGTATACATAAACATCAGTTTCAGAATTTGGGGTTTGTAAATTAATGGCATATGAAGTTTGTTACTTTGGTGAAGACTTTTGAAAAAAACAGACGAGACTATCAATCAAACACAGCCAATATGGTTTTGTGAAAGAGAAACCATGTTTGTCAAATTTGCTAGAGTTCTTTGAGGATATAATAAGCAGGAGTAATAAAAGGAATCAGTAGATGTAGTGTATTTAGATATCTAGAAGGAATTCAATAAGGTGCCATATAAATGGTCATTATACAAGATAGCAGCTCATGATATTATGGGTCATTTATTGAGGATTGGTTAACACATAGAAGGCAGAGATCAGGATTAATGGGTCTTTAACAGTTTGGAAAGGTGCAACTGGTGGCGTACCAGAAGGATCAATCCTAAGGCCCCAATTACTTATCATCAATATTATTGATTGGGAGGAGGGGCAGAGAGTAATGTATCTGAATTTGTTGATAATATAAACAATAGGTGGGAAGGCATGTTGTGTGATGAGGACATAAAGAATTTCGAAGAGGACATAGGTTAATGTAGGAAAGTATGAAGTCATCCACTTTGGTATGAAGTATCAAAAAGCAAACTATTATTTCAATAGAGAGAAGATCCAAAAATGTAGTACTGAGGAATCTGAGTGTTCTTCTGCAATGAAACCCTAGACGTTAGCATGCAGGTGCAGAAAGTAGTTAAGAAGGCAAATGGAATTTTGGCCTTTATTGGAGGGGGGGTTGGAGTTTAAAAATAGGGAAGTCTTGTTACAATTATGCAGGGTATTGGTGAGGCCATTCCTGAAGTACTATATACGTTTTGGTTCATGTATTGCAGAAAGGATATATTGGCATTGAAGGCAGTTCAGAAGTGTTTCAATAGGCTGATTTCTGAAATCAAGGGGTTGACTTTTCTAGAATGGATGAACAGGGTAGGCTTTTATTCAGTAGAATTTAGAAGAAGAGAAGAAAAATGAAACACTCAAGATTTTGAGGTGGCTTGACAGGATAGATGTTGAAAAGATGTTTCCATGAGGGGGGGAGTCTTGAACTATGAGGGATAGAACAAGTGGGCATTCACTTTAACAAAGATATAAAAGAATTTCTTCTCTCAGAGGGTAGTGAATGTCTGGAAACCTCTACTCAACAGAGAGTGGAGTTTAGATCCTTGAAATTATTTAAAGAGGAGGGAGATAGATTTTTCAAATATTGACGAGTTGAGGGCTATGCGAAGCTGGCACAAAGCAGGAGATGAGGCCTAGGGCAAATCAGCCTTGATCTTACTGAATAGTGGGACAAGATTGAGCGGGTGAATATCCCACCTCTGCTCCTACTTCTAATGTTCTTATATTTCAAGGGATACTTCATGCTCAAGCATTCTAAAATATGTGTCATCTTGAGCTCCTCTTTATGCCTTAGAGTTGGAAGTGGCCGTATCTTTGTAGAGTCTTAACCAAGCTTCTCATTGTGTGTTGTCGGTCCATTATTGTCAAACACAAACACAGAGAAATCCACTTTGTGAAAAACATGAAATTATAAGATGGGGGAGGACCTGGTGAGGCATATAAAAAGTGAAGAGGAACAAGGTGAACACAAGTGACACACTCACATATTGCACTTCGAACTCACATACTGTCCTTAATGTTTACGAAGGCATCTAGGTCACATTCAATTTCATCTTTGCTATTTCATGGTGCAGTTTTTCTTGATATGTGTAGTACTTTACACTTATTTGTATCACATTACAACTGTCATTTTTCTTGCCTGGTTGCATATTATCTCAAATTTATTTTGTAGTTTATTTCCTCTGATTATATTGTCCCTCCTATCGTTGGCAAAATTGACCAATTTTCCATCAAGTTTCTGAAACCTGCTTTTGAAGTCCATTCAAAATCAATTTAAAATATTCTAGCACATTGGAAAGAAGGCGTAAATATTCAAGGTAAGTTGAATTTATTTCCATACACTCAGGCTGTGCTTTTCACTGAAAAACATTTATTTTAAATTGATTTCCACCAAAATTATAAAAAAAAATCAGTGTAAGCATCAATGGCTGAAGTGAAAAAATGCATTATTCACCTATGACTACTTTCTGAAAAATATTTATTCTCAACTAGTACAACTAATTCCATTTGTTGGAAGCATATTGATTTCCCAGAATGATATTGTAATATAAGTTATACTTTCCTGCTCAATAGTAATTGCATTTTTGTACCTCAGTTTTCAGTAGACTTGTGGCCCTGAAGGATTGAGTTTGGTTCTCTTGAACAGTTGTGTGAGAACATCCAAGCTGCGAACACAAATAGACATGCTTGAAGAACTTCTAGTCATTTTAAAAACAATGCTACAATGATGTTGTGAACGTACACCACTAAATTGTTGGCCCTACTTTCTAACTGTAAGTATTTTTTGCAGTAGCTTAATGCATAAGATTTTCCAAATTATTAGAGCCAAGCTACAAACAAAAACTCAGCCAGTTATTAGAGAGGGAACAGATCCAGAAAGGTGTCTTATTTGTTATTGCGAAGTCTTTTTGGTTTTTATGTTCTAAGATATTTATATATTTATATTTAATACCTTTTTTATTTAAGTTAATATGCTTAATCAGAATTGTTTGTCAATATTTTTAAATACATTAGACCAGATTTTTTTAATCTTGATTTGTCATGAGATAATAAGGAATGTAATCAATGTTGCAAGTTTATGCCATCAATCTGACAAACCTCTTTGCATTGTTATCATATCTCAGGAGCATAAAGAAAGCTGATTTCTGTAAAGAGTTTCGAGCCAAAAATAAATTAAGCTTTTTTGCAAGAAAGGTTATGATTTCTTCTATAAATAGCTCATCTATAATAAAATCATGTGAGGTCTGAACTATCAAGTTAAACATGTGTACCTTACATTCATCATCAGGACAATGTTACAAAATATTATGAGAATAATATAAAGGAATCTCTTGAAGTTGGTGAGTTAATCGGAGAAAATCTGCACTGTTTTAGTGGTAGGTCATGTTTGAATGATTTGTTTTTGTACTTGACAGACATAGTGGTGAGGTAAAAATGTACTGGATGTTATCTGTTTTGATTTCAGGGATGCATTTGACACTCTCTCAAATAACGTGTGTTGGATGGAAATTTACCAAAATTAAATGGGAAATGGCTAATGGTTGTTTATTCGATATGGTAAGTTAGAATGTACTTGAGGAATTACTGCTAGAGAAAGATCTTGAGGCCTTAGCACTCAAGTCACTGGTCATTATAGTTGTTATTTAGCATTTTCAGAGCAAATGTCCTGTCTCTTAGAAAACTTCTAGCCCATCAGAGACTGAAAGCTACCAGCCAGTTGAAGGCTGACAGCTCTCCAGCATCATCACTGGCATTGTGGCTGTGTTAGGGTTAGAGGGCTACAAGAACTCCGATAGAGCCTGGCCGAGGATCATTACTGGAGACTTGGAAGAAAGATGAGCCAAGTGGATTTCTGGGTCCAGTCAGGGAAACTCAGTGTTGGTGGGGAGAAGTGTCAAAATAAGGACAGGCGAGGTCCTCCATGAGGCCATCGCTTGCCAACCAGTGGGTCCCGCTAGTGGGCACATGCTAACCAGGTTGGTGGGATCTGTCGTACCAGGCTTCAGAAATAGCCTTCAGTGTTTGCCAACATGTTGTCCACATGTATCTAGTGAACACCGACTGAAGGATGAGGCCTTTAAATGCAGAGGAGCATCATTTAGCGTCTAGGTGAGAAGGCCATCCTTGACCTTTCCCACGCTGGATTTAATTGGGGGCAGTAAGGAAGGCAACATGGTCACCAACCCACATATTTCTTCTGAATTATATGGTAATTCACAATCCCTCTGAACCTCCTAATCCAGTGATGGGCCAGTCCCAAAATACAGTGCAGGAGGCTTTCCCACCACAAACATTTCCTGGAACCCCATTGGGATTATTTCTAACAGCTCCACCACTCCAAAAGCTCCTGTCCAACCAGAGACCGAAAGCTGTCCAGTATCAGGAGATACCACAAGCTGTAGACACTGCCAGTACCACATTAGGCCTAGGCTGGAGATTATAACTGGAACATAGACTGTGGATGAGTGTGTTGGGATTACCAGGGTCACCGGAAGGCCTCAGCAAATGAGGGGGAGGGAGAGGAGGAGGGATTAGTGTTTTTGATCATTGTCAGTGGTGTAGCTTCGAGAAGGCCCCTCCATTGGACTAAAGATGCAGGGGGAGGGCTACTGCATCTCCAAATATTAAGATAGCTTAAATATTGTTGGTATTTCAACCTAGTTTTTAAGAAGATTTGTAGCTCGGGTTGTGGATGAGGTTGTAGACTTGCTTGCCAAGCCGATGTCTTTGATTGCAGACGTTTCGTCACGCTGCTAGGTAACACCGTCAGTGCGCCTCTGGTGAAGCATTGGTGCTCTGACCCGCTTGTTATTTATATGCCTCGGTTTGCTGGGGTGGTTGGCATCACTTCCAAAATTATTAAATTTGGCAAAGAAGAGAAGAGCTTTCAGGAAGAGACAGGCTGGCAGTATAGGTCAGCAAGTGGTAATGTGAATTAAGATTCAGTAATACATTTTGGGAGATTAACAAGGCATAGGATATACACTAAGGTTCAGATACATAATTCCCTGAAAATGCACATGCAAATAAATAAAGCCAGAAATTGGAAAATAGAATCTAAGAGGTAATGGCAAATCTGAGTAAAATATTGAGTAAACTGTTTAAAGAAGAAGTATTTAAAGTTGAGGCAGCATAAAATATTCAGCTGGATTTTACAGGACACCAGAGACTCCTTTCTCACCCCAGCTAATAAGTGGGGATAGGGGAGTTTGCCTACAATTCCAACAATTATCGTGCAGAAAATTAACGCAGGGAGGAGCATTAAATGCTTTAGGGCGTGGCTCCTATCTTCTTCTCAGGAGCAAATTCCACTTTAGAGAGCTGCTGGTCAATTGGATACCCAGAACTCTGTACTCCCAGCAATGCCAGCTGGGAGTGGTGACCAGTGCCTTAGCTGCAAGTAATCCCCACACACTGAGGAGCCTGAGGTCGGGGTTTTTAGTGAGGGGGGAGGGGCTGGGTTCAAGGAGACAGGAGGGTCCATTGGTTGGTGGGGATAGGTATGTTGCCTCTGTTGTGTACAGAGGAACCCCTCACCCTTCCATTTGGCTGCAATCAACTAAAGCTGTGGGGCTACTTGAATGGTCTGGTCTTCTCCTCACTATAGGTAAAGTATCAGTGGTGGTGGAATGATGCCCTTTAGTGATCATAAATTACCACCTTAAGGGTTTTATCCAATTCAAGGGTGGGTGTCAAGCCTTGTATAGTGAGGTGTCAAATTAGGAATGGGTTGTTACAGCTTGGAATATTTTGCTATAGAATTGGCCAAGTCAGAGACTATTGCTTTCTTTACAAGAAAATTGAGTAAATATTTTAAGCAGAGGAAGAATAAACAGAGTAGTGAGATTCTTAACCTCCTAAGAACATGCCTCATGTGCTATTAATATTCCATGGACTGTGCGACCCAGCAAAAGTCAGAGTCATAGAATCAAAAAGCAGAGAAACAGGCCCTTTGACCCAACTCATCCATGCTGACCGGGTTTCCTAAACTGAACTAGTCCCAGCTGCCTGTGTTTGGTCCATATCCTTCTAAGCCTTTCCTATTCATGTACCTGTCCAAGTGTCTTTTAAAATGTTGTAATTGTACCCACCTGTACCACTTCCTCTGGCAGCTCATTCCATCTATGCACCACCCTGGTGTTTGAAAAAGTTGCCCTTCAGGTTCCTTTTAAATCTTTCCCCTCTCACCTTAAACCTATGCCGTCTAGTTTTGGACTCCCCTACCCTGGGGAAAAGACCTTGGAAATTCACCTTATCTATGCCTCTCATGATTTTATAAATCTCTATAGGGTCACTCTTCAGCCTCCTATGGTCCAGGGAAAACATTCACAGCCGACCCAACCTTTCCTTATAACTCAAACACTCCAGTTTCGGTAACATCCTTGTAAATCTTTTATACATTCTTCCCAGTTTAATAACATCCTTCCTTTGGCAAGGTGACCAGAATTGTATGCAGTCCTCCAAAAGTGGCCTTATTAATGTCTTGTACAGCTGTAACATGATGTCACAAATCCTGTACTCAATGCTCTGATCGATGAAGGCTAACGTGCCAAACACCTCTTCACCACCCTGTCTACCTGTGTCGCCACTTTCAAGGAAGTATGTACCTGAACCCCCAGGTCTCTCCCTGTTAGACAACACTCTCCAGGGTCTACCATTAACTGTGGAAGTCCTGCCCCTGGTTTGTCTCACCAAAATGCAACCCCTCACATTTACCTAAATTAAACTCCATCCTCCATTCCTCGGCCCACTGACCCAGTTGATCAAGATGCCATTGTAATCCTGGATAACCTCCTTCACTATCCACTATACCACCAATTTTGCTATCATCCGCAAACTTACTAGCCTTCCCATCAAAATCTTTTATATAAATGATGAAAAACAATGGACCCAGCACTGATCCTTGCGGCACACCACTGGTATATTTTTATTGTATGAAATTTATTCTTACAAGAAAGCAAACAATTCTTGTCCTTATAGATGTAATGTTTGGCACTTCAATGCCTTTGTAACTTGGAGAATGTCAAAGATTCTTTGGACAGTATTTGTGCACAAATTAAACACTCCAGTTTAGATGAATTTCCACTTCTGGCAGAAATAAAATCAAATTCAATTAACTGTCATTTTATTTCCCCACATTGCAGGGTTATTGCTGGTTTTGTGTTTCTTATTTATATACGTGTCTCCTTGGTATCAAGTCTTCATGGATGAATTTGATGAAAGAACATCTATATTATTGTTGTGAGAGTTTTGCCTTAACTACCTACCCTGTATCCGTGGCACACGTGTTCCAAAGAACTTGTCATTCACCTGATATCTTTTGGAGCACCTGCATCCCTGGTGCCCACACCATCTTTAAAAGGTTGTGGTATACCTAGTCAAATGTTGGCAATGTGATGTTCTTGCTCAAAAGCAAAGCAACAGCACAGAAACCACAAAGCCATGCTGCTAATGGCACATACAAGCATAGTTGATATTTCATTGCAAATAAAAACCACATTATCTCATCCCTCTTGCTGTTTAACAACAAGGTCACACAATTTAATTGTCCTCAGCTAAATCATGTTTAAACACCCTCTCCAGGTCACTGGTACTCTGTGCCCACTGATGACCCACATCTTGCCATTGTCCTGTAGGGGAACATCACATACAATAAAGCAATTGGACAACAGCTTTTATATAGGGCCACCAACAAAATAAACAGAAGCAGCAAATTTGCATCAAAATGCAAACTAAATGCTGGCATGTTGACTGATGAGAATTTACAGTTCACAATTGCCTGCTACACCCAGCTTCCATTTACTGGAACTAGGAGTCAATCAAATTCTGTCTGGTTTGTAGCACCCAATGCGGCTGAGCTGTCATGCACAAGGACAGCTTCCTCCCCAGTGTTCTAGTCCTCCACCTTAAAAGAATGTTCCCATTCCCTGCAGTTCCTCATCTTATTACCTTGTTGCCTGCTCCAATTGTACAGAGCACAGCATGCTAGGACAAGTTGTGCACTGGTTGAAGCATAGGCAACACTGTACATGGTGTCATGAGCCATGGCCATGGTGGGTTTGCCTTGTTCCCAGTAATCAACCTTGGAAGCTCCTGGCCCCTCAAATGTACCAGGTACATGAGAGTGCTCCAGGATGTATGAGTGTGACAGCTGTCAAGGTAGCGGACACACACCAATTAACGAGCTAGTGAGTTGTGTTCACCCATTACCACTAGGGGCTGAGTGCATGGCTCTTGCTGGAAATGACCTATACTGTAAACATAAGGAGACAAAGAGGTTCTTAACTCTGAGAAGATTCAGTGGTGGCATGTCCTCCAAATGAGGGCTGCACACACTTCTCCAGACAGTCAGACACGCAGCACCCCGATAAGAAGGACCATGTCTCCATCATTCATGCAGCGTCAGCAATGTGCTCCAACTAGGTGAAGCTGCCATGCCTGCTCAGTGAGCAACACATTGTACCAAAAAGTGAGTGGCACTGTGCTCCCACCCGAGGCACACATTAACTATTCAACTTTTCACTGCATTTAATAGAGTCTATTGTCATACAGGACAGTTGATGAAGAGATGGTCTCTGCCTCCCACAACATCCATGAAAGTTTGACAAATTATGACACAGTTTTGGCTAGTATTTGTCTGCTTTAAAAATAATTGCTCCTAATTGCTGTATCATTGAAATGTCAATGTTCAATTTGCAAGGACTAATGGCATGATGCAAATCGCTTTCAACCAGCATTTTAACTGGAAATACCTTCACACTATATGCATTGCAGATAGATGATGAAATAATTGCAGACTAAATGTAGCTGCAGTTTGCAAATGCCTGCTTTTTGTATTTGCCCTGCCAAGATTCCTGTAGATATGGATCCCGTGCTTTTGCCCATCAAACAGACTCTGTACTTTCCCATTCGGGGCTTTTGCCAAGCCATTTTCCCATTGGAGTTAGCATCTAGAGAATGGCAAGTGATAGCAGGGAACACAGCTTGCAGTGGTGTGCCAAATACTATGCCTTTAAGAGATTTGTTCTGTCCTGTTTCTCTTGCAGAGAGGTGCCAAAATATCTCCTTCAGACAGGCAGTTGGTAAACTGTTTTGAGTTCTCCCTGGTGTTTTCTTTTATAGTGAGGCAAAAGAAGCATGAGTGGACAGGGTCAGGCTCACACAGACTCAAAAAGGACAATGGCTTTGCTTTCAATTAGTTAGTGGTTTTTGCTGATTGCTGTAGTTGAAAGCTTGAATATGCTGCTGCTAGAGTGAAGTCTTAGGCAGAGAGGCTTCCTCTTAAAATATCAAAAGGGCAGATTGCTGCTTTCGGTGTTTCTTTCTACTGGACTGGAGAGAGACAGCATGTGAAACTAATAACTGTGTTGCTGAATTGTTTTTGCCAAAGGTGTGTTTATGGGATGCTGCCTACATTGGAACAGTTGATGATTAGTGCTTAAATAATACATTATCTTGTTAAGAATTTCAATAGAGTAAAGTTATGTCAATTCTTCTTTTATTGTATTTCAACTATGTTGTAAGAATAAAGTGTGTTTTGATTAAAGCTTAGTGGTGGACAAACTGAATCATATCTGGAACACAGGGCCTTATACTTGTCTTTTAAAAAATAAAGAATTTAGGGTCTTGGCTATCTCTATAATCTACTTTGGGGTTTTGGTCTGGTCCATAACTGGGACACCACTAACGGTGTACTCAGTCTGGTTGCTAGTTACTCCCCCAGAGTCTCCATGTCCTGTTTTACATTGCAGTACCCTGATAGCCTGTTTCTACACACTGCTTCATGGGGATAGCCACCACATTCAACTTTGCCTCCAACTGTCATTCCTGTGCCCCATCCTCCCACCCACCATGCCCTGACATTACACCTTAATGGTTCTGAGTCGTCTAATTTTCTCATGGCGGGTGGTAGGATGGGAAGTTGTAAATTAATGAAGCAAGATAGGCAGTTAATAAGGTTGTATACAAGTAATAATCTCCCTTAATAGCCAATTTGCTGATGCCAAGCAAGAATCTTGCTTCAAAGCAGGGAACTAGCTTACACGATACAGCATGTTGCTCCCAATGTCAAGACCGGCCTTGTTGGACTTCTTGCGTGATTCTGCCATATTTCTCACCATACCCCATGTCATTCAGGCCCCTATAAGATTCTGCTTGTGGTCTGTGGGTAAAGAACCACTGCCAGTATGATATGGTGTGAGAGCTCCTTATATGTTAGCCCTTGTAATATGTACCAGGAAGACTGAGTTCTTATTGAGACAGATAACCTGAAGTTTATTAACAACATTAACGATTTACACTACTATTCAATCTCTGACTTACATGCTGCCTGAGTTTTGTGCTTATCGACTATATAGACCAAAGATATGATAACTGCAAGCAGCTGACTATGATTACTACTGCTGAAGGTGAGGTGGGTACCTTTTTACTGAAAGTCACATGTTGTGATGCCACCTAGCTGTCTTTAAGACACACTGCCTGTCTGTTCGGGGATCTGTGCAATAACAGAACAAAAGGCACTACCACATTTTGTTAATATGGTAACAAGAAGTATTACTTTTGCCTAGATACCGGCAAACCCCTTGAAACCTAATTTTTTTTCAGCATGAACATGCAGCCAACATGAACATAAACTCAACAGGAGAATAGTCCCTATGATTTAAATCACCCTGTCAATCTTTGGTTTGATTTTCTTTCTCCCAAAAGTCTCTGAGCAGCATTTTGAAATATTATTACTTTTAGTTTTGGCTCTATTTCAGGCATTTTGCAACCACCAGACATTCTAATGCAAGCACCTTTTATGAGCAGGAACTGAGCAACAGAGGGGTGTCACTGGATACTGCTGAGATGACCAGAACATTGTGCATGGAATAAAATATGTTGAAGCATAAAGTTATCTATCTTGGGACATTTTTTTAAAAAGTGAAATATTTCTTAAATGGTGAGAAATTGAGAAATGTTTGCAAGCTAAAGGATTCCAGTGTTCTTGGAGATGATTTACTGAACATTAACATGCAGGTACAGTGAGCAATTGGAACAACAAACGGTATATTAACTTTTGATACAAAGGAATTCAGGTACAACCATACAAAAAGTGTTACTACAATTATAGAAGAAATTGATGAAGCTACACATGGATTACTGTTTGGGTTTCTTACCCAAGGAAGGATTTGCCTTGGAGACGGTGCAACAAAGATTAACTAGGTTGGTCCCAGATATGAGGAAATTATCCTCATAAGAGTGATTGGGTAGATTTAGGTCTGGATTTGTCAGAGTTTTAATGAATGCGAGTTAAACTAATTGAATCATAGAAAATTCTTAAGAGACTTGATTGAGTAGATACTGAGAAATTTTTACCCCAGCTGGGGAATCTATTACACAGACCCATAAACCTGGATTTTCACTGAGTTGGGATGAACCTCTTACAAATGCCAGAGAATTCCCAATTCTCAGATTCCTAATCCCAATCAAAGACTTTACAATTTTCATGGAATCAGGCCAGATTTTTAGCAAATCATTGTACAGTAGACATGTTATGAACAATAGTGTAAATGAAAGAATCTTTTGAAGGATTTATTATGTATTCATGGTTAAGAGCCTAGACATCTATTACTCTTTTGAAACATCTGAGCCACTGCTTGATTGATAGCTTTGCCTGTTTGATACCTGCTGTCAATTCCACAATGTTTATAAGGGGTTTAACATGTACAAAGTTTCTGCTAAGTGTATGGAAGAATAACAATTTTACTGTCCTATAGTAGTAGGAAGTTATGAATGAGTCTCTTGTTACATACAACAATCATTCCAGGCATCAGTGTTTATACACAGTTAATGGATGTACAAGTGCCACAGCCTGGAATAAGGGGCATGAGGGCCTATAGTAGTTGTTTGCAGGACACATCTTGGGATGCAGGGCACTAGATAGCATGGGTGGGGCATTTGGAAGTATGCAGGGGTGGGGGGTGATATGAGGAGTGACAGCTTTCTTTTTAACTGGGATGAAGTGTTTTTGTAACAAGGTGGACCTTCTAAATAGCTGATTTCCTCAACTAGGGTTGGCTAGGCCAATTGCAGCTGGCATCTGCCACAGGCACTTTCTCTCAAGGTGGGTGAGCATGGCCAGGAATTTGAAGATGAAAGTCCAGGCCAGGGTATCAGAATAAGAGGTGGCCCATTAAGATTGAGATAAGGAGAAATTTCTTCATTCAAATTTGCTTTTCCACCTCAAAAAATAAAGAATGAACAAAAGGACAAAGACCCGGAAGAAGGCAGCAGAGTGGTGACGCTGATTGGCTGACATGGGGAAGATTTGCATCAGTGCAGTCACTGCTTCCAGAAGGTGGACTTTATCCTGAGGCAAAGGATTGTTGGTGAAGATGGGATATAAAAAAGACAGCTCTTCTCTGTGAGGACAAAAAAAGTTGTTCCTGACCCTAATCTCAAATAGTTGCTTTGAAGTGTTTTGGGGGATTAAATGATTGAATTTTAGAACATATCAAGATAGTTCCAAATCCTTGCATGATAAATGATAATTTTAGATTTCAGAAAGCTGTACTAGCATTAACCTCAGTAAATACCAGCCCCAAATGTTGAACCTTCATTATGCAAACAAGCCATAGGCTGAGGCATTGAGAGACTTCATTAATGGTACCCACCTCACCCACACATTTGCTGCTCACTATATGGATGATTGTTTTAAAAGTATGCTATATCTCATTCAGAGACAGCAGAGAAAAATGTCTGTTCTGCCACGGTTAAGCACAGAAGGTGGTGGAGCAATTTTCAGCTGGTGATCTGCTGCCAATCTTTAATTTGGAATTTGAATTTTCTATGTAAGTTTTCAATACTAAGTTGAAGGCTGGAACTTCAAAGTGCTTATTTCTAAATGGGATCCATCTAATTCACTGACATGTGTTCACAGAATCAAAGAATTACTACGGCACAGAAGGAAGCTATTTGACTATCGTGCCTGCACTTGCTCTCTGAATGGACATAATGATTTAGTGCCATTCTCCTTTAGTGCCTTTTCCTCGAATACTGTTCCTATTCAAAAAATCATCTAGTGACCTCTTGAATGCCTCAGTTGAACCTGCCTCTACCACTTTCAGGCATTGCATTCCAGACCCTAATTACTCACTGCATGATTTTTTTTCCCACGTCACATTTCCTTATTTTGCAAATTAGCTCATGTCTCATTCTCAAACATTTTATGAGAGACAAGTTTCTCAGTAATTTAGTTGTCTAGCCCCCTCGTAAATTTGAAAAGTTCTATCAAATCTCCTTTTAGCCAGCTTCTCTCCAAGGAAAAACTATTCCAATTTCTCCAATCCATTTTCACAGAATCACAGAAGTTTTACAGTGCAGAAGGAGGCCATTTGGCCCTTTGTGGTTGTTCTGGTTCATTTAATGAACATCTTCTGCTTTTTCCCTTACTCCTGCATAGTAGTTTTAACCAAATAATCATCAATGCCCTCTTAAATGCCTCAACTGAACCTGCCTCCACCACACTTGCAGGCAGTTCATTCCATATCCTAACTACTCACTGAGTGAAAAAATTTTTCTCTCATTTCATGCTTATCTCTTTTGCAAATCACTTTAAATCAATGCCCTCTTGTTCCTTTTACAAGCATGGAAAGTTTCTCTCTGATTCTTCTATCTAGCCTGCTCATGATTGTGAAAACCTCTATCTGATCTCCTCTTAGCCTTATTTTCTCCAAGGATAACAGTCCCAACTTCTGCAATTTATTTTCATAACTATAGTTACTCATCCCTGAATTCATTCTTATAAACCGCTTTTGTACTCTCTCTTCCTATAACATGGCATCCAGAATTGTATACAATACTCTGCTGAGGTTTACCAAATGTCCTAGATAACATCACATTCTTCTCCTTGTAGTCTGTGCCTCCATTAATAAAGTATGCTTTACTTACTGTTTGCTCTTGTGATGATATTATGGCTTTAAGAGTCGTATTTTGCCCTTTTGTTTTGAAGAGATGTTTTAAGGCAGAGGCGTCAAGCTGTCTATTGAAAGCTCATGAGAAACTTGTGAAGCACTTTTTAAAACAAAGTTGGAGCAGTAGAAACAGCCTGAATGGGTGTGGTCAAGCTCCCACAGAACCAGGGTTTTTAGTTTTAGGTTTCAGCAGTTGCTGCTGGGGTCTTGAAGAAGTGGAAGATATTTTTCCCTCTCTGGGTTACAGCTAAAAGCTACATATTCTCTTCCTGTTGCTGGAGTTGTATGTGAGTCAATTTGTTGTCTGAATTTGCCTTTGTCAAGGGTGTGTTTATGGTATCTTACTATATTGGAACAATTATTCAGTAGTAATTAATAATTTGTTATTCTGTTAAGGTTTCCAATATAGTTGTTATTCCAATTTCTTCTTTCTTTTGTTGTATGTTAACTAAATAAATTGTCTCTTCCAGTATGTTGACCAAACAAATTGCATTCAGAATGAAATGCCAGGCACTTGCCTTTATAATAAGAAAACCTTAGGGTCTAGGCTATTTTCTTAAGGTATTTTGAGGGGATCTGGTCTGGTTCATAACACTAAATGCTGCCAGACCTGCTGAGCTTTTCCAGCAACTTTATTTTTGTTCCCGATTTACAGCATCCGCAGTTCTTTCGGTTTTTATTGGACAAGTCTGATCTTAGACTGTAATCCGGTTTGATAGATCATATTTTACTTTTCTTTATTTTCATGAGGTGATTTCTCAATGAAATATAAGCATGCGATCTTGCTGATTTTGTTTTAACAATAAACCAGAAGTCTATTATAGAAAAGAAATAAAGGTATAACAGAATCAACCAAACTATTTACAAACAACACAAATTTAAAGATTTTAAAAAACACACAGTAAAAATATTATCTCGTGAATGCTAAAGCACCCCTTTATAGTACACACACCATACAGAATTCCCTTCTCTATCACCCATACAGGGCCTAATTTAACAATGGCTTCAACTGCCAGTCTTAAGAATCTGATAGCCTCTTACTGAGCTTCCTAGAACTGAGCTTAAATTTTCTCAGCTTCAAATAATCCTTTAAGTATCTTAACAAAAACATCTGGTCTTAAACTATTATGAAACTCATTGCATTCATTTTCTAACAATTCTAAACTATCTTCTCCCTTTCTCAAGATCACTACTTTACATATCTAGCTTCAGCCAAAAGTCTAGTAAAACTCCACAAGCTGATTTAGTTTCCAGGCTATGAGTATTTCTCCTAATCAAAATAATAAGTAAATCCCTAACCCTCTAAACTGGATTCTAATGCACAACTGTTTATTTTTATTTGCTTGTAAAATTCTTCCAATGCAAACAAAAACGTATTACACACAAGGAAGTCTTTCTCTCACACTGTGGTTTAAGAGAAATGTCCATGGCTTCTTAAATATTTCCAAGTTAATCACTAAATCTCTTCTGACACACAGAAAACCCACAAGCTCAAATTCTAAAATACAAACTCAAAAATAAATGATGTTAAAATACATACAAATCATGAACCATATACAACAGTGTGGCACCCAGAACTGTACATAATAATCCAGCTGAGATCTGACCAGTGTCTTATACAAATTAACCTCTTTGCTCTTCTACTCTACGCCCATTTTAATAAAGCCAATGATACTGTATGCTTTATTAAATGTTCACACTTCCTGTCCTACCACCTTTAGCAACTCATGTACATATCATAGAATCCCTTCAGTGTGGAAACAGGTCCTTCGGCCCAACAAGTCCATACCGACCCTCAGAGCATCCCACCCAGACCCATCACCCTATAACCCACCAAATCTACACATCCCTGAACACTACAGGCAATTTAGCATGGCCAATCCACCTAGCCTTACATCTTTGGACTGTGGGAGGAAACCAGAGCACTCAGAGGAAACACATGTAGACACGGGGAGAATGTGCAAACTCCACACAAACAGTTGCCCAGGGGTGGAATCGAACCTGGATTCCTGGCGCTGTGAGGCAACAGTGCTAACCACTGAGCTACTGTGCCGCCCAGAAACACCTAGGTATTTCTGCTCCTGCACACAATTTAGGAAAGTGTGTTTTATTTCAGACTGTGTCCCCATGGTCTTTCTACCAAAAATGCATCATGTCATGCTTCTCTGCATTGAACATTGCTACCTATCTGCCCAAACCACCAACTTGTCAATGTTCTTGTTAGTTTTATACTGTCCTCTTCACAGTTTACAATGCTTCCAATGAGTTCAACAACTTCTCTGCTAGATATGTGAGATCTCTGCTAAATGCAGGATTGTGTTCTCTAGCACTCCATTTCTTGACAGCCCGAGTGGGTTTGCATATGGTAATTCACAATTAAAGAGAAATTAGTAAAAATGATGTGAATGGTTGCTGGTGACAGGTTCACTCTCTCAAAACCTGCTGCCTCAGGAACAAGACTGGGCCAGAGTTTTGATTTTGCTGGATTTTGGATGGGACAATTTGGGCCAATTCGAGTCAAATGGGATCAAGGGTTACTGAAATCTGGGACACAACCAGCATACTTAAGCAAAACATGTAGCAAGTCCAGCATCATGCAGCTGGCCAAATTGTCCAGTTAAGTTAATTTTATTTCAGTAAAATGATAAAAAAGATGTGTTGCACATTTTAAAAAGTCTTATCTTTTGAACAACCCTACACTTTAGACAGCCAATTTTGAACGTGTACATGTAATTATGAATATAAGGCTTTGCTTCAAATCTTGCTAAGCACTCACATACCATTCTTTCATTAAATTTTATACCTGCAAGATCAGTGAAAAGGTACAATACTTCGTCAGAAAAGACTTCTTACAAAACAAATCAGGCACAAAGTGGCTGACATCAGTGTGAGATGGCTATTTGCAAACGCTTCTATACAGTGCAGGAAGGAGAAGATCACAATATTCTGCCACATTAGTCTCAAAGGGGCCAATGTCTATCACTTTTTCTAGTTTAGTATGTGAATGACCTATGTATGCAGAGTATAGCAAATAAACAGCAAGCAGCCTTACCCAACTGCAGTTAAATAAAGTGGTGTCTGTCATTTCCCTTCTATTTGTTCCTGTCAGAATTCTTGTGTGAACTGGAAATAATAATTTTGCTCTTCCCATTCTGAACAGACTGAAAACTCTGTATTTCAAATAACATACAGTGATTGCCTACTCTTTTAAAAATTAAAAAGGCTGTTCCCATCCCTTTGGGAATCAAACTGGTAGGTTTACCACTGGTATAACGAAGTATAATTGATTGTTGTATGAAGCTTGGTGTGTACAACAATCAATTGCGTGCTCAGTTGGTCTTCCAGAAAACAAATAAGTTTTTCCTGCAGTACAATTTAAATTATAAATATTTTAAATAATTATAGGATATAGCCAGAAAGTCAGAATGATATGGCAGAAAAAATACAGCAAATTATTTCACAACCATTTAACACACTGTTAATGTGTACTACTGCACATAGGGTCTGATTACTACCTTGGCTAAAATAGATGAATATTCGATTGTATGCAAATTGGAATCAGAAGTAAATAACAGAGAATCATTAGGAAAGCATAGATGATAACCATCATCTTCCTTTTGGGATTTGTTATCTAAAAACATATACATTGTAAAATCCCTTTATTTGTCAATAATGTACTGTTGTAAAGATAGTGAAATTTTCTACAACTATCACTTTTCTAAATCAGTGAAGATAAGTCAAACCAAATAAAATAATACACATGTACAAGGTATAGTGCCTATTTTGAAACTGCTTATCTCTGACTCTACCTGTGAAAGCATTTATGCAATGAACAAGACCCAGGTGGCTTATAGATCATTTACCTTTAATTACTATCTATGTACTGTCCTGAGGCTGTGGTCTGCAGCAAATCAATAGAATAGCAACTAAGATTAGAGCCTTGTACTTATTGCTGAATCCACCTTCACGAATGTACAAGATGCAATTGTGCTAAGTCAAGCATTCTAACTTCGTTCAATTGTAATTTTTTATATCTCATTTGAATGCATTCATAAATGAGAGAATTTGATTATTTAGAAGCACTACAGCAGTGTTATTCTTAAATTAAAAGGAAAAAGATGCATCTAGGAGTTTCAGGTCGAACGTAGTTATGTAAAGCTGCATCCAGCTATATTGCGCATTCTCATATAAAATGCTGATGTCAAGCCACTGCGCACATCTCTTTTACTCTCCTGTGATCAAAGACGATCACTGAGGCAATTACCAAGAAAAATCACCATATCATTTCATTTCTCCACTGCCTATCTGTAAATGCTTAATGCAGTTTTCACTGCCGTGATGTTCTTTGGTCTGCATTTATGTTTTTCACTATCCATCTACAAAAGATAATTAAAATTAAGCTCACAAATCAAAGTATGAAATGAACAATCCAAGTGTGGATATACTCTCATTGCTTTCTGTCACTTCATTGAGATACCATGATTTCAAAATGTAAGTTTAAGAATTCAGAAAAAATAAGGAAATAAAATGTCAAGTAAAGGCAGCAGCAGCAAAGCTGAGTATTTATGTGCTGCAGTGGTTGTATGACCAAATTAATGCAAAAGAAAGACATGCACTCCAGACCATGGTCAGGTTTGGAGGGGGAAGGGAAAGAGATAGCTAGGTTGTTATATCTATCGCTAGCAATTTAGGGATTCAGACATTTCATCTGTGATTCCATCATCTGTCAACTTTGAAAACAGCAGCAGTAGCAGCAGTCAGAATGCTTCCCACTGAAATAATGTCAGTCCAAAAACTCATAAAATAAAATCACAGCTCTGCAAAATCTCCCCAGACTATTTTAATAAAAGCTAGACATGGTTGCAAAGATAATCATTTTAAAAATATAAATGGTTATTGTACACTTTTCGCTAATATTACATGTTTTTTCACTATTTAAGCATTAAGATGTAGCATGATTTTTTCAAATCATTTTTTTGACAGAAACTTTATTCTGTACCATCAATGATGCAAATTATTGTGCAGATTCTCCTGAAATCGCACGATATGGTATGATACAGGACAAAGGCAGCTATTAAAAAAAAAGGAAGAATGCATAATTACTATGCTGTGCTGCTCATATGTTAATTCTAGAATAACATAGTGATCATTTAGGTTACTTCATCTGTTGATATAGGCAACACTGTAAAGCCATCAATAAATTGTGCAGTAATCTCCTGTCTCAAAGCCAATCAAAATGCTCAAATTGTTGTGCTCTGAAAGCTTTTTCTCTTTGAACTACATAAATAGAGGTATATCAAAGGTTTAGGTCTTTATTTAGAAACCATCTTCTATTTGAGTTTTTCTCACATTCTGAGATAAATGTGGATTACTTTGTAGTTCTAGAGATTGAAATTCAGTCTCTCGTTGCAAAATGCTATAGAAGTATACCATGCATTGATTAAACTAAATACAGTCAGATATCAGCTTTACTGTAATGAGAAACCACTCCAACATCCTTCTTTAAGATTAAATATGCAATGTATAGCACTGACTTTGAAATAGATTGCAGAGATAGTTCACAGGATTGGGATATACAGTAAAGGGTCTTTGACAGACTTGACTGATGGACTAGGTAAGGCAGAGAATAAATTGATGGTTGCTATTTTTATCAACAAATGTGCCAGACACGTACAAAAATGCATCTTTAAATGTTTGCACAAGATTAACTCTTGGATATTTGTCTACGATGTGCCAAATGCCATGTTTACTTTCATTAAAAGTAACATAATGTGATATTTTTATGTTTTTTAGCATTAATAAACTTTAATAAAATCGTGCAAGAGAATTTCAAGTGTTAGACTTCTATTCAAGAAAAATAAAAAGGGATAAATCTACTAACTACAGGACAATTATTGCATTTTAGTGATTGGAAAAGTAATAGCAAAGACTGTCAAGAACAAACCTAATTCTCATTGGAGAAGTATGGATTTCTAAGGGAACATTAGTATGGGTTTGTTAAAGGGAAACTGTCCTGAATTAGCCTGATTAGATTATTTGATGAAGTAACAGAAAGAGATAGTAAATTAACACAGTAGTTGTTGTATAGGTGAATTTTAAAAGACATTTGTTAAAGAGCCACACAACAAACTTAGAAAATAAAAGTACGTGGTCATAAAAGGGACAGTGGTAACCTGGATACCTGGTTGACGAAGGGATAAGAAGCAGAGAATATTGGTGAAAAGAAGTTTTTCTTGTGATAGAAGAAATATATGCACTGGGATCAGACATAGGACCATTGCTTTTACTTATGACCGATACCAAGAATATAGAAAACAATTTCAAAGCTTGCGGGTGATAGAAGAAAAACTCTATGCAAAGCATACCTATGTAATGAGCTGGACAACAACAAAATGCAAAGGCCAACAGACATTCTGGAGAAATGGGTAAACACATGACAGATGCAATTAAATACGATAAGTGCAAAGTGATACATTCTAGGAATAACAAACTGGAAAAGATGTATCATGTCAGTCGTATTATTTTGAGGGTGATCTGGAAGTGTATATTCATAAGCCTTTGAAGCTGGCAGAGCACGCTAAGAATGTGGTTATACAAAGACCACATCTTTTTATTTTTCTTTGTTTTGAATTGTGGATCAAAATGGAAAACAACCACTTTAAAACAAGGCCTGTGGAAGGAGTTGCTGGGACACATTGTAAGTTGTGTTTACACTGTTGCTTTGTTCAATCAGTGGGGGAAGATGTTTAAGATGCCATGGCACAGTGGGTGTGTTCAGAGAGAGCTTTACCCAGAGACAGAATGCTTATTGGGTTGTGCAATTACAACTAGTTGTGGAGGACAGAAGTCATCATCATGTCAACAACTCTCTGATTGACTCCTGGACAGATGGACAGAATGTACATAAACAATACAGAGGCCTCCAAAATGCAACAGATGGCACTCTTTTCTTCTCTCTCTCCACAGTGAAGTAGCCTAAAACCAGAAGAAAGCTAGCTATTCTCTCCTACGATTTGCAATAAATTGTTGCATCTAACCACTGACACAAAAACTAAACAATTAATGTGTCCACCACTCTGTACCTTCAAAAAAGAACTGAAAGGATCTGAAAATAAGAAGCTTAGAGATCAGAAAGACTTGGAAGAAGCAAAAGGGACACCTCATTAAATCCAATGGAATACTGCTATTGAACTGTGTTTCCCCAATATTTTTTCCACCAGCCATAACATCCATGTTTGTTTGTTTTTCTGTATATCCCTGCATGTGTGTATTTGGGTTTAAGAAGTGATTAGAGTTTAAGTTTATAGAGTTATATGTCGTTAATTTATATTTTTGATTGCCTGTAGTTTGAGTGGATTTATTTGAATAAATAATTTCTTGTTAATTACAAAAGCTAGTCTGTCTTTTCTTATAACCCAAGTCTATAAGACAAGTAAATTGAGGACTTTGAATAATTTGATGAAATCTTTAATTTTTCTGAAAGCCCTGGGAGTAGTGGTGCTCAAAGGTCAGAGCACTTTCCCAACTGGGTCGTGAATGTTAAGGAAGCGTAAATAAGGCCACTGAATACAAAAACAAGGAAGTCACGTCAAAATTTTTTAAATCATTAGTCAAGCTTCAATGGGACTACAATTCTGAATAACACACTTTAGGAAGAAAGACAAACCCACGGGAAGAAAAAAATAGAAGATGGTAGACTTCGGATATGTGGAAAGATCAGAAAAGTCATTACTATTCCTCTTGGTGCAGAGAAGGTTAAGGTGGGGGGGGGGGGGGTGTGGAATCTAACAAAGGATTCAAAATTATGAGGATAGATGAGGAAATCAAATTGCACTCCTCAGACACCAACAATTAGCAGCAGCAAAGTAACTCACAATGATGTGAACGTACTGCTGCTGATTAGACTAAGCATCAGTTCCATGAGCTGGTAAGTAGAAGAATTATAAGGCAGAATCTTCCCATAATGGGGGATGTCCCTGTGTCTGGGAGTTGTTCGAATGGCTAGCATTAGATGGGAGGCTGGACCTTCCTTATGATATTGCCAGACAGAGGAATCAAGAGCTGATAGGCAGAAAAGATGCCAATCAAAGAAGATCGGAAAGCAGTGGGCTGGCAGCCCTGCAGGTTATCAGCGAGAGAGATGGCTGACCACTGAGGCAGCAAGGCAAGCTTCAGAGTACCTTCATTTTGAGGAGTGGCAGAGTTGATTCATTTGCCAGACCAATGGTGCAAGGCCAGCGATCAGAGAGGAAACTTGTCCTGTGGTGATATCAGGCTGCAGAGGTGACATTTGTTGTTAACTGTCCCCTTCTTCATATTTGTTGCTTGCAGCCTCATCTTTTAGCCATGGCGATGAATGAGCCCCACTCCAGGAAACCACAGGGAGGCTACCTCCTTGCAGCTAATGGTCTCTCCACACAGCAAAAAAATGCTGGCATTTCACTGTCAAAATGCCTATTGTCCAGAAAAATGGCCCTTAAGTAGGACTTTTATTTGTTTAAATTGGTTGCTTGTCTTCACTTTGGTGAACAGCTGTCTTTCACTGTTCTCGCCATTGGGAAACTTCCAGGAAATCATTCCAGAAAATTCATTAATTTATCATAAAGTAATCTGCGCAGTAGATTGTGCTTTTTGGCCAAAAGCAATATCTGATGAGGATGAAACTAGCACAGTACTTCAATCATGCTTGTTGATGCAATGATGGTATCCATATTTGAAAGATATTAGCAAGTATGCACTAGAAATTCAATTGATTGATCACCAAAACTTGATTAACAAAAACAATAAGGTCATGTGGATAGTATGTTATAAAAGCTTAGAATTTGGTCAATTCTAAGACATTTGTAGACATATCTTCATTTACTTGAAACATCTCAACCGAATATGCTTTTTCTAAAAAAAAGTTAAAACGAGAGCAAAAAGTAGTGATTCTTCGCTGTTTTTAATGATATTGAGTTAACTGGGCCTCTTCCCAACAAGACCTGACAAACTAATGAAATTTTAAATAACCTAATTAATTAGACTATAATTGACCTCAGGTATGTTCAGACATCCAGGTACATAATTACACATCCCAAATTTGTTTCAGATCTCAGAATATCTATCGGCAATGACATTGGACATCAACTAGAATATATAAATATGTATATTCCTTTGATAGGCATGGCACAACTCACACTCACAGGTTTTGCATACAGAGTTGATAAAAGTACATGAAAAATTAAGTAATGAAACAATTAAAAAAAAATATTCTGTTCTTGCATCTGACTGTTCTCCTTAACCTTGGTCTTCCTTTTTAACTCTGCATCTATCTTCCACACCATTTCTGTGTGAATTGTTCCATTGGGCTTTTAATACCAGTTTACATAATTGTACTAGACTGAGTTGAGAAAGCACACATTAAGTGTGCAACTCATGCTTGAAAGCCCATCAGGAGGAAATTATCATTAAATACTGGCTGTTTGGGGCCAGACAATTATTAAAATATTGCTAAGCCAACCCTTGTCAATTCTGCCCTGAAGCAAAAAATTATCAGGATGCTCAATAAATCAGTGCATTTTCCAATTCTTATATAGAAAGACCTTGTGTTTTCATTGCAGATTGAATCTTTAAATGCCATATTCTTCAGTTTTTGTTTAGTTTAATAATATAATGATATGAGACTTGAATGTAACATTTTCAAAAGAGCATGATATTCTTGCTGCACTCATGAATTGAAAATTTTGTTTGTTAACCCACATTTCAATTTCAGAAGGCAGACTGTAATACTAAAAGGGGAAAGAAAATAGCTTTGTCTGAAAAGCACCAATGTTAAAATGAATGCAGTACACACACATAGCCTCCTAGTAGCAATCAAGGTTGCTTTTTCATTTTCAGTCAACTCTGGCCCTCAAAGCATGTAAGCTTCTAAATATTTATAACTGCAATACTTATGAGGGAAGACAGTAATTTGCAGCAGAACCTGCCTGCATACATTGTAAAATGTTCTGTTACCGCAGTAGGGTAGCTTGCCTTCAAGGTTTATGATTTTACGAAGCACACGGGGGTGCTAATGAATTTGTAGCGGACATCTTTAAAATGTGGAATGCTTATAATTTTTTCGTGCAAATTAGCATGAGTCACACTTCAGACTACGCTGCAGTAAAAGAGAAACCACAATGATGATGACAGTTAAAGTAACTAGAAGAGAGCACAATTTGTCATTGCCATTGTGTAGCAACACCATGCTGTGATTTCCTCATCAGCTTCTTTCTCTACATTCTTAACCCCTTAGGGAAGTGCATGAATATAGGTGTGGACAGAATAAGATGACATATTTCTCGAAAATGAACTAAGCTTTGACTATGTTGAGGTCACAACATAAAAATCTCATATCTCACACCTTCCTTAAAAATTGTTTTAAAAAAAACATCAATGCTACATTCCCACCCAGGGCAGGTTGTTCAAAGTGACACAGTGGGACATGTCGCATGTGTCAAGTACCAAAGGCTGAAGTACAAAGCAATTTCTGCAGCAGGAAAGTGTTCTCTTAAAGGAAGGTAGCCATGGCAAATTCAAATGGTCTCTTGATACTGTCACTGAAGAGTAATGACTTGCGCTGAGCCGTATGAGAAGCTAATGTTGTGTGACTGCACCACCCTTCTCAACCTACAACCTCTGCTGAAGCAGCTGATTCCAATTTTAGTCAAAACCTGCAAGTTTTGCATTTCAAATTTGAATGCCATCCACTTAAGATAAATTTTAATTAATGCTATGAAACCAATGCAGTAAATTTAACTTGGTCCAATCAAACCAGAGTAACTGCCACTAGAATAAAATAATTTGATTTATTTTTCCGTGTGAAATAGAAACATATACCCAAATGTATGCATTAAATACAATTATAACACATATACCACAAAATTTAGTTTTTCAGTGGAAGCTTTTAATTTTATTATTTAATCAGGACTCAAGCTTCATCTTGATCATAGAAGTATTCATTATGTTCTAATGTTTAATTTGCATTTAAACAATCCATTAAAATGAACTTACTATCAATATCTTTTTGTTTAAACCATTGAATTCACATCAGATGTGCCCAAAAAATTAACGTCTAATAAGAAGTATTTCCTCTTTATAAGATAAAATTATAAGATAAAAAGATAAGAATTGGAAAAAGGATTTTGCTGTGGACGGTACAGAAAATTGATGCAAAGAAACTACATTTACCCTTTACTACATTTAGAATTTTAATACATTCGAAGTTGGGGTTGATATTGAACTACACTTTTAGAAATGTATAATCATTTTCATTTTTATGAACCTAGCATTAACCAGCTGAATATTTTCAACGCAAAGGAAAAGAAATAGTGAAGATAACAAGTGTCAAGGCTACATCATTAGAGGCTTTGCGATCATGATTGAATAAAATGTACTTTCCTACCTTTTTTTGCATTCATGTTAACAGAAAGTCAGCTGTGTAATTTGTTTTCTTTTCATTTTAAAAATTAAATTTTCTTATTTCTAACATTAAATGTTGATTGAGCTGTTGACTCTAATCTTATTTTTTTAATAAATTATAAAGCATTATAGGAGATTTGTTACTACTATTTCACTGCACAATAATTCAGTTGTAGCTCAATAATATGCCTGTTAATTCAGAAACACTTAATTTAAAATAATGCATCCATTATACTAGATCTATGAATAACTTCAAGGAACTAAAATATTTAAATTCTAAACATATAGGAATACATTAACAATCATTTTATAATTCCACTTCCATATGAATGTATTTTGCACAGATCTGCCAGACTTATTGCAACAGTAAATCTAATAATTTATAATGAGGTTAAAAAAAACTGCACACATAGGGAAACCTGTGTATCATATCAGTGGTGTAACTAAGATTCGCGAGTTAGAACTGAGGAAAATAAACTAATACAATCAGTGTGGCATATTAAATAGGGACTTTGCGCTGAAAATACTTTCAAGACTAGATCAGTACCCTACCTGGGAATTCCTGGACATATTGTGACAAATGAAAGATTGCAGAAGGCTGTTGTTGATTAAAAATGAATGTTTTGGACCATTTGAGGGCTTTTCTGTATGTGATGGTCTTACATTGAACAATGGGAAGATTTTGGGCCACAAAAATACCTCTGACTAAAATTACTGAGATAAAGAGAAAGTACAGAACAGTCAATTGTCTCCGACTGACTACACTGACCCTAGAACTCCTTACATTCCTGTTTACTTGCTCCATTTGAATGGTGTCCTGTATCATGATATTATAGTCAGTTAATTCATCCAAACTGCAGCCATGGCTTTCATCCAAAAAAGCTGCAAAAACCTCAAACCTGCTGAAAAATTGCAAAGGCTAAGGCAGATTCACTTCAACACTTGTAGACATATCCTCCTATCCTTGACCATAGACCATTTAGAAGACCCTAGCTTAACAAGTATGACTGCATCCTGGAACAAAGTTTCCACAAAATGTTTCCACTCCCAGATATAATGAAGCACAGATTCTAGTTCATCAACTCTGAGCCAAAATTCTTATGGCCATATCACTTACTGCAATATGCTTGCCTTGGATCAAACTGGCATCAAGGGTACCCACATACAGCTGCTGCAACACATCACCCATTCTGCTATCTTTATATTGTTATAATGAATTAATTATTTAACTTTTTTAAGTAATGCCTCCACTGCCTGTGTTTATGTTCTTTAATTTCAATTAATGTTCAACTTATCCTGACTAAAATTCCCATATAAATAGAAAATGGTGAGTACAGTGCTGCCAGTAGTTGTCAATATTACCAGTGGATCTTTCCAGGTGGAAGTAGCTGATATTATCAAAACATCATGGTTGACCTTTCTGGAACATGGTTGACTCATACAGAAGAAAGGGAAGATTCACTATCTTCTCTCTAATGAGACAGAAGTAGACAGATTCAGCACATGCACTTTGCCAGACTAGCAGGATTTCCAATGGTTCAGAGAGGAATTAACTGCATGCACATAGCACTTCAGACCCCACGTATCAGGGTAGATGTACTGCAACCAGAAGTGCTCCACTCCTTAAATAAGCAATTAATGTGTAACCATAACTAAACATCTTGCTGGTGAGTATCCGTTATCATGTAGTCAGTGTGCCAGTCAGCAGGACTCAATATCCTCACACCACAGCAAAGAACAAGGATAATAAATTCCTACTCCGTACCTCCCCATGACTCCTCTGCACCACCAAACCATACACAGACAGTATGCCGACATTTGAAAGTCATGCTGCAACCAAAAATGTCATGGAGCAAACTATCTGTGTTATGAAGAAATAGTTCCCTTGGTTGGAATGCTTGCACTGGTAATTCCATTATTCATTAGTGCAATCTCTCCAAGTTTCTGGTAGTTTGCTGCATGCTCCACAGCCAGGAAGATTTAATCATTGCTCCGAGCCCTTCAAAGGGCACCATGGGAGAAGAAAGAAGGAAAAAAAAAAAGGGGGAAGGGAGGAGGAGTTCAGGCCTACTTCACTCTGGACAAGTCATCTGTGAGCAGATACTCAAATTCCTGTTCCCCTGGCATCTCATCCTCATATTATCACTACCTCTCAAGTTCCCACCTTTTGATCCAACTGCTACAGACTATCAGAGTGTTCTTGCTAAAAATTCAGAATCAACAACATATCATTTCGGAACAACTTCACCAACAATTTTATCGAAAAACACTTACAAAATGAAACCATCACCCTTCAACATTCCCTTAGTGTCTGCCTTGAGGCTTCATCTGCACATCTCAGTATTCCTATGCAGTGTTAGGTCCAGCAATTGCAGAATGTCCATTTGAAAAATTCTAATGTGACCTCAGAGACTGAAGATGAATTTGCAGGGTGATCTCAAGCAGTTCTGGGCCAGAGGATCTGGCTTCAGAAACATGGCTTTGGCACGGGTGGTAGTAGTCATTGCTGAATGGCTAAGAGGCAGGGGCACTGGCAGAATGGCAACATTGGGAATATGAACAATGCCACACTGAGTAAGGACACTATGAATGGAGTAGCAGGTGATATTTCAGAAACCCAAGTAATCTTCTGGTTTGACTGCTGCGTTAGTCTCCTAGCATACTTGAGCAATGTTATCTGCAGTCACAGTGGCAGCAGTTTGAGCATACATGGTTCCAAACATAGCATGCATAGCAACTAACATGCAGTAGCATTGAACTATCAGGTGGCCTCTTCGTGTGTTACAATGGAAGCAGAGAGATCAGTAACAAGATGCTACATTTTTGTTGCATCAATAAATGCTATCAGGGACTTTGCAAACTCTTCTAGGTGGGAGGCTCTGAGCTCAACATGAAACTCTGCCAGGTTGAAGTTGGACTCTAATGCTCCTCAACTATGACAAGAGGCTCTGTGATAGCCCCACTAATCCACAAACTATCACAGAGTTCACTTCCATCTCCTGTTTACTCTCTCATTGAAGTCCTCATTTGGATCCTCTTCAGCAGAAGCATTCTACAACCTTGTCCTTGGGTGAACTGGGATATCTGCTATCCTTTCCCTGGTCTTGTTGCAATCCATATACTTGGTTACTCATCACATGCCGACTCTGACTCCATACTCTCTATAGTACAAGGGATGCTAAAACCTGAGCTGGTGAATGAGATTTGCAGATCAAAGTGAAAAGTTGTAATTTTTCATAAACGATCCAATGTAGATTGGATCCTTCATAGTGAAGTTGCACTGGCTGGCAGGGCAGGGGTGGAACTGGGGTGGTAGATGGGATCCAAGATGTCCTGCAATTGGAAGGATGTTGTGAAACTTGAAAGGGGTCAGAAAAGATTTACGAGGATGTTGCAAGGGTTGGAGGGTTTGAATAGACTGGGGCTATTTTCCCTTGAGCATCAGAGGCTGAGGGTGACCTTATAGACGTTTATAAAATCATGAGGGGCATGGCTAGGGTAAACAGACAAGGTGTTTACCCCAGGGTAGGGGAGTCCAAAACTAGAAGGCATAGATTTAAGGTGTGAGGGGAAATATTTAAAAGGAGCGTAAGGGGCAACGTTTTCACACAGAGGGTGGTCCATGTATGGAATAAGCTGCCAGAGAAAATGGTGCAGGCTGGTACAGTTACAATGTTTAAAAGACATCTGGATGGGTATATGAATAGGAAGGGTTTAGAGGGATATGGGCCAATGCTAGATTAATTTAGGGTCTGTTTCCATGCTGTACAGCTCTATAACTCTTTGTACATGATCATATCATCTGTAGCTTGCACCTTATGACAGATAGCAGGAAGAGGGTGAATGGATTTACAGTAAATGAATATGGCAGAACACATAATTATATTGAATGTTCTCAGCAATGCCAGATGCAACAACTTCAATCTCAGCAAGACTTGTGATGCTGAACATTCTCTCTAACAAAGAGTTCAGGAAGTATAGGCACACTGTCCTCCAGCAGTTTTCTGTGATTATATGTGACATTGTCCTGCAACAGAGAGTGAAGAATGTCAATGAATGTGTCACAAGAGACTGCATTTTACACTCCCCTGGAGGCAGGTTGGCAGGCTGGGTGTAAATCTGAGTGCAATACTAATGAATGCCATTCCTAACACTTATGCATTTGCACCCTGCTGCAATTTTACATGCAGTAGGGGAGGTGCTTGTTGTTCAACAGAAGCTTTTAAGTAACCAATTAATCTTCCTGCCCCCCACTGCAATATTGCTTGTGGCGGCCAGAGGTCAAAACCAACTGCAAAGCAATGCAGCTTTCACTGCTTGACAGGAGTGGACAAAAATGTCAGGGGACGAGGATCCATTTTGGCCCATTGAAGGCCCCCTGACATCCACTTTCTGCATTTCCCTTCCTTTCCTGGTCTATGCACCCTGCATCCTCCCCACCAACCTCATCCAAACCTACTATCCTGGCCCTTGAGATTCTGACCATCTGACCCCAATCATTGCTGGGGACTAGTTACAGTCATGCCTCTGACCACCAACCTTGATGGAGTGCAAGACAGCAGTTGGCTGGCAGTTCATACACGCAGGAGCTCTTCTGCCATCCATTAAGTAGCTACAGAACAAGTTGCCAGAACAGGGCAGACTCACCCCCAACATTTACACCAGGGGGTCTGACAGCCCCATCTGAATGTAAAATCCAGGCCAATACATTTGGCTGATGTGCCTGCCATAGTGACTGGCTGGAGATGTGGGAGAGCTGAGAGAGGTGTCTGTCAGGCTGGTAGCACTGACAAGTGTGTGTTGATGAGGCTATTTGAATGTTAGGTATGAATCTTGGTTGATGATGAATGAATGATCTGGTGCACAAGCGCCATGAGAGGCTGCTTGTCTAGTGATAAGAAGAGGTTAGTTGAAGATTTATTAACTGATCTTGACCATCTCGACAGATTGTTTAATTTTTTCCAGCTCTACAACCAAATTCTTGTGGTCAGGCTCTGAGAATTAATCTTTGCTGCCAATTGTTCCCATTCTCTTTTCTAGGTTAAATGGACTGGGCAAATTATAGCAATGGATTTCAATTTAAGAAAATGTAAAACCATAAACTTTGAGCCCAAGCAATCAGTGGAAATTTAAAGAGACAGGTGGGTCCCTATAGGTGAATCATTAGGCAGTTATGAACAGGTATGAAAAATAACCAAAAAGAGAACAGATATCTGGTCTTGATATCTAACAGGCTAGCACACAAACAGGTACAAGCCATGCTTCTGTCATACAAAGCCATAGTTAAGACCACATGCAGACTGCTGTGTTTTGGGTACCACACCTTCAGAAGAATACAGTGGTCTTGCACAGAGTGCTGAAGGTTTACCAGAATGATAAACGGACTCAAAAGGTTACATTACCAAGGAGAGATTATATGAATTATGGTTGTATTCTCTGGAATTTATGGGGTTAAGGGTGATTTGATCAACGTTTTTGAAATACCAAGTAGAACTGATCGGTTAGATAAAGCTAAACTATTTCTATTGGTTCAGGAGTCTAGGACTCAGCAGTATAGTCTTAAAATGAGAAATCTAAACAAAATTCAGAAGACTTGTACATGCAAAGGGTGGTAACCATTTGAAACCTCTTCTGCAAAGTGCAATTGATACTTGATAAATTGTTAATTTTAAATCTAAGATTGATAGCTTTTAGCTGTTAAAGATATTAAAGGATTTGGAGCAAAGGCAGGTACATGCCGTTAGAAGTCTCAGGATTTCAGTGGATGATGGAATAGGCTCAAGGAGCTAAATGGCCTACTTCTGTCTGAATGTTTCCCATGATTTTCCTTCACAGTGTGCTCCTCGAAAGCCTGATAGGCCCATGTAGAGCGTAGCATTTCGCTCCTTTCAACCTCAATCATACGGATTTTGAAGACCAATACTCTGTTGCTCCAATGCCACTCATCTTCCTAAAAGTAAAGCATTCCCAACGTTGTTTCCGCAGTTGCAGTAATCCGAGTACACCTCCCTCCAAGTGGGGCAGGCAGGCTTAAAGAAATGCAGACTAGCTGTATATCATACCTGTACTGCAAGCCACTGGGCCCATTCTGAGCATGCAGCTAGTCAGAGATGCATATTGTGCTGGGTCTGTACACCAGTATCATAGTTATGAGCAAGCAGTGTGAAATGTACTTGTCTCATTGACACAGGGTGCAGGGAAATTGTGCTTCACAATCCTCGTGCTAAGAACTGTGCCGGATTGCACTATAGTCATATTGATCTTATGTACTATATTTTTACCTAAATATAAACATGAAATTTCCCGTAAAACAAAACCATAATACTGGTAATGTCCATTTTTATTCTTCCCATGATAAAGGTAACTAATCAAAAATTAGCTGCTTATAAATGTTACTGGATAGCAATAACATCAAGCGATATGAGGAAAGTATGGGAAAATGGCATTAAGCTGGATGATCAGCCATGATCAAGAATAGCAGAGCAGGTTTGAGAAGATGAATGGCAAACTCCTGCTCTGATGTTTCTATGTTAAGGATTATTAGGGTATTTTATGCTAAGCTATTGGAAGATGTAATGATTTATTAATTTGTATAATGGGGATGTATTGAGCTTTATTGGGAAAATCTGAAAGTTTTAAACATACCTTCTTGAACATCTTTAGGTATCTAGAGTCAATGGTGGACACAGTCTGACAGCCAAACCTGTTTACCCAAATTCTCATGATTATTCAAATCGTTGCCTTGGTTTCTGGTAAGGGTATTTAATTCCAGTTCGACTCCCGTGTATGTGTTCAATGTCAACTATAGGCTAAAATTTATTTCATTAAATTAATTTTCATAAATTGCAGTCATGTTTATTGTTCTAAAAAGCGAATTCAATTCAATGCAGAATATCACAAATGAAATAGAAGAAAATTAGCAATGTCTGATTGAAATTTAAAAGTGCATAAACTTGCATCCAATCCTCAGTCTTCCACTGTATTCCCCAAACCCAAACTTGATTAAATCACAAATGGGATTTACTCACCACTGCTTCCAATTTATATCTAAATATAGTGCAATTTCATACATCCTGCTGCAAATAGCTTTTAAAGGCACATTTCAAATTGGAAAACGTAACCTTATGTCTTTGACTCCATCAAAACCTACAAAATGTATAAGTCTAGAAAAAAGAGACATCTTTGTAGTGGCTGACAATAAAGGATACTTTCTGCAACTGTTTTTACTTGCATCTGTTAGGACTTCATAAATATTACTATATACTATAAGTAGCTGTCTGTAATAGGCATGAAAAGATCAAAAGAATTCTTAGGTTATGAAATTTAGCAGGATAGATAATTTATTTGAAAAGGATTATACTGAACCACTGATTCCAACTTCAGAAGTAGGAAGTAAAGATTAAAAAAACAATTATACAAATAACTCAGAGTAGTGACCAAATCATAGCTTGAATATGCAGATGGTACCAGTAATGAAATAGTACAAATGCAACCTACTGTAGATTTTCTTCATATCACAGCCAGCACAGTGCTAATAGGATCTGCAATAAGTCAGTTCTGTTATCTTTACTTTTGCTCTGACAATGCTTTAAGTGGTAGCAAAAGTGTCAAGAAATATTATCCAACATAAATAGATAGGTTTATCCAAAGCTCATATACTTTGGTAAATAAAATGTCACTAAGTTCTGTGCAAAAAGTGACTAAATAGATTCTGAGAATGATGGACCATAAAAAAGACATAATTTAATTTTACATTAGTTTAAATGAACTAGAAAATAGAAAAAATATATTTAGATGGTGTCTTTGAAATAATAAAGCATACTAAGATTCTTCAGAGCAGAACTGTAAGACAAAGTATGACATCAAGCCATGGAAGGAGATATTCGGTCAGATGACCAAAAGCTTGGTCAAAGAGATAGGCTTTATGGATGTCTAACAAGAGAAAAGTGAGGCATGGAAGCAGAGGTGGAGAAAAGGCATTCCAGATCTTGAGGTCTAGGCAACTGAAGGCACAGCACAAATGCACAAGTGATTAACATCAGGAATGCACAAGAATCCAGAGTTAAATGAGTGCAGGTGTCTCATAGGGTTGCATGGCTGAAGGAAATTTTAGAGATGGAGGGTGGTGAAGGGTTGAAAACAAGAATTAAATCTTTAAAATCAATACCAAGTGTGCATGTAGGTCAGTGAACACAGAGTAATAGAGTTAAGACACAAACAGCAGGGCTTTGGATGCCTCAAATTAATGGAGTGTGGGAGACCAGTAAAGAATGCATTTGAATATTCAATCCTAGAGATAACAAAAGCGTGAACGAGCCTTTCAGCAAGAGATACCGAGAAAGGGGCAAAGTTGTGTGATATTATGTACAAGGTGTTATATTGGTGTAGGAAGGAGGGCATCAAATTTCTGAGGCATTAGGACAGGTTCTAGAGCAGTGGGACCTGTACAAGGTGGACAGGCCACATCTTAGCAGGGATATGTTAAAATAATGTGCAATATGTCTGCTCTGCTACTTGTCGAGGAGGCAGCAAGAAGATATATTGAGGCCTGGCATTGGTGGAGGGAGGGAGGAGTCCAGCGACCCTTCTTCAGAACATATCTGGAGAAAGGTCCAAAGGTCATTGGACTTGAAACATTAACTCTGCCTTCTCACCACAGATATTGCCAGACCTGCTGAGTTTCTCCAGCAACTACTGTTTTTGTATAAGAACTTCAGAACTAGGAGTAGCAGTAGGGAATTCAGCCTCTCTTGCTGTCTCCACCATTTAATATGATCATGGTTGATCTTATCTTGGCCTCATCATTTTCCTGCCACTTCCACATAATCCTTTAACCCATTTCTGAAGAAGGGTCTCGATCCGAAACGTCAGCTTTCCTGCTCCTCTGATGCTGCTTGGCCTGCTGTGTTCATTCAGCTCTACACCTTGTTATCCTTTAACCCATTACTGATTAAAACTTTGTCTATCTCCCCATAAGTTTATTCAGTGTCTTGGCATCCATCGGACTCTGGAGTAGAGTTGCATACATTCACGACGTTTTGAGAGAAGTTGCTCCTCCTCATCTCTGATTTAAATTTTCTACCGCTTGAGCTAAAGCTATGACCTCTCATTCCGTCTGCTCTATCTCTACTTTGTTCATCCACTTTAGAACCTTATATACCTCAAATTAGATCTCTTCTCATTCTTCTAAACTCTAGACAGTATAGGTTTAAACTGCTCAATCTCTCCTCAAAAGACAAGCTTTTCATCTCTGGTATTAATCTGATAAACCTTCTCTGAACTGCTTCCAAAGCATTACCTTCTTAGTAGGTGGAGTCAGTGTAAGGAAGAAAACAATGAAGTCTATATCATGATTGCATATAAAGTATAGCATATACAAGGAGTGTAGTAAATAAGATTGGGGAGTTACAGGCACAGATTGCCCTGTGAAATTTTGATATTGTGGCAACAACAGACATTTGGCAGAAAAAAGGGTAAAATTGGCTATAAGGAATTTGGAAAAGATAGAAAAGGAAGGAAAGAAGGATAGGTAGCAGTACTGTTTAAGAAGGGTATTGCAGTGCTGGAGGAACAGAATGTCTCAGGGGCTCAAGCACAGAATAAATTACAGCATTGTTTCCAGTCTAACACAAAAAGATGCACTGTTGGACCTGGTTCTTGGAAATGAGATGGACCAAGTGTCAGTTGGGAAAAATTTAAGAGACAGTGATCATTGTAGCATAAGGTTCAGGATGATGGTGGAGAATGACATGCTAGTGAGAAAAATCAATTTGCTAACAGCAGACTTCAATGGGGTAAGAATAGAGCTGGGCAGGATTGACTGGAATTAGAGGTTGGTAAATTGAATTCTGACCACACAAGGCTTGAGCAGAACTCTTGTCAGCTGTTACTTGAAACTACTGAGTACTCCAAAGAAAGCTAATTTACTTTTATAAAACCAACTACCTTAATTACAGCAATCACATGCTTTTTAGCAGATTTCCTGGTTCCCCAATTTGCCAAGTGTCATTGGGCATTTGGTTTAGTAGTTGTGTGATTGGGTAATGCAACATTCTACTAAGCAACATATTCAATTGACTGGCCCTAGGTTGATTAGTGGTCGCTGCCCATGTGGACTTAAGGTCTGTCATGTTATTCTTCTGCCACTTCCAGAGGAATTTTGCACCTTTGGCATACAGTTTTTGAAAAATAATTCCTCATTTAAAGATCCTTACTCTCCCAAAGATTTAAACAGGGTACTAATTAAGCTCTGAAGAAGGTTCATATCATACTCAAAATGTTAATTCTGGTTCTCTCTCCAGAGATGCTATCAGACCTGCTGAGTTTTCCAGCATTATCTGTGATTGTATTAATTAACCTTCTTTTTTACTGTCGTTGTGTTCTGTCATGAGAGATAGCTTTAAAGGCAAATTAATCCCAATTTCCAAGATATTTAGTGATTAAAAGTGGCAGACCATCACATAAGAAATGCCTTAACCTTTAACACAAGGCCAAATCTATTAAAGAATGAACTGAATAATGCAATATTGTTATAATATTACCAGGAGAAAAGTTATACCTGATCCTTTGAGTATAGTTGCTTTGAGATTTAGGACAATTTCTTTTTGGTTCTTTTGAAATTATTCAAATTCCATCTTGAAGAGAAACTTCTAAGTGTCTTGATTCAAATAAATTTGATTATTTTACATACTGAACAGGTTAACAAGACAGGCTGGATTTTGAACATGGAACTGCTCAAATGTAGAAAGGAATTGTCACCAAACACTTACATATGTATCTTTTAAACCACTGTTGGGACCAAGTCGAACTTCTTCCAAGTCTTTCTTCAGTTGAGTAAAAGACTCCTCTGATCGCCATAGCTAGAGAGAAAATCAACACAGCTGATTACAAGTTTTAAAGATTCAAAACAAGATAGATGAAGTACTATCATAAAAATCTAATTCTCACTGGTGTTTATTTGAAATTATTCTTATTTAGGAGTCAAAACTATATTAGAAATCATACATTCACAAAATCAGTTTTTATTATTGCATTTGGATTTGATCACCAACATGACCAGTCACTTCATTTTTCATTAAGTAAGAGTCAGAGGTCACTGATTCCTCTAAAAACAGTAGCCTCATTCTTGAAACCTCCTTGAAGGTTTCACCTATTGGCCAATCTGAACAACTTTGTGGGATTTGCCTCAAAGTGACAGAAAAGCTGCATTTGAAAAGAAGTATGATTATGATTATTTCACTGATTATTGCATTCAAAACAATCAAACCCTTGGCAGCCAACTTTTATATTAATGATATTCTGCAAATAAAGAGAAATTAACGACAATGTAAAGAGAATTCCCAAATGTAAAAACATAATGCATTCATTTACAAACACAGGATTAGACAAAATCTTTGACACCCTACTGCTTAACTCATTGCATTCTCCATATCGTAAGGCTTGCTCATTCTGTTACCCTACAATGTGTTTTCCTAGTGACTTTAGCAGGGGTGACTGAAGATTGCTATTGCTCACCTTTAAACACTTAAGGTGACTATGGCCTACAGTTGTTCAATCCTGTGATCATGGCAGTCTTCCTAAGACAGGACAGAGCTTTGATCCCAGACTACCGTGTCCCAGTCATTTAAGCTTCCATCAAGACTGCCATGCGTGGAATCCCTGTGCAAGGGTATAAATGTTGCATTCCTGTTCAATCCAAAGCCTGGGCATAAAGGCTTAAAGTTGCTTGAGGTCACTCAGTAAAGCCATCTTCAGTCTTTCCCAGTAAAAGTCAGCAGTGGAAAACCAACTAAAGGTGATTAGCAAAAGATTCAGTGGCAACATGAGTGGGAGGTTGGGATATAGAATGCACTGTCTGAGAGTGTAGTGGAGGCAGATTCAACCATGGTTTTCAAGAGGAAATTTGATATAAGCAACTGGAATTAACTGTGCACTTTGGCTGAGAGTTAGCATGGAAATGAAGGGAGAGAAAACAGAAATTGCTGGAGAAACTCAGTAAGTCTGGCCACATCTATGGGGAGAAAACAGAGTTAATGTTATGAGGTTGCAAGCTCCAAAGCAGTAATGGCTGCAGTGTAGCTCCCACTAAATGCTAATAGCAAAACCTATTGTCTAAAGGGAGAGTAACTTCAGTGTCCTGGTGCAAAGGGATCAGGGTGTCATTGTATACTAACTGTAGAAAACTAGTATGTACGTACAGCAGGAAACAAGGAAAGCAAATGGAATTTTGGTGTTTATTGCTAAAGGAATAGATATAAAGGTAGGAAAGTGTTGCTACAACTCCACGAGGCATTAGTGAGACCAGACCTGGAATACTGCGTAAAATTCTGGTCCCCTACATGAGGAAGGATGTAGTTGCATTGGAACCAGTTCAGAGGAGGTTAACTAGATTGATTCCAGAGAAGAGGCATTTGTCTTATGAAGACAGATCGAGTATTTTAGGCTTAAAGTTTCTAGAGTTCACAAAAATAAGCAGAGATCTAATTGAGACACATAAAATGCTAAGGAGAATTGACAAAAAAGAGAGGATGTTTCCTCATGTGGGCCAATCTAGAAGGAGAGGTTTTTAGCATAAGGGATAGCAGATTTATGAGACATGAGGACAACTTATTTCTCTCAAAGGGTCATGAATCTGTGGAATTCACTATCCCAGAGTGTGGTGGATGCTGGGAGATTAGTAAATTTAATGAGGAGTTAGACAGATTTTTAATTAGTAATGGATTGAAAGGTTATAGGGCACATGCAGGAAAGTGGAGTTGAAGATGAGATGAGATCAGCTATAATCACATTATATGGAGGATTAGGTTCAAAGGGCTGAACTGCCTCCTCCAAATCCTAGTTCTTATGTTATTATGAATGTCCCCTTTAAGTCATTTCATTTTTATTAAACTATGGCCATGTCCTTGAGGTAAAATTACTGTCTTACAAAACTCCATAGAAAAGTATGTGTTTTTCACTCAAATTCTGTGGACTTAGCAGCTTGCCCTTTCCCATTCCACCTTCAACAACTCTCAAGTCTCCCACTGCCTCACTTCACAATAACCCCACCTCACTCTCACATGAACCACAGCAACTTTCAAGCACCAAAATACAGTAACAATGGGAAAAATTTTGGGAAGCGCTAGCTTATGAATATTAGAACAGGGAACGACATGCATTGGCGAGATATAAAAAGGCATTAATTCTGTTTTGTAACAGTTTTTGGAAATTTTGTTACAAACATTTATTTGTTAGAGGCTTTTACTTCAGGAATTTAGCCAAAAATACAATGTTGATCTGTAGCAGGTCAAGTGAAACGTGGGGAACGATGGAGTGACCTTGATGATGAGATGATGTTTTATGGGAACCAGAGTCTTAGGGCTAAACATTATGTTATTTTTTGCCCAACTCTGCGTTTGTTGAGTTTTTGGAGGGATTTCCACCATGACGCCTGATAGGTTTTCCCATCATATCTTACAAAGCTCACTTCACTATCTACTTATCCTGCCCCAATGATGTTGTCACATTTGATTCTAGCCCCATCTTACCACGTGCCATTCCCAGAACAACTGGCCACTCAGCGTATAGCCCAGAATTAAACAGGATCTGTTGCAGACACAGTCAAGCACTGTCAGTTTGGATCTACTGGCATAGAAATTTGGGGTGACAGTAAACTTGTCAGCCACTAAAGTGCCATCTTTGCTCTGCTGTGAGGTTGCATCTAGGTTGCAGGAGGTGGTTCAGTCACATACCACCTGCTTGTTAAAACACAAGTGCCTCAGAAACTGCTCATAGCTAAGATGGAGGTGGAGTGCTCTCTCAAGACCTATGGTGAGTGGGACCTTCTATTGACAACCCACCTTTTCCTCCTCCATTTGAAACCCCTGCCTTCTCTGCTGCCTGAGCTCTATTTTTCATCATGTCACAGTCCAAATCCCACATAATTAAAACAGGATTTTTCTTAATGTAACAGCATCATCAGGATGCCATACCATTCTTTTTAAAATCCTACACAATAGCAAAGCAGCTTCAAGAACATAATGAAATACTGTACTTCCACAAACTATTGCATTAGTAATAGTAAGTCAATTGTCAATGAGGAGAGATGTAAGATCAGGAGAAATCTTTTCACCTAAAGAGTGGTGAGCCTGTTGAATGCTCTGCCATAGAAAACTGTTGATACTAAGACATTGAAGTTTCCAAGAAGGAGTTAAATATAGTTTGTGGGGCTAAAGGGATCAAAGGGTATAGGGAGAAATCAGACTCAAAGGTCCAAATGGCCTACTCTTGTTTTCTTTGTTTCCATGTTTCTAATTGGATTTCAGCCAGTAAGTAGATGGTTGATCATTTCAATAATGCTAGATGGTAAGGTGCTGAACTTAGAATTGAGTGTGAGTAGGACTGATGGTTAACTAGGCATGCATGGTTTAATTTGGCAGAATGCTGTATCAATTTGCCCAATCAATACCACAATTTGCCCACTCTGCATGAGTCCACTGCACACATGGCAAGACCCAGTCAGCATAAATTGCACAACCTGTGCCAGAGATGACTGGAAGAGTTCTGGCTTCAATTATTTCATTTCAGGGTTTTCTTAGTACTGCCACCAGTGGGACCACACAGTCCAAATCCCAAACCCTTGTTTGTAGCTACAAAATCTAAAGTGATTACATTAATGGACAGCATTTAGAAAACACAGCAGTTTTAATATCAGTTATACTTTTAAAATGAAAACTCTAATAAGTATCTCTATATATTTTACCATGTCAAACATTTGCTTTGCTGTGATGAGAATAAAATATAAAAATAAAATAATTATAATAATTAATTAAATATAATTAAATAAAATAATTTATAAAATAATAAAATGAAAACATAAAAATATCTAAATTTTCTGATCTCATAAAGAAACCCAACATGACCAATGATGCTTTTAAAGATAAGTATCATGTGATCCATAGGATAGACAAGTTCAGAACAGGAAAAGCTTATAACCTTAAAACAAAAGCACACTAGAGCAAATCGGAGGATGTTTAAAAAATCTGGAAGAAACATTTAACAAATCCTAATGGACCAATATTTTCATTGTAATTTTTAAATGGAAACCTTATTTAATAATTAAGAAATCATAAATCCTATTTTTAAATTATAAGATGAAAAGACATTTTCTACTTTGTCTGAACAGAAATCATACCTCTTGTTTCAAGGCTTTGACCTTACTCTCCAGGTGGTGTATATCCTGCAGCTGATTCAGATTTTCTGAATCTTTTATGGCCATTTCATTATGCAGTTCAGTTATGGTGTCCTGTAAATCTTGAATTTTTTGTTCCTTATCAATGATCTATAATAATCAGAAACAAGTGATTGGGAGCAAAGCTTACTTTAGACAAAATAAACTCCCTACACTAACACTTCCACCAAACATTAGCAATTGTATGTAGATGCAAAGGACATGCAACTAAAGAAAATTCTTTTCATTTTTTCCTTTCGTTTCTTGACAGTAGTTAATATACCTTGCATTTCTACAATTAATGTATAATGTTTTAAATAATTTAATCTATTTACTATATTATTACTTCAGGCCTCTCATCCAACAAAAATAACATCTTGCTTTGGACCAGGTATTGCTCCTTAGTTGTGTCAATCATTCTTTTTTCATTACATAATGTGGGTAGTGCTGGCAAGACCAGCATTTATTGCTCATTTCTAATTGCCCTTGACAAAGTATTGAGAATGTATTTCTTCCTGAACCATTTCAGTCCATGTGATGTAGGTATGCTCACAGTATTGTTAACTAGAGAGGTCCAGGACTTTCAACCAGTGACAATAAAAGAACAGCAATAGATTTCCAAGTCAGGGTAGTGTGTGACTTGGAAGAGATCTTGTCAGGGTTGCTTATTGCTCCTGTCCTTCTAGGCAGTGAAGTTGCAGGTTTAGAAGGTACTTTTGAAAGAACTTTGGCAAGTTGTTGTACTACATTTTGTATGATAAAGATTGCAGCCACAGTGAGCTGGTGAAGGAAGTAGTGAATTTTTAAGTTGGTAGATGTGGTTCCAGTTGAGTACGCTGCTTTGCCCTGGACAGACTAAAGCTTCTTAAATATTTTGGAACTGCAGTCATCCACCCAAGGGAGAGCATCACATCACACTCTTGACCGGTGCTCAAAAGATGATGAAAGAATTTATTATAACTATGTAATCTAAACATCATTTACCAACTAATTGATCATAAATTCTATTTTAAGATTATTAAACCAAAACACGTTTCCTGATTTTTCTAAACACAGAGGAGAGTCACAACTTTTGAGCTACTTCTGAAGCCATGGTATTTACATGGCTGTTTTATTTAAGGTTCTGATCAATGATGACATCCAGAACGTTGCTGCTGGGGATTTTCAATGATATTGATATCACTCAATATCAAAGGGAGGTGGTTAGGCTCTTCCTTATTGGAGATGATAATTAGGTATAGGTACATACAGACATGGATAACTTCATTATTTGAGGGGCAGTGATTGGAAATGAATACCGTGCACTCATCAGCAAACATCCACAATTTGTACTTAATGTTAGTAGGAAGTTCATTGTTAAAAGTTTTGAAAGCTGATCTGTTTAGGATACAGCCTTGAGGAACTCTTGGAGAAATATCTTGGAGCTGAGGTGGCTGGCCTCCAACAATCACAACCACCTTCCTTTGTGAAGGCTCCAGTCTGTGGAGAGTTGTTCTTTGATACCGACTAGCTTTAATTTTACCAAATGTATGCTGCAAAATTTGTAGAATTCACAAAGATAGATTGGAAACTATTTACATATAACATAAGTTTAAAGATTACAAAAACACATTGTAAGATACAATCCCACAAATGCCAAAAGCACTCCTTTACTGTACTCATACCCAAGATAATTTCTGGTTACCATCAAACCTATGATTGTGGTCATGGGAATCATACCCTTTGCAGCAGCATGGCATTCTGATAGTGAAAGTCCCGTTAAGTTTCCATAGTACCACCATATGAGTAAACAATGAAACAGCATTTTGTTTTCAATTCTTGTGTAGGTCTCAGAATGTGTGCAGCATACGGGCCATTATAGCTATTAGCCCATTAATCAGAAGATGAGATGAAATGAAATGGATTGAGTGCTTTTATCTTGTAATATCATCATGTGACTTACTAGCTGAGACATAGGATTTATTCCGTTGTTGAACATAAAGCACTTCTGAATTTGATTTGAATAAACATTTCTAACATTTCCCCCACAATTTCTATGTTTAATAAAGCATTAGTGTTGAATATCCGAAAATCCAAATATCAAAGATTGATTTTATACAAAAAAACCCTGAAATTGCTCGAAAGGCTCAGCAGGTCTGGCAGCAACTATGGAGAGAAATCAGAGTTAACGTTGTGGGTCGCGTGGCCCTTCCTCAGGACGTACACTCTGATTTCTCCCCATAGGTGTTGCCAGACTGGCTGAGCTTTTCCAGCAATTTCTGTTTTTGTTTCTGATTTGCAATATCTGCAGTACTTTTGGTTTTTATTTTGTGCATCCTTTGCTTATTTCACTTTTGAAAGCATGTTGAGCTTGATATTCATGTCCATTCACAGAGAAGCCTTATTAATAATGGGTAGGGGTTTTGACAATGCTGTTACAATTCTCTTATTTACCCATACATTTACATTGATCACACAGCCACAACATTCACCTAGTGTTCCTAGGAACACTGGGATAACAGAAGTCTGTTAAAAAAAAACTGTTCCTTGCATGTTTCACATATTTTCTTCAAGAAAGCTACCTTTTTGGTACACCTAATTTTTTGTTTATTCATTCAAGGGATGAGGGTGTTGCTGGCGAGGCCAGCATTTATTGCCCAACCTTAACTAGCCAGACAGCAGTTATGAGTCAACCACATTGCTTTGGGTCTGGAGTCACATGTAGGCCAGACCAGGTAAGGAAGGTGGTTTCCTTCTTTAAAAGACCTTAGTGAACCAGATGGGTTTTTCTGACAATCAACAATGGATTATGGTCATTATTAGACCTTTAATTCCAGATATTTATTGAATTTGAATTCCACAATGTGCCGTGGCGGGATTTGAACCCAGGTCCTCAGAACATTACCTGCAAATCTGGATTAACAGTCCAGTGATAATTAGAACTTCTGAGCCCCAGCCTGGGTTTCCAATTTTCATCAGGGTTTGTAAGGATGCAGGCTGTTTGGATTGCAAGGGGCTATGGGTGCAAAGAGGGGCATACCTTGGCATTGGGGGCATGGTGTGTGTCGTGGGAAGGTGAGGGTGTGTGAGGGTTGCAAGCTCTTTCCTTTTTAAAGCTGGATAAACAATCACATACGTTACTACTTTAAAATCTAAACTCTAAAAATGATAGTGATATAAATTGGACAGCTTTCGCAATATTAACCAAAGAGCCTAGAATGAAGTCCATCATGATCTAGGTACTTGTCAGTCTGCAACTCCAACAATTTACTTGCACTGCTTCTCCAGTGATTGTAATGTTCCTGAGTTCTTCTCTTTGTTCTATTTTTCAATTTATAGCTGTTTCTGGAATCTTACTTGCATCCTATATAGTGAAAAATGCAAAATACCTATTCATTTCCATGATTAATTCACTCCAAACTCACCTTTTATTGGGCTAATGCTCAGTTTGTTAACTTTTTTTAAAAGAAATTATAAAACCTGTTACTATCCGTTTGTAGAATTCTGGCGAGATTTCTCTCATACACTAGCTTTTCCCTCCATGTTAATCTTTAGGTAAATATTTGTTGTTTATTATACTCTGCCCATCATTCTGTCCTGTCAGCTGTCTTTGCAAAATTACATGCTCTTTCTTTCATATTTGATATCATATATAACCATTCTAGTTAACCACAGATAGTAGGTCTGTCGTTTGAATTTATTCTCACTCATTGGATTGTGTCTATTTTATGCTTTCTGAAATATTCCTGCCACAGCAATCTATTGACCTGTGCTTCAGCTTTACCATCATTTGCTATACCATTTTGGGCATGAGGAATAGAATAAACATTAGTCATTGACCAAGTAAGTAAGTTCTCCTGTTGCAGAGAAACAATCAATTCCTGGAGACTAAATAGGTTGGGAAAAGATAAAACAATTGAGTTCCTCTTTCTCTTCCTCCACTAACTCCCTTAATCCCACAACTCCACTACTTTGTTTTTGATGCTGAGGGTTGAAATGATACTCAAAGGTCTAACTGTTTCCATTGTCACAAGGTGAGACAGTTTCATATAGGTTTCTAGAAATTTTGGCCTAAGGGTGTAGAGAAAGGAGCTGAAGTTGAGTGAAAGTAACTCACTGATCAAGTTGTAGCTCTGACTACAGCAGTCAGACCAAGTATAAACATTGCTGTGAGTGCAATTAAAGTAGACAAGATATCTGAAAGTCACGGGAAACACTTGTCATAACATATAGTGCTGCAGTGCTCCAGTGAAGATCAGTCCAAGTTGTAAGAACAGCACATCATTTTCCACTTGGGAACCCCGCAGCCTCTGGCTTCAATATCGAGTTTAACAATTTTAGGGCTTGAGCACCTTCTCCCATGTTCTTACCCGAACCCCCATACACCAGACGTTGTTATCACGTGGGCTGCTTCCATAAACAAAGCATTGTCTGCCTCTAATGGACCCAGTAGCAGCTATTCATTCTCTCAAGCTGACTTTTACCCATTCCTTTGTTTGCCCAACTGTTTTTCTCTCTCTCTGGGCTCCATCTCTACCTATTGTTTACTCTTTTCCCCTCTCCCTGCACCCCTTCGTGAGCATTTATACCGAACATTTCCCAGCTACAATTGGTTCTGAAGAAGGGTCACTGGACCTGAAAAGTTAATTCTGCTTTCTTTCCACAGATACTGCCAGACCGGTGTGTTTTTCCAGCAATTTCTACTTTTGTCCCTATTCTCCACTCTCTGCCACTTCATTCCATCTTGTGTCTGGTACAATGGCAGGTCCTGACACAAATTCTCTCTTTGTGGACAACCATCAACCTTAGTGATTGTTGGTGGGTATCTTAAGTCCTTCTCCATGTCTTCCTTGACAAATTTTATTTAGACAGGAAATTCATCCCCATATCAAATAAGGATTTAACAACATGAAAATCTGAAACTCAGTCAGTTTCCAAATCTGGTTGCAGTTTCTCGATTCCAGACAAAAATTCAGCCTGAGAACACTTACTAGATCAACAACCTAAACAGGTACGAATGTATCTTGCTGTTGGTGGCCAATTCTCCCAAGCAATTTTGGTTGCTTGCTTCCTGGTTTCCAATGAATACAAATTTAAATTCACCCACTTTTGTTTCATTGACAAACTTACTGTGGTTACAAACATATTCAATTGCAGTATTAAAATTGTTTCTCAATGCTCCAGTACTCAAGTAAGTAATCACCTGAGATTGCTAGCCTTTCAAACTGGTAAAGATCTTTATTCCCATTGCGCATTCACCACTTTTAATGCTCCGTTATTTGATTGTTTCATTGCTTCTACAGAACAGGGCTATTCATGGAGTTCTCTTTAATACAGATTTTCCAAATATGCCACCATTGGATGGACAGGAATCATGCATACAAAAGCAAAATACTGTGCAAGCTGCGCATCAAATAAAACATAATTCTGGAAGTATTCAACAGGCCAGGCAGCATCTGCAAAGATGGGAACAGGGTTAACATTTCATGCCAATGATATTTGATCAGAATACTTCCAGAGTTTTTCGCTATTCTCCAGGAAACACGCAAGATATGGTTTTAAACTTAACATAGTGGAGCAAACCTTCCCACAAGGTGTGACACTCTGCCAATATCAAGCAGTCTTTTAGAGGGTTCAGCAAGAAACAGTAGAGCTCATCTTTAGTATGTAAACTGAAATCCTCAGGTTTTGAGTTCAGCACTTTGCCAGCAATGCTATCAGTTACAGAGTGACTGTGTAACAGTATCCTAAATAAAGCTTTTGAAATAGACTGAAACACTTCTTTACAATTACTGACCACTATCCAGCACAAAATTAACTATCATGGAGAACAGTTAATAATTTTAGTTTTCAGAATTTAAACTCTCCCATGACAAAACTCCCTCTTTTAGGTTAAAATACCCTTCCAAGGATTCTACATTTATTTTTAACAGTTTTATTTACTGATAACTACAGAGTTGCATAAGGGAAGCCTCAGCAAGTTTTTTCCATTCCAGTAACTTTCCAGATTATACCATTTCAAATATGCAGTTGCACATTCGTCTTTGCGATATGCATCATGCCACACTTATATGCTTCTTTTCTAGAATATTCTAGTCTATCTGAAATTTCATAATTTTTTTATTTATTCAGTTTCTGGATTGTGGGTGTCGCTGGTTGGCCAGCATTTCCTGCCCATCCCTAGTTGCCCTTGAGAAGGCGGTGGTGAGCTGCCTTCTTGAATTGTTGTAGTCTACCTGCTGTGGGTTGACCCACAATGCCATTAGGGAAAGAATCCCAGGACTTTGACCCAGCGACAGTGAAGGTATGGCAGTATATTTCCAAATCAAGATGGTGAATGGCTTGGAGGGGAACTTGGAGGTGGTAGTGCTCCCATATATCTCCTGCCATTGTCCTTCTATAAGGAAGTGGTCGTGGGTTTGGAAGGTGCTGTCTGAGGATCTTTGGTGAATTTCTGCAGTGCATCTTGTAGATAGTACACACTGCTGCTACTGAGCGTCAGTGGTGGAGGGAGTGGATGTTGTGGATGTAGTGTCAATCAAGTGGGCTGCTTTGTCCTGGATGGTGTCAAGCTTCTTGAGTGTTGTTGGGGCTGCACTCATCCAGGCAAGTGGGGAGTATTCCATCACAGTCCTGACTTGTGCCTTGTAGATGGTGGACAGGCTCTGAGGAGTTAGGAGGTGTGTTACTCGCTGGCAGCTTTCCTAGCCTCTGACCTGCTCTTGTAGCCACTGTGTTATGTAGTGAGTCAAGTTGACTCAGTACAGTGACAACCCCCAGGATATTGACAGTGGGGAATTTAGTGATTGTGACGCCATTAAATGTCAAAGGGTGCTAGTTAGATGGTCATAGCCTGGCATTTGTGTGGCACAAATGTTACTTGCCACTTGTCAGCCCAAGCCTGGATATTGTCCAGATCTTGTTGCATTTGGACGTGGACTACTTCAGTATCTGAGGAGTCACGAATGGTGCTGAACACTGTGCAATCATCGGTGAACATCCCTACTTCTGACCTTATGATGGAGGGAAGGTCATTGATGAAGCAACTAAAGATGGTTGGGCCTAGGACACTACCCTGAGGAACTCCTGCAGAGATGTCCAGGATTTGAGATGACTGACCTCCAACAACCACGACCATCTTCCTCTGTGTGGGGTATGGCTCTAACCACCAGACAGTTTGCCCCCTGCTGCCCATTGATTCCAGTTTTGCCAGGGCTTCTTGATGCCACACTCGGTCGAATCCCACCTTGATATCAAGGACTGTCACTCTCACTTCACCTCTGGAATTCAGCTCTTTTATCCATATTTGAACCAAGGCTATAATGAGGTCAGGAACTGAGTCATCCTGGCAGAATCCAAACTGGGTTTCACTGAGCAGGTTATCGCTGAGCAGGTACTGTTTGATAGCAGTGTTGATGACACCTCTGATCACTTTACTGATGATTGAGAGTAGACTGATGGGGAGGTAATTGGCCGGGTTGGATTTGTCCTGTATATTCCACATGTCTGTTCATTTCAGTTGTCCAATTATGTCTATATATATGGATTTATTA
>NC_063346.1:23122764-23124065 GCF_021869965.1 Rhincodon typus | reverse complement strand
CTTGATCTTTTGTGCATGAGCATCTTTTCAGAATTTAAAGATAACACAAAACTTTGAAATGTGGTTACAGTGGATTGTAGTGATATCAGAAGGACACAGGTAGAAATTAAACTTTTAAAAATAAATATAGGATCCTTGAAGGGTATTCTAACTTAAAAGAATGTGGTTTTGTTGGGTGAGCAGTTAAAATCTGAGAAAAAAAAATCCCAACCCAAAGCTGCCTTCTACCTGCATATTTCAGCATAAACTAGTGGGTGACCAGCCCATCCATTTCAAGGGGGTGGTCTGGAATTTGAACGTATGATAATGAGACTATCACTCTCATTGTCATTTCATTTTTTTGACAATAACCGCTGTCTGATAGGTTTTGAAAAGTTGAGAAACACAGCACTTCACAGATTCCCAGTGGATTCAAGAGGTAAATGCCTGTTTGAAGAGCATCCACAATTAGGTTCCCATCAAAAAAACATTTCCACCGCAAATTCCACAATCAAGTCCTAGACATTGCAATCATCATGAGACATGCAATTTCCCAATCATTCTCTGATACCTCCTTTACTTTTCAAATCTCCAATACTCACTTCCCTCTCAACCACCCACATCAAAGTCACCAACCTCTCCCAGGATTGACAATATACCCATATGGATGCCATACAACACTCCCACAGATCAGTACTCTCTTCCCCTCAATCAAACCAGTTTATGATTTGAACCCGTCCTCCTCATTTTGTGATGAATTATTCTTCAACCAATAGGCAAGAAAATTCATTCAAAGCATCTGTCGGGGCTGTTCTCAACTTGAATATTACAAACATTCAAAAATCACTTTTTTGATGTAAGATTTCCCTTACATATCCACATTAAGTCCTATTTATAGAGTCATAGTCATAGAGTCATGCAGCATGAAACCAGACACTTCGGTCCAACCAGTCCATGCCTACCATAATCTCAAACAAATCTAGTCCCACCTGCCTGCACTTGGCCCATATCCCTCTGAACATTTCTTATTCATTTACATATTTAAATGTCTTTAAAACATTGTAATTGTACCTGCATCCACCACTTCCTCTGGAAGGTCATTCCACACACGAACTACACACTGTGTAAAAGCATTGCCCCCACATCTTTTTTTTTTTAAATCTCCCTCCTCTCACTTTAAAAATACTCCCTCAATCTTGAAAACCCCCACCCTAGGGAAAAGACACCTTCCAATCACTTTATCTATACCCTTCAAGATTTTATAAACTTCTATAAGGTCACCTGTCAATCTACACTCTTGTGAAAAAAGTCCCAGCCTATCT
>NC_063346.1:23052856-23122364 GCF_021869965.1 Rhincodon typus | reverse complement strand
CTAGGCCCGAAACGTCAGCTTTCCTGCTCCTCTGATGCTGCTTGGCCTGCTGTGTTCATCCAGCTCTACACCTTGTTATCTCAGATTATCCAGCATCTGCAGTTCCTACTATCTCTCTCCCAGCCTATCTAGCCTCTCCTTTAACTCAAACCCTCCAATCCCGACAACATCCTGGTAAACATCTTTTGAACCCTCTCCAGCATAATTATATCCTTCCTGTAACAGAGAGACCAGAACTGGGTCTGGTACTCCAGAAGAGGCCTCACCAACATCCTCAACATAATGTCCCAACTCCCATACTCAAAGCTCTGAGCAATGGAAGCAAGCATGCTAAACACCTTCCTAACTACGATGGAAACAGACCCTTCAGTCCAACTCATCCATGCCGACCAGATATCCTAAATTACTCTAGCCTTATTTGCCAGCATTAGGCCCATATCCCTCTAAACCCTTCCTATTCATATACCCATCAAGATGCTTTTTAAGTGTTGTAATTGTACCAGCCTCCACACTTCCTCTGGCAGCTCATTCTATACACGCACCACACTCTGCGTGAAAAAGTTGTCCCTTAGATACCTTTTAAATCTTTATCCTCTCACCTTAAAACTATGCCCTCTAGTTTTGGACTCCCCCATCCAGGGAAAAGAACTTGTCTATTTACCCTAGCCATACAGCGCATGATTTTATAAAACTCTATAGGGTGATCCTCAGCCTCCGACGTTCCAGGGAAAAAGGCCCCGGCTTATTCAGCCTCTCCCTATAGATCAAACCCTCCAACCCTGGCAACATCCTTGTAAATCTTTTCTGAACCCTTTCAATTTTTACAACATCCTTCCTATAGCCGGGAGACCAGAAATGAAAGCAGTAATCCAAAAGTGGCCTAACCAATATCCTGTACAGCCACAACATGACCTCCCAACTCCTATATTCAATGCAGTGACCAATAAAGGCAAATGTACCAAATGCCTTCCTCACTATCCTAACTACCTGCGACTCCATTTTATGTGATGCAAACTTCAAAGAATTATGTACCTGAGCCCCTAGGTCTCTCTGTTCTACAACACTGCCCAAGGCCCTACTTTTGTCTTTGTTTGTTTTACCAAAATGCAATACCCTTTTATCCAAATTAAACTCCATTTGCAAGCTTCAGCCCATTGACCCAACTGATCAAGATTTCTTTGGTAATTTTTGATAACCTTCTTCACTGTCCACTATACCACCAATTTGTGGTGACTTGGACGAGTTCATAAACATTAAACCAATTGTGTATTATAACATTAGCTTATTAAATAGCTCACTCAATAATTTTTTAAAGGCTGTTATCTTTAATCCCTTAAAAATTCTTACCTATATTTGATATTCCATATTTTTCAATTTGTAAATGTGGTTATGCTTTACATTTGCACAGTTGCGTCATTGAATTAGAAAACTGCACAGTGCATGTGGATCAACGATATATGTGTAACTCCACTTTTGCCTTTGAAAGTGACTGTAATTTTTTTACAAGTTCATTCTCCCCTAGTCATTCAATTTATCTTGCATGCAGAACTAAGATTCATGTATCACACAAAGCTATTGAGTATCTTCAACGTAATTTGGAAAAGAAATTTTTGATATAATCTGTCTGATAAACATAAAATGGACACATGCCAACATTTATTCTTGTAAGATCTGAAAATTACACTTTACAAATGAAGGATGTTGAAAGGAATGTCCTCATTCATTGATACATCGTGTATCTGAACAGGGGTCATCTCTTTCACTGGTAGAGTTAACTTCAAATTAACAATACTTCAAATAGCAAAGAGCAGCCCACATGCTGCTCTACATATCTAATAAATGTATGTGTTCACTCTCCATGAAATGCATTCAGAGATACCAGACTGTGAAAGGACATCTTTGTCTACTCATCTCTTCATTGCAGGAATGCTTTCGAAGGCGAACAGCATTTTTGCACCAGATCAGTTAATTGCCAGATCAGTTAATTATAAGGCTGTCTCCAACTTTAAAAAAAGACAACTCTACAGGATATTTGGGAGAGAATTCTTTTGAAAATCACTATTGTAAATTTTGATTAAATAATACTTTTAGACTGCTAACGCCCATAAAAACATTTATATTCTTTCCAAATAAATACCTGGCAAAATAATATTTGATGCATTGTAAAAATATTTTATTATTGATATATCTCTTTAAGCTGTGATTTTTTTTCTGATATTAGCATCTAGAAGGAGGGCGCTAGTGTGACATCACATACAGAATTCATCCATTTTTGTTTACTGAAAATCACCTCTGCTTGCCTGTAATAGAAAACTCCTTTCCCTGCTACCCTCTACACCGCCCACTCAACTCTGTTTTCACAAATCAGGAACCAATTCACCATGGAAATGATCTGAAGGTACTCACTTCACCACGGGTCACTGAGCTGTACTGCTCTGCAGCTATTAAAAGTATGTAGATGGCAGACCTGTACTGGGCTGCCAAACTCACTTCCAGTAATTAAGTGGGGGACAAGATATCAGAATACAGGATGCTGGCTGAAAGTTTTCCATTTAAATAAATAGAAGATATGTGCTCCTAGCACCGGGTGTTGGGCAGAGGCCGTAGGACAAAAGGAAGCAATGTAAACAGGGAAAATTCTTCTACTGCATGTAATAAAGTCAGTGGAAGTAATTTAGTCCCACACAGTTGCCTTGCAAACATTTTGCACCACTCAAATGAACCACGACAATAATGCTGAAATCAATCTGCTTCAGACATATGTACGTTCTTCCCCTGCAACTTATGTATTGTTAATCTTTGTTCTCTGCTGTTCAGATTACACCAGCAGGCACTACATCTCTGTAAATTTTAAGAAAAAACAAAAGTCATCAATAATTTGTACATCATTTAAACATGTCAAGCCACTCATAAATAAAAAATGATGGCATTCCAGTTTTATACATTTCGTTATAATAAAGGAAAGAGTGATGAACTGATTTATTTTGAATCAATTTTTATGAACCTTACACATTTTTTGTTTTCATAATGAGAAGATTAACTGAGGTCTGTGAAAGTGTGTTGGTGTAATAAGAAATCAGGCTTATACAATCATATTTTTGAATGGTACACAGAAGAAAATAATCAGCAGGCAGATTGAACCAACTGATACATTACACTTTTGTAGAAATATATAAAACCAATAAATATCTTCAAAGGTTTTATATATTCCAGTCCAGCTAAACCCTGCACCCATCTTTTCAAGGATTAATCTCTACCTTTTGAATTGGTGACTTCAAGGTGGTGATTATTTTCCATTTTAAATCCCAAATTGCTGAAACGACCAAGAGCCTTAACTAAGTGATTAAAAACATCAGACTGCCTGTAAATCCGCAATACTTCACGAAAGGTCAACTGAAGATGCAATGAAGTGAAAGAACATTAAATGTGGCTTGTGGATACAGAAACCTTTGTTAAAAAAAATTGCTGTGCAATGTCAGAAAATTGACCCAAGTTCAAGAGATACATTAATTTTGCTTTCTCCTGCCATGGTGTTGATTTTGTTTTATAAGTACCTTTTCTGAGAAATAGTTCCTGATTTGTTATTCATACGCAATGAGATGTCATACGTAAAAGGACATTTTAGATAGCAATCTTTTTCAAAACCAGCCATCATAATTTTTCCAGAAGCTTCTTTCTTTTAAAAATTTACAGAAACCTTTGGCATAATCCCACGAGCCCTGCTCACACACACACTATGGTCTAATTAGTATCATATCTCTCGTATCCTGCTGTGCAAAACACAAGCGAATAGGATTTCTCACTGATGACCCTTTGAGTATTGAATTCATATTTTAGTTTGTAGGGTGCACATACATTTACTAAAATACTATTTTCAGTACTATTTAGTGAGTCGAGGAGAAACACTAAAAAAAGGATTAACGTATGGTTTACGATGCTAATATAAAGCATATTAGAGAACTAGATCATGGGAAAGGGTAGATGATATACAGCACAGGCCACATGTTAGAGCTGTACATTACTTACAGGCACATTATCTAATGCTCAAGTACATTATTTTCTAATGCATAAGGCAAAGGTGGAAATCAAACATAAAAATCTATTAGTTGCAAAAGACATTACATTTAGAATTTGTAAAAGGAAAGTTGTGTTTTTGATCCATGGTAATAAATAATATGTTCAAAAGGTTAGGATCCAAGACCCAAACATATTAATTGTGGAAACCAAAATATAGAAGAACATAAATATTTATATTTAATGGATAGGTTATGAAACACAAAAAGGCTGTGCTGATGATATTAACAATGACTGTTCTTATTTTGGAAAACTAAAACTTTAAAAATGAAGAGGCACAGAGGATTACCTGGATGAATCCCATAGAAGTAAATCATAAATGTGGAGAATTGTAAAAGTATGATTGAGACTAACAAGATTCTATCTATTTGATATTAGTTAAAGTAGGCAGATCCTGATTGTTAAATTCCCAATAGCCAATTTTTCTCTATGTATTGCAGACAGTCAATGTCAGACACAAAAAAAATCTGTCCCAAAGCACAGAATATAAGGCAAAACACATAAAGAATAAGATAGCTAGTGAATACGTATATGTGTGAAAATAATCTAAGGATTGAGAGCTTTAGAAAGGACAAATCTTCTTTGGTGCTAGCATTTTGTAGGTAAAGAAGGGTGGGGATTGTCATGCTAAATAAATGAAAAGAAACCAAAATACTATTGTGACCTTGAAATTCCCCTGTGCGGAACCTGTTTTTGCTCACTAAGTGGTCTACCTAAATCCTGAATATGGCAAGCAGGAAATGTTGACAGTTTTTGTAGCTGCCTATCAAGTGGCCTTTTCACTTTCACTAAATTTTTAATTTTATTCTTTTGTGGGATGTGTGCATCATTGGCAAGACTAGTATTTGTTCTCAGTAAACTGAGATGCTTATTAGGCCATTTCAAAGGGTGGTTAAGAATCAACCATATTACTGTCAGTCTGGAATCACATATAGTACAAATCATGAAAGCAACTGACCTTCCCTTTAGTCTGTTTCCTCAGCCTGCTTTAGACAACTCTTTCTTCAAATCTCTGTAAGTGCCCTATAATATGTTGAGGCTGAGGGGTAGTTAATTCAGTGGCTGGACAGCTGGTTTGCAATGTAAAATAACGCCAACAGGATGGGCTGAATTCTCATACTGGCTGAAGTTACCATGAAAGACTCTGTTCCTCGATCTCTCCCCTTGACTGAGACATGCTAACCGTCAGATTAAATCACCACCAGTCATCTCTCTTTAATGAGAGAACAGCCCTATAGTCCAGAATGACTATGACGATCTTATGTTTTTATATTGAGGACGCTGATTTGGGACATGAGTTGCTCTCCTTCAAACTAAATTCGAAATTCTACTATGTTGTGATCACTACCCTCTAAAAGATCCTTAACTATGAGATCTCTTTTTATCCTATCTCATTACAGACTACTAGATCTAAAATTGCCTGTACCTAGGTAGTTTTTGCAACATACCTCTCTGAGAAGCAATCCTTGATGTACTCTATAAATTTGTCTTCCATGTTACACTTGCTTATTTGAAATGTAGATTAAAATCACCAATGACAATTGTACTGCCATTCTTACACATCTTCATTATTTCCAAATATGCATTGTCCTATGGTGTGGCAAAGCTTCAGTGACCTTTAGACAACTCCCATCAGTGACATATTTCCCTTACTTTTCCTTATTTTCACCCAAACCGATTCCACACCATTATCTATTGCACATTTATCACCACTCACTAGCAAGCACTAATACCTTCCTCCACTCACAATGCTACCCCATCTTCTTTTCCTTTTTGTCTAATTTTTCAAAACATTGAATAGCTTGGTATATTGCCATCTTGCAATCATGTCTCAGTAATAGCTATCAAGTCATACTCATTTATTTGTATTTGAGCCTGTCTCCACTTTAGTCCTTGATTTGCTACATCTACCTAAGCTTGAGTCTTCAGATAATAAATGTCACACCTCCCAGTCAACAAAAAAATTATCTTTTTAATGTTTCAATTTATATTCAGTATATTAATATGCATATTATGCTGTTTTCATATATATAGTTTTACAAGAATAACTCAAAGCAGGCATTATTTGTATATTAAACAACATAATACCAGTACTTGATTCTTAATATTAATCTATGTGCAATACTTTTATTCAGAACTATTGATTTGAAGAAATACTTGTTCACCTTTAATGACCAGAAAACACACTGTTTATTACCTCCAAGATACATAACAATAAATGCCAGTATGCACTGTCAAAGTTAAGACTCCAAATAACAGATTAAAACAGAACAATTTACGTATATTAATTAAGTCCTTTCTGAGAAGTTTAATGAATATAAAAATAAACTTTAATACTCCGAATTCTTTACAGCTTCAGTCAGCAGCAACATTGCAACATTTTGATCAAGTGATAAAGGATGGCTATCTCTTCATAACAATACATGAGTGCTTTCAGTAAGTGGAAATTTTTCACTTTGAATGTAGATGAAATGATAAATCAAATTACTCTACTGAAGTACATATTGAAGTAGCAATTTGTGTATTGAATACAAGTTGGTTGAGGATTGAAGCTTGTCTTTAAGGGAGGAAAAGTTTTGAGACTAATGACCCTTCACCACCACCCAAACATTATGATTTGATATATTTAATCTTAATAATAATCCAGTTCAATAAGAATCATTTCACTAAAAAAACAAAAATGATAACACTGATAAAAACAAAAGAATGTGATGAAATTCCTACTCAAATGATGCTTCAGTTCTTCGTCTTTTCCTTTGTGCATTATTTTTTCCCATGACAGTCAAATTTTATTTGGATAATAACCACTACAGATGTTTAAAAATTACTATTACTGGAAGATTGGATATTTCATGTAAAAGAAGCAAAAATAGATATTTCATGAGTTCCTTTTTAGAATAAAACTAATGATTGTGATGTCTGCCTGTTACAATTTAATAAATTTTAACAAAACTGAAATTCAAGATTAGTCTTTGTAAATTGCACAATTTTTAACATACTAAAATTTAAAGAGTTCAGCTTTGCAATTGTAAGAAAACTAGAAAAATACGCAATTTGAATTTGTGTCCTACAGAATTTGGTACCTCGAACCACTGCTATCCATCATACAAGCACAACATATTAATACCAACTACTGTTATACAACTATTAGAAGTAAAACTCAGTAAGCATATAATTGTTTTAATGTATAATGCATTTGCAACGATGAAAGCTAAGTTTTTAATAAAAACAATCGAAAGAATGAAAAGTCATTTAGAATATTTCAAATGTCATTTTGTGAATTTTCATTCTATAATTAACAAAGCTATTACATTATATTTGTCTACTACTTTCATTTATATCGATCACTTTTTTGCTTTATATTTCTCACCATTTTTTGCACCCTTCTCCAGATCTGATTATTTATTTGACATAAATACATAAACAGGAAGACAATATCAATATTCAGGATCTTTGTACAATATGGCACTTTGACGTGCAGTAGTTCTCTAGACTATAATAAAGAGGAAAACAATATTGAAGATATAATAAAAAAAAATTAATGTACAGATTTTAACATCTTATTGCAAGTCACAGTGACATACATCTGCTCTGTGTTACCCAGTCGAGCTCTATAAGCCTCTTCTCATTTACTTCTCAATCTTTTAAAATCACTTATCTGAAATCATATACTACTGAAACCATTTCTGACTTGGATTTTCAGGTCATTGTCTTCTAACATGCCACAACATAACTCCATTAGCCAAATGAATTCCAAAAGATGTTTCAAATATACTTAATTTATGCTAACATCCAATGTTATTGAATTCTTCTAGACTTCACCATCTGCATTCAAAATCACAAAATAATATGTTGCACGCTGTTGTCTAAAAATTTCAACTTCCAAGAGTACAAAATTAGTTTGCACATTATTTCAGTACAAAGGGAACAATGCATAACCTGCCAGGGTGTTCCTAGTTAAGATAACTGTTTACTGCTGCCATCTTTCCTCCATGAGTGTATCTCAGAGCTAAGTGTCCTCCACGCTGTTTTCTGTCCTGCACTCAATAGGATACTGAATAATATTTTTTTGTAGCAGGTAGGGTAGCCAGGCCTCTTGTTCTTAAAGAGGTTCTGACTCTTGTAAAGTGAAGCTGGATTGAGTTTTACAAGACTGCAGCTAAATGCTATTGCTGCAATGCAAGGGAAATGGAACATCTGGGCTGAGAGAGGGCTCCAAGGTTAAGATGAGGTGTAGAGGTTATGGTGGATGGGGCACGAGAAGATATAATCAAGTTCTATTTGGGACCAGTAGGCCCTAATAAATCAACGTCAAAAGAGATTTGGAGAGAAGGTCTGGAAGGTAAGTTCTCACATATGGTTATAAGGACTTGGCAGGAGTATCACTGGAAGTCAGGTGACTAATGTACATGGACAAGACAAGTGAATGCATCTTCACATAATATCTTCTACCTGCCACTTAACTAACCACTCACATGCACCAAGACTCCAAACTTAGCCAGCACCTTTCAGGACTCGCACCTAGCATCTGCACATTCAACTTCACCCTCACACACGTAGCAATGTTGCCAACCTCACATCCACTTCTTGCTACATGCTTCCATATACCTGCAGCTATTGAGTTAGGATAAGTACACCATGCAAACATTGAGCAGCATAATCACTGATGTTCTTCCCCTTGCTCTTGCAAGACAAAGTAACATATAATAGAAGGGAGCACAACAAAGCAAGGCCAGGAGGGAAACAACGACATCTGCAATTCCTGAGCCATGTGCTCTCTGTATAAACACAAAGACTTGAAGCATACAGCACTGCTGAGAAAACTGAGATGTTAGTATCTTCTGTCTTAGGCTCCTTCTCAACTCCTAGCTCACTCTCATCCCACTATCTGCTGTATTGAGCACATTGCAGATGGTGCGACCCTGGATGTTTTGCTTTCCATCTGACCTCATTTCCCTCATTCCAACTCTTCCCTTCTGATTATCTGCTTTCAGCTGTGCAAAAGTTTTAATCTGCCAAACCACCACAGATGGAGAGTAGAGGCTCATAGCCACCACTCAGATGAACGCCCTCAGTTGTTGGTATAGAATTTGGATCTGCATGTTGTGAGTCACCAGGCATAAGTGAACTGCACTTAGTGTGGAGAAAATGATGAATTGCATATCAGTTTCCTGAAGGACTGGGTATCTAAGAATCCTACTGCAGAGGACTCAGAGGAGGACCTTGATTGGGCGGCATATAAAAGTTGATGGGCATGCACACTGAGTTGTGGGATGTATTAATTGGCTTCTCAGACAACCTCCTGCCAATGCCAAGCAACATGGAGAAATTCTGCTCCAATTTAGAACTGGGCACACTGTGGAGTTTGTCACAATCTTCTCTGTGATGCTGCAGAAAATGTCAGTGTACCTTTTTTACTTATTCCCCACCTCTCACAACAATCTTATTCACTTCAGATACCCAAGAACTGGATCCTACTCAGGAAATTGAGAGAGAGGAAAGAAGTGAAGAGGAAACACCATGTCTTGATTCTGCACTGTGGTTACCAGCTGAGATACTGACATAACATGTCATTTAGAAGCTAAGATAGTATTTGCGATCTAAGAAATTGTTATAAATATTACAAAGTGCACAACATGTTGTCTTATGGACAGGTACTACAGCTCAACTAGGTGCAAAATAATATCATGTGAACCTATGCTTACGATTCCCCATTAGAGGGCTACCTGAGATTATTCACATCACTGGGAAGAGAAGGAACGATAAAGTGAAGATTAACTGCTTTCCAACAGGGATTGAACATCATCAAATGAATCAGATTAGATTGCAATAGCGTATTTCTTAATGGCTACTCAGGAGCAATGCCTTCAATGCAAGCAATGGCTTAACTACAATGGATAGTTAGAAAAGGAAAAAAGGTAGCAATAGGGAAGCAAGTGGCACTCTCTTTTTCACTTTGTGTTATTTCTTGAATCTTACTTGCTGGATATTTTGATATTTTTAATCGCATGTCAGCTCTGTTATAACTAATTAAATCAGTGGTTTGGCGAGTATTGGGAGAGTATAAATATTTTTGAACACTGGTATGAGAACTATGAGCAGGTGTAGTAATTTCAGCAGTATAACTGAAATGCTGTTCAGATTTTGAGCAATTTTACAATGAAACAAATATATGTAAATAAACCCATTCCAATGAAGAACATGGGCAGATTCTTGCTGATACTTGTTTTAATCTCAGACCAGGACCATTTTTGTGGTCTCAAATCCCACTTTTTAATGACATCTATTAATTAGTTTGATTTTATGTAATGTGACCAATTAACAGACTACCTCCGCATTTGCCTGTTCAATTAGCATTAGTAGGCATATTTGGGAGGGTGGCAGCTGGACATTAGGCATCTAATTTAAAGGGTGCCTGCTAGTCTTCACTTTGTATTAATGAGGAATAATTGTTATGGCTGTGATGAACATAAAGAAGGAATAAGATTGAGGTGTGGTCCAAAGGGGAAGTCCCAAGATTCAATGACACTTTCCTTGAGATCAGACTGGAGATGGTGAGAGTTCAACTTCATATATTGCTTCCAATTAGTGACGGAAGGAGGCCAGCAGCCCTGAAAAATTAGCCATAGTGCAGTGTTGGAAGGAGGAAGTGGATTCACTATTGGAAATGATTCAATAATCTCCTGAGGATAAAGGAAGTGATTTGTAAGAACTACACACATGGCGCAAGTATAGATCTGGTGAGTGTACCTGGCCGCTACACTGAACTGATGCAGTGATAGCGTGTCTTAACAACATGGGACTTGTCTTTCGTGGTCCATGACACAAGGATGCATTAACATCATTGCAATCATAGAAGAAATAAGAATGGAAACATGGCATTATGCATCTAAGATGTGTGAAATAACGCAATGGCTTTCATAATGTAGATGGGAAACCTTGGAATATTCTTCGCCTTGTAGGGAAAAAATGTTCACAATGCCTAGGAGAGGATACACACTGGGGGTGGCCTGGTTGCTATTTCATACCTGATACCAATAGAAGAGAAGGGTTTTGCCTACATGTTTACAGAGCTTTCAGTAAAAAAAGACAAACATTGCACCCAAGAAACAGTGAACAAATAATGCTTGAATCAGTTTACTGTGTCGAAGTGGATACTGCATCTATGTTGATTTTGCTTATGACCAGTTTTGCAATGGTGTTACAGGCCATGAGGAGTTACAGAGAGATGCAAACTTCTTTAAATGATGTTCTCTCTACTCTGCAGCATCAATGTTGCAGGAAGACCAGGAGATGCTGGATGAAATAGCAGAAGGCTTGGTGGATGGCCAGCACCTCGGGATGCATGAGCACCTGGCTTTTGGGCAGATACTGGCACCAAGGTGGATCCATGATTGCAAGTAGGATATTTGGCAAACGTTGAGGATGTGATATGTGAGTTATTCTTGAAGGCAACTGTGGGCAGTCCATCTCACAAGGCAGAAAAGCAGCAGAAGCCTTGTTCAGTTTGTCAGAGATGCAAAGTCTGGAGGCCACACATAAAGCGGGTTCTGGTAGACCAGCAACAAAATTTGCACGTTAATCTAGCACAGTTCACCCATCCTTGAACAGAAGATGGAGGAGTCAAATCATGCTGTCACCTCCCAGTTGAATAATGAGCACATGGTAGTTCCATTGCCATCATCATGAAAATTCACATACTCCAGATCAATAAATAGGTGCTGCAGCAGTGAAATGTTCTCAATGAAGTAGCTGGGACACTCAGGTAGCATTGATTGTTCTGTTGCATAAAGGTACTCAGAGGATCCAATTGCTCCTTTCTCCTGAATTGCAGTCAAGTGTTGGACTGTCCTGAGAGGGCTGAAATAAGCAGCTTACGTATATCGGGAAGCACTGTCAAGGCACATCATTGTCATTGAATAGCCCTCCAGGCCATCTACATCTTGTCTCATGACCAAGACTGCTCCTGCATTGATGCAATCCAGATGATGGTAGACACTAGCATCTCAGTTTCCAGAACATTCAACAGCTAGGTTCTGAAGAAGAGTCACATCAGACTCAAAATGTTAACTCTGTCTCTCTTTATAACAGTACTGTTAGAACTTCTGAGATTCTCTGGCACTTTCTGATATTATTTCAGATTTTCAACATCTGCAGTATTTTGCTTTTATTGCTCAACATCTCTCTCAGCCTCATGGACAGCATCATGTGGAAGCTTGTTGAAAAGATCATAAAAATTGCATTAGCACCACTATGGTGTCACTTGAGCAACAGAATGTTTCAGTCTTAAATTTGGAATTAATCAACAACTCTTTGTTTAATGTCATTTGTTTTTGATAATTTTTGAAATACAGATGAATTTTTCTTGCTTGTTTTCATAGACCATAGTATGGTTACATCAAAGTATGCGTGCAATATCTATGGAATCAGGTTTTTCCATCATTTGAAAGTGCTGCATCTAGAGAGAAGATATTAACTAGAAGGCCAATAATGTCACTGTTAATGAAACTAAATTGTCTGATATGAATGTCACTCAGGGTGCCCTAACAGCTGGATTACTCAAACAATTTGTCATAAAATTTATTGAGGTGACTACTGCATGCCTACTGCATTCACTATAGGTAAACATTATGACTGATTGCTTAAAAATTTTAATTCAACACTGCCTACTATTTTGTTTGCTACTTTCCATGTTATTATGTTTCCTAAGTAAGTAATTGCATGTCAAGTAAACAAAATTAAAATGAATAAATTTAAAAAATAAATCATACTTCACCCAAACATGTTTTATGCTTAATAACACACAAAGTTTAAGCTTCACTTGATGTACCGAATGGCGTCTCAAAAGACATAGTCCTCCATTATTACTTTACTTGCTGCAATTTCACTAAATGTGCCAATTTTCCACTTCCTATTTCTGACTCAATTCATCAAAATGTCCACAAAATGCAACAACTTACTAATAAGTGAAAATGATCTTAGTTGGAAACAGGTGGCAGTGATATAACAATGCAAAGCCTAATTGACTAGAACCAAACTTACGGAAAGCTGGACACTGAAAACAGCAATTTACAAAACTGAAATAAATAAAATGGACAGAACTGTATATAAATTTAAGTAGTGGGTCAGATGATCCAACATAGCAGGCTAGAAGAGATGTAGGAATTTAGATTTAAATATTACACTTCGGTACACTTTATGTTGGGTGAAGACAGGTTTACTTGACCATGAAATAAGACTGCAATTACCACTGATTCTCAGCCACACACTATTTTCTGATGTGGCCTGACATTGGAAGCTCACAAAGAAAGAAGAAAGGAATTTTGTAAATGCATGTAAGAGAAGGGGAAGAAAAGTGAATTACACCATTTTTCAGCTGGTGATCACCAATTTCTCAGAACGCTATAAAGGAATGGGATTTTCAGATGGAGAAGAGAGCATTTATTATACAGTAAATGGCAGTACCCTTATTATCATCAACATACACAAGGATCTAGGTATACAAGTCCACAGTTTCCTGAAAATGGCAACACAAGTGGATAAGATGGTTAGGAAGGCATGCTTGCCTTCATTGCCTGGGGCATAGACTATAAAAATTGGCAAGTCACGTTGCAAATGTATAGACTTTTAGTTAAGCCACATTTGGAATATTTTGTACAGCTCTGGTTGCCACACTACCAGAAGGATATAGAGGATTTGGAGAGGGGACAGAAACAGCTTACCAGGTTATTGCCTGTTTTTGGAAGATATTAGTTTTGAGGAGAGATTGGCCAAACTTGGTTTGTTTAGTCTTGAACGTTGGATGAGGGATGACCTGATAGAAGTTTACAAAATTATGTAAGGTTTAAGGTAAAAGGGGAAAGTTTAAAACAGATGTGCCTGGCAAATTACTTACACAGAGTGGTAAGTGCCTGGAATGCACTGCCAGGGGAGGTGGTGGAGGCAGATGCAATAGCAATGTTTAGGAGGCATCATGACAGATACATGAATAGGCAGAGAGTAGAGGGATAAGGACCGCATGGAGGCAAAAGATTTTTAGTTTAGAAAGACATCATGTGGTGCGCGGTCTTGGTGGCAGAAGGGCCTGTTTCTGTGCTGCACTGTTCAATGTTCTTAAATGATTGTTCAGCTATTGTCAAATAATATAGGTGTCTAACTAAACATTCAGAATAATTTCTAAAAGATTGAGATGTTTATGATGCAGTGATTTCATGTAAAGTTTAGGCCAAAGTAAGACAGTATAATGAAAGAAAGAAAAATGAATAATGAAAAATGAGAGTAATCTTAAGGCAATAATCTCACTGAGGAATCTGAAGCTACTCTGAACAAAAGTAAAATTTATAAACTTCACTTAAACACCAAGGTGAAATTGTTACTTCGAAAAGGATGCTGTTAATCAGATATTTTTACATTGTAGAAAACATAAACAAAAATAACGGCAGAATTTTATAATGGGTCTGACCAACGTGGGCTTTGGCGAGACGTGTGGCAGAATTGGGCAACAGCTGTAAGGTCCATCTCAATAGCAGGCAGAATACACTTTTATGCTTTTCACAAGTGGTGTGGTGAGACTTTTTCTGTGCACTGGTAAATTGCCAATTAAGGGAGATTACTGTTTGTTAAGCACCTTGATAACAGCCCAACTTGCCTCATTAAAATTCAGCCTCCCATCTTACCAAACCCACCAAACAAGCTTGATGTTGGGAAAAACTTGATAAGGAAACCAGAGCGAGCACCCGACAGATTCAGCATGTTGCTTACTCCAAATGATCTCCACTTTAGAACTGAGCACCAACATCTCAGGACATGCACCATGGACACAGGCCACACACACCCCATGTCCACAGACATTGAACCAACATGTGCCGGCCTCTCTGAACCCTGATGGCACATCTCTCATTCACTTATAGAATGCTTCTGTACTTCAATGGTGTATCTCAGGCTGCACAGGCAGCTGCCATTGTAATGCTGCTGTAACGCTGTCAAGGACACACATCATAAGACCATAAGACAAAGTAGTGGAACTAGGCCATTCAGACCATCAGGACTACTCCACTATTCAATAAGATTATGGCAATCTGATAACCCTCAATTCCACTTACCTGTCTTTTCCCCAGAAACCATCATTGCTTTAGCAATTTAAAAAATCTGTCTATCTCAGACTTGAATATACTTAATGGCCCAGCCTTAACAGCCCTCTGTGGTAAATAATTCCACAAATTCACAGTCCTCTGGAAAAAGAAATTCCTCCTCATATCTGTCCTAAATGTGCGACCCCTTTTTCTGATATTATGCCCCTGGTTCAAGACTCTCCCAAAGGAGAAACAACCTTTCCGCATCTACCCTGTCAAGTCGTCTATGAATCTTCTATGTTTCAATAAGGTCATCTCTAACCCTTCTTTACTGCAATGAGTACATGCCCAATTTACTCAAACTCTCCTCCTAAAACAGTCCCTCCATACCTGGTAAACCTAGTGAATCTTCTCTGGACTGCTTCCAATGCCCTTTCCTCGGAAAAGGGGCCCAAAATTGTTCACAGTATTCAACAGTTATCTGTACAGTGCTCTGTATAGCTTAAGCAAAACCACCCTATTCCTCCCTCACTTCGAAATAAAGGCCAACATCCTATCTGCCTTCGCTACTATCCACTGAACTTTGATGCTAGCTTTTTGTGATTCGTGAATAAGGACTCACAAATCCCTCTGTTCTACAGTTTTCTTCAGTTTCTCTCCATTTAAATAATATTCAGCTCCTCTACTCTTCCTGTCAAAGTGTATAACCTTACAATGCTAGGCACTCCTCTAAATGGCTGAAATTGCTCCATGGGGTAACTCTGGACTAGGATGGCATGGTCTGGTGTTGTGGCTTCCACTGCAGCTTGTGGGGAAGGAGGAAGTCCTGTTCCAATGAAATTCAGTCCAGTAGGAATTCCCTGATTCTGCCCACAAAGTGGAGTGCAGATCTCCCCTCTCTGCTATATCTGGGGCAAATGTCAATAACCATGCAATGAGATTGTGGACTTTTGGTGCTTGTCTGAGTGCACCATGGGATTTCAAAGTTTGTGTGGTGCAAAGGTTGCAGATATCCAATGATTGGCGAGTTTTTCTATGTGTGGTGGGGGGGGCAGAAACTGAATGTGAGAGACACCACAGGAACTTGGCAGGTAGTTACTAAGGCAAATTTGGTATGATGTGACAAGAGAACTCAAAGCTTCGTAGCGAAAATCCCACCAAAAGCTCGACACAACGCAAGCTGAGCCAAATTAACCAACTGACAACTTTATCACCAATAAAGAATACTGGAAAGGGTATAAAGAAAGCCAGAGCTATTTTTTGTTTTTGTTTTCTTAAGTTGAAATATTTGAAAATAGAGACCAAACCCATGCACTATAATCCCCCCATAAAGTTATAACACTTTTATACCCCACCCCATTTGTAATGAATCAGATGTGCGCATCACTGGCTAGGCCAGCATTTATTGCCCATCCCTAATTGTCCAGAAGGCAGTTAAGAGTCAACCACATTGCTGTGGGTCTGGTGTGACATGTAGGCCAGACCAGGTAAGGATGACAGATTTCCTTCCCTAAAGGCCATTAGCGAACCAGATAGATTTTTCCGACAATCGACAAGGTGTCATCGCATTCAGTAGGCCCTTAATTGTGCCATGTTGGGATTTGAACCCAGATCCGCAGAATATTACCTGAACCTCTGGTTTAATGGTCGAGCAATAATACCACTAGACCATTACCTCCCCATTACATTTGTTGTCCTAATTACTTGTTGTACCTGCATACTAATTTTTGGTGCTTCACATACAAGGAAATAGAGATTCCTCTGTTCTGCAGTATTCTGCAGTCTCTCTCAATTTAAACAATATGCTTTTATTCTTCCTGTGAAAGTGGGCAACCTGACATTTCCCATTGTTATACTCCATCTGCCAAAGTTTTTTCCTATTCAGTAGACTGTCTATAAACCTCTGCAAATTCTTTGTATTCTCCTCACAACTTGCCTTCCTACCTATCTTTAATCTGGTCATAACACCATTTACCCCATCATCCAAATCATTAACAGAGGTATAAATACTCCATCCACAACTTTAAACATACATCTCCTCAACGATAATTGCACAATGGTTGCAGCAATCAAAGATGCATTGCAGCAACTTGCCAAGGCTTCTTCACCAGCACCTCCCAAATCCATGACCTTTAAAGGCTAGAAGAACAAGAGCAGCAGGCAGACAAATCACCTTCATTTTCTCATTCAAGTCATAAAAGGTCCTGATTTGAAATCATTTTACCATTTCTTTATCATTGGTGGATGAAAAAGCAGCAAGTCCGTACGTAAGAGCACTGTGAGAATACCTGCACTGCAAAGATCAAAAAAGCTGCTGACCACTAACTTCTCAAGGGAATTTGGTTGAAGGCAATAAATGCTGTCTTGTCAGTGACACCCACATTCCACAGATGAACAAAATTGAAAGGAGTGATGAAAGGATTCCTTCCTGCTTTGTAGACACACTTAGCTGTGTGAGGTTAAGAGAACATTGGCTTGAGTGTTAAACCTCAACATGGCACCACTGACGTCAAGTCTACATTTATCAATAATCAACATCATGATCTGCCCATTCTGCATACTTCAGATATTAACGCTGTACGTGTTAACTCTGAATGTTAATGCTTTCAGATCCCAATTGAAAATGTTTCTCTGATCAGAAACATGGTCCTAGCATTACAGGGAAGAACATGGCAGTGTAATATCTGTTCCTGTTGAATTCCTAATATCATTACTTTTGAAAGGCTCCCAGTAAAGAATCAACATGTAATGTATAAAAGGAGGGTTGTCCATTATCTGTTTTTAAGTGCTAACTTAAGTTACCACTAGTAGCATCAAATGGAAGCCAGGGAGCAATTTGTTCAAAGCAAATGTATTCTCATAAGCCTAGTGAATACAAAGAAATAAACAGAAAAGTTTAATATCCTCAATAAACTATTCTCACACTAGGGTGATTAAATGGCATAGCAGATGATTGTTTCACTGCTACATTGCTGGTTGCTTCAGTTCTTGTTGAAGATGACAAAAGTGTATTTTGAATTGTTAAGGTTCTGACCAAGATAGCTTACCATACAAGAATATGAAGATCTAGAAACATTTGTAAGTGTTAACAAAAAGGTAATGCAATAAAACAAATTCTTCGCATTTCATAAAAACCGAAAGAACTGCTGATGCTGTAAATCAGGAACAAAACAGAAGTTGCTGGACAAGCTCAGCAGGTCTGGCAGCATCTGTGAAGAAGAATCAGAGTTAATGTTTCGGGTCCAGTGGCCCTTTCTCAGAACTGATAGTGGCTAGGAAAATGTTGGTTTATGTGCAGAATACAGAGTAGGGGGAGAGGGTAAGGAGTAAACGATAGGTGGGGTTGAGTCCAGAAAGAGAGGAACAGCTGGACAGACAAAGGAGTTGATAACGATTTGGCTAGGAGGGTGAACAGTTGTTAATAGAGACTGTCAGTGGCTAACAATAAGTAGTGTGTAATGGCAGACTATGTGATAACAAGGCCTGGTGTGTGGGGTAGGGGGCTAGGACATTGGAGAATTCAGACACTAAAATTATTGAACTCGATATTGAGTCCGAAGGGCTGCAGGGTCCCCAAGTGGAAAATGAGGTGTTGTTCTTCCATTTCATTTATGCAAAACAGCAACACAAGTTACAATATTTAACAGATTATGTAATTGAACTTTAACCAACCTCATATTTTGATTGTTGTTGTAGATAAACGGCTTCTCGAAGCTGGCTTTGTAAATTTTGGATCACCTGTTCTTTTGCTGCTAAGTGGAACTTGACCTCTTCAAATTCTATTAAATCCTCATTGGAATTTGCGCTGCGATATAAATTGGAGTGTTAGAACCGGATTATGAGAAGTAATGAGAAATTGCAAATACTCTGCTATTAGATAAACACAGACAGCTCAACAAAGTTTAATGACAATATTGCTCTTATTCTATTTGTAACATTTTAAAAATCTTTCAACAAAATGGATATCCCAAGTGATGTTTTAAAATGAGACAGAAAATCCAGATAAATTACCTTATATTTATTACTTTAAGGTATAGTAAACACAGAATGTTATGCTCCAACTTTCTAGAAAAGGGTGTAAGAAGTCAGACTGGGTTCTTGAGAAAGAGATAAGCCAAATGGATCAAGTATCAGTGGGGAAAAAATTAGGGGACAATGATTGTTGAATTTAGGTAAACAACATTATTTTACATTTGCCAAGGAAAAGTACAGGAGAAATCCAAAATAAGACTATTAGTAGGAAAAAGTCAGCTTCAATGGGATATTGATGGATCTGGCCCAGATAAGTTGCAATCAAAGATTTGCAGGCAAAATTATAACTGAAAGGTGGGCTGTCTTTAAGGAAGATAAAATCAAGTGGAATCGACATAGGTTCCCATAAAGGGATAGGTAGGGAAAACAAATATGGAACACCCTGGATTATAAAATCTATTGAGATTTGGATGAAGGTGAATACATGTGCTTATGACAGATGTCAGGTGGATAATACAATTGAGAACCAGGGTGAATATAGTAGGTTCACAGAGGATTAGAAAATGCAAAGATAGAGTATGAGATGAGACTGGCAGCAAACGTAAAAGGAAATTCTAAATTTTGCTATAGGCATATGCATTGTAAATGGATGGTAAAGAGAACGGTGGCGGGGGGCAGAAAGGGGATTTACTCATTGAGGCAGGAGATTTGGCCTAGGTATTAAATAAATACTTTGTACTTCACCATGAAATAAGTTGTTGCACAGTTCATGGTGGAAAATGTAGGTAGTTCAGACACTTGGAGGATTTCAAACTTAAAGTTCCTGAGGCTTTTTTTTTTATTATTCATTCACAGGATGAGGACATCACTAGCTAGGCCAGCATTTATTGCTCGTTGCTAATTGCTCAGAGGGCAGTTTAAGAGTCAATCACATTACTGTGGATCTGGATTTGGCCAGACCAGGTAAGGATGACAGTTTCCTTCCCTAAAGGGCTTTTGTGAACCAGGTGGGTTTTTCTAACAATTGAGCAGCTGAGTATTTTTCAGCACTTTTTTTTTATTTCAAATTTCCAGCATCGCAGTATTTTGCTTGTATTTTATTAATTTTAAGTAATTTATTGTTTTGATATTTACAACCCTGTCAGATTTGGTATCTTCTCTTCTTGAGGCCAATTAGAACAGGCAAGAAATGCTGGTCTCAGCGGTGACACCTAAATCTCAAGAGAGAATAAACTAAAAGACACAAGTGAATATCCTATTGTGGCATCAATGAACTATCAGTATACAGCTTTCATCATTTGACTTTGAGATACGAGAAATGCTTTTAAAATGGACACTGCTACCTAAAGAGTTTGCTATGATCACCTGTCAAGCCAGGCAACCCATACGGGATAGACAAAACCATTGGCTCAGAATGACTACTTTTAATCAAGGATTTTAAAGTTTTACCCAGTGGTTGTATTATACATCACATTGGGCAAAACTCCGACTTATCAAAGATTAACCTATTCATATCCATTACTTTGTATAACAATCAGCAATCATAAAGGCCGAGTTGCAAGCTTTGTTGCCAATATTCTTTTTATGACTGAACACTGTGATTATGTCACTCATAGTACAAATTCTGTCAACCATTTTGCATTGGCAACTATTTTTGGTACAAGCCAGTATTTCGCTCACCATATCAAAAATTGATTTGCTAATCAAAGGAAAGCAATAATTTTCAGTAATATTGAAATAGTGCAGTGAGAAAACAAAAAAAAGCATTGAATCATTTACAATTACATAACTGATGGCTATGCGTCTTCTGAATTTCTCCCTAATCTGTCACATTTAGGAAACCTTAGCAAGAAAGCAGTCAGCTGTAGTGCTGAAGAGATTCTTATCAGCATTTATGAAATATTAGACCTCTCATATTCCAACCATTCGCCAGAAGTAAAAGCTAATCAGGCAATCACTCTCCAAAAGTTTTGAATCCTACCAGTCTAGAACAAGGTACACTTGAATGTAAGTTTGCTTAGACAATATTAGTTGAGTATATGAACAACCCTGCTGCAAACAGGCATTTGTTAAACAGTGAGTGATTTGTTAATCAGCTAGTGTTTCCAGTTGTAAGATACGCTCCCCCTTACCCACCCACTTAAAAGAGGGCATCCCTTAAGACTCACCCCTTTTAAGATGTCTGAAATGGCAGAATGGGTAATTCACCAGAATATCTCCTTAGATGATCCAGCAAGACTGGCATGGCAGTCCTCAGCAGGGGCAGGGGTGTATTGGATGCGCATGAAAGACCCCAAGAGCAGTGGGAATCAGCGGGTTCCGAAAAGGGAGGCGCTTGTGCCCTAATCGGAGCCAAATGCTGCACTTATATCCCAGACAACTCCGAAGCAATCACTGATTTAGCACCACATATCCAAAAAGAGATGGACAAACTAAAACAACCCCATCTCCCACCTGGGCAACTGGCTAGTTGGGTTCATTGGGGACATCACTGGTGCAGGGTATGGTGTTATTCGTTGTAGTAATTCTCATTTTATAATGTTCATTTTTGTTAGTTAAGTATTGCTGCAGCTGCTTCTCCGCAGGTCAGATGCTTTGGCATTTCTGGCGGACCTTTTCTGCATCGTGCATCCAACTTTCGCTTGACTTCTTTGTGATTCACTTAGGGAAGAGTCAAAGGCAGATTGTTACGGATGCCATGACTGAGCAGCACAAAATGGCTGATGGCTGCCCATGGTTAATGCAGTAGAACATGACTGACAGTAGTTAGAGACCTTGGGAAAATATTTGCTTAATGTAGGCTTCACAAGTAGAACAATAGCAGCTTTGTAGACTCAAGGTTACTGGTTGAGACAGAATGTGCAGCTGCTTATGCATAAGACATAGTTAAGAACATTTCACACTAATTAGTTGTTTCTCTTGAATTATTTAATCATTCACTTACAATATTAAGAGTAGGTTTTAGTTAGGATTCTTCAAATAGTCATAGATATACATTCTAATGTAGTTATATATGCCCCAAATATACTAAGATCATTAGAGGAAAAGATTGAAATCAGTTTCAGAGAGTAAAAGCAGTTCCCCTTATCTCCTTATCATTACAGGGAGAAATGAATCATAAGTACAGAAATTAGCAGGCATTGGAATGTGGATTGAATGAATACATAAGACACAACTTGTCCAACATCAGGTGTAACCAAATAACATTGTTGGAACAGATCAAAAATCAATATTCTTTTGTTTTCCTGTGATGAGGGATTTAAGAGGTCCTGAACTGATAGGTAAGTATCCAATTAATTGGCAGTTAAATTGGTGAAGCTGGCAAATGTTACGTGAATACAGTATCCATTGTGACAAGATTCAAGAAGGCAGATAAGCCTGTCTGGGAAACATCATGAAGGATCTGGGGTGGACCACAAGCCTGTCCATATCTTAGTTGTTAAGTGATATCATTAGCTTAATTGGAAATACATTGAAATTGCTGAGACAAGCTTGAACTTTATAAGATGCTGCACCAGAGAGCCAATTACAAAAGGCTAACTCAGCATCACTGGCCAGTGATAATCAAAGTTGGGGAGGGGGGTGCGCTCTAAGTTTAAACTGTATAAGTCAAGACATTCTGAAGCTTTGTGTGTGCGTTATTGCTCTGGAGAAATGAAGCTGTACTGAAAATAAAGGTCACTTGAAACCATTCCATGACTCAGATTCTCACTGGAAACTATGAGATCTCACAAAGATGCACTGCAGAAATGCACCAAGGCCCTTTAGACAACCCATAACTGCTATCATCTACAAGGACAAAGGCAGCAAAGACATGAGAACACCGCCACCTTCAAGTTCCCCTCAGAGTTACTGGGCCAAAATCCTGGAATTCCTTCCAAAACGACATTATGGGTGTACCTATACCATATGAATTAAAGCAGTTCAAGAAGACTGCTCACCATCACCTTCTCATGGATGGCGAGGGATGGGCAATAGATATTACCCTACATCTCATGAGTGAATAAAAAAATCATTTTATAGCCTTTGCGTAGGCATTAATGTAGAGCTCCAAGTTACATGATTGCTGGTTCATGATGCAAAAGATTTGCTACACTTTAAGCGACTACATATTTTAATTTTTTGGCACTATAAAATCACTGGAATACCAGAAAAGTTTTGCAACTTGAAGATCAAACTGTTGTACATATTATTGACCTGTGCAATAAGGTATTGATTTTGAAGCAACAAAAGGAAATTTTGTGACTGGATGGGACCAAGAAACTTTCAAATTAAGAATTCTCCTTGCCAATGGTACTCTGATTGGGTGAGCTGCAGAGTGTTAAAAATCTGTTAAGTGCTAACAGCAGAAGAGGAGAAAAGCATCCACAGCCTGCAAGTTCTGCATCTATCCTTCCCTCTCTCTCTTTCTTTCTCTCTCCATGTGAAGAAAGGATAGAAAACAAAGAAAGCTTAAAGTAAAGAATTTTCAGAAGAAAAGTCGTAGATTCAACTGATCAGCCATTGAATTAAGAACAGTTATACAGATAACAGTGTGTCATCATTGTTAAAATTAAAGAGACTTTGAAAAAACAACATTCCATCTAGTGGTCTGGATTTTTGATTTTTCGACTTTTGCTTACCCTGTATATTTTATTTTCCAATCAATAGTTATGTGTTAAGTCATTTTTCTTTTGTCTGTCTTAATTGTGATTGAGATGTTTATTTATTTAAGGTTTAGAAGGGGTATAGTTTAAGTTGCTTAGCAGTTGATTATAAATCCTTTCTTTTCTCTGGTCTTGTTAAAGTTAATTGTATTACAATAAATATTTTTCTGTTACTGATGAAACTTGATGCGGTTGCTTTTCTTCTGAATAGCAGTCAGTAAGGCAAACTGATGGCTTTGTTGAAAGTTTATACATTTTGTAATGGCTTGTGAAACAATAGGGCATAATTATCAATGCACTCTTTGCAGTTATAGTCATGACAAAGGACTTGGGGCTTGCCACCGCAATCTCTTAATCAATAATGACATAAGACTGGCCATGGAGTTAGTGTAACCGGTAAAGGATAATAGGGCAGAGACCAGGTTTCGCATATTAAAAGAAAATGACATTGGAATCAGCTAAAATCATGCTGCGGTTGGAACAGATATCCTCAATGGTTTTACAGGAAGTAGCAAAAGCCAGACTGGTGGAATTCTCAAATCAGTCAGATATGGAATTGTCTGCCAGAGCTAAGAAGATCGAGACAATTGAAATATTTGCAAAGGATCTGGAACTTGTGGAAATATAGGAGGAACAAGATATGGTGAGTGGTAAATGAATAGAGTTAGCGAAGATTTAATTACAATTAAAACAACTTGAAGATGGAAAGGAAATTTAAAACTAGGAAATGGAAATGAGATAAGTTGAACTTGAATATCAGGGAGGAAGGGAAACATGAAAGATAGGGTACACCATCTTAAAATGATTGAGTTAAAAAAAGACATTGGATGCCAAAGGATCTTGCCCAAGTCATAATCTAAAGTCAAATAGGAAATGCTTATAAAAATTTGAGGCAAAACACGTGGAGACATTCTTTACATCATATGAGAAAATAACACAACAAATGAACTGGCCAAAGGAAAACTGGACATTGCCAACACAAAGCAAATTGACAGGTAGAACACAAGCAATTTATGCATTACCATCAGCAGAGGGTTCAATGCATTTTGATGCTCTGAAAAAGGCTGTTTTGGGTACATGTGAGTTCCTGACGAACACAGACAGAAGTTCGATAATTTGAGGAAAACCTGTGGGCAAATCTACACTGAATTTGAAAGGTTAAAGAGAACTAATTTTGACAGGTTGATACAAGTATTAGGAGTAAATACCACATATGAAGCTCTCGGAGAAATCATTCTTTTGGAACAATTTAAAAACTAACTACCTTCTATAATTAGAATGCATTTGAAGACCAGCGGGTCATAACTCTAAAGCAGGCTGCGGCAATGATGATGATTTTGAATGGATCCGTTAAACTAGTTCTGTCTTCCATCTTCCATATAAACTCGATAAGTATAGGCGTGTAACCACAGAAGTCTGAATGAGGTTAAAGAGACAGAAGAGTTACAGCAACAAGTGCCAGATATTTTTCTATCATGTGTGGTGACCAGAGCATGGCTCAACAAAATCCATTATCAAAGGTCAAATTAATACCACAAGCAGATGGTAAAGTAGTCAAAACTTTGTTTCAGCATGGAGAAGATTCAAAAGGAAGTGTTTAAAATGTCTTTGTTAATTGAGGCTCAGAAAGCAGATTCAGAGATAAGTAATTTAATACAGGCAGCTCACACCGAAGTTGATGCCACATTAAAATAAAGATTTTTAATGAGGAAGTGCAGACATTGCTTAGACCTATAAACAAGGAATGGATGATTGTTCATCAGACAGTGGTAGTGCCCAAATATTATAAGAAGATATTACTAGGCGCACATGAAATTCCTATGGAAGGACATGTACCAATATGGAAAACTCAAGCATTGATAAACAGCATTTAACCTGGCCCAGCTTTTGGAAGCATATAGTGCAGTACTGTAAATGCTGAAATGCTCAGCAGATCTTGCGGCACTGTAGATAGAAAAAGTAGGGTTAATATTTCAAGTTAAATATGACACTTTTTCAGAACTACATTACGACTAGGTGAGAAGGGGTAAACTGGCTCCCCTCTTTGCAGCTTCCTCAGTTGGTCACAATAAAGGTTTAAGTACTATTAGCATGAGACTATACCTCTCTCCAATTAAAATGTGTTAACTATTTTTACTGTAAGCAATTAAGAGACAATCACAAAGTTTTCTTCAGTCCAGAACAAAGGAAAATAAAAAGGATACACAGTTTAGAATCATTTAATTGTCTTTGTATTGTAAGGTCTGAGGTTAAGGTCGGTTAGCTGGTTTCTTGGATGCAGTCAGAAATAGGTTATTTTGCAGGTATTTTTAAAGATTGCAGCTTCCTGGTGTTTCTTCTGTGGAATTATTTCAGTGGGAACCATGCTGTTTTGATTCGGACTGTATTCTAGAAAGCTGCTCTCCATCTGCAATTCCCCACAAACACTTGGAACCTCCCTTGAAACATTGGTTTCATGTGTATTTCCAAGAGGTTCTTTCTGGTGGGTCCATCTATAATAGTCATGGTGTCAGTGTCCAATATATTGCATTTGTTATTGTCTTTGAGATGATAATAGGTTTTGATTGGTATGAGTAAAGGGAGTCTCTTTTCTTGTATAGCCCCTGCCCCACCAAAGGTACCTGTCATTTCTCCCACTTCCACTTCCACTTTGGCATGGCTTTGCATTCTTAAGTAATTTGCTTTGTTTCAATTTAGTTTGCAACAGTTCCAACCAGTTGAAAATTGTAAAAATCACTGCTTCAAATATGAAGGCATGTAGCATCATTATAGTTGAAGAAATCAATATTAGGTTTGAAATGATAACGCTGCTTTTCTCCCTCATCAAATGCTTCCAGATGTGTTCATAGTTCCAGAATTTTCTGTGTCTTTTGTTTTAGATTTGCAGTATTTCGAGCAACATAAGAACTCAATAAATAAAAAAACAAAAATAAGTCATTCAGCTCATCAAGTCTGATCCATCATTCAATAAGACCATGGCTGATATAACTTTGACTTAATCTTTACTTCCCTGCCTGCCCACACCCTGCAGACCTTGACTCCCTTGTCTATCAAAAATCTATCCAGGACAGCCTTCAATATATTCCCCCACTAAACATTGGGTGAGACAATGCTAAAGATTTACAGTCCTCTAAAGATGAAATTCCCAATCTCTGTCTTAAATGGGAGACCCCTTATCCTTAAAATGTAGCTCCTAGTTCTAGAATACACCCGAGAGGAAAAACCATCTCAGCATCGACCCTGCAAAATCCCCTCAAAATCTTATACATTTCAATAAGACCATCTCTTACTCTTCTAAACTCAACGAGTATATGTCCAAGCTGCTCAACCATTCATCATAAGACAGGCGCTCTTCCCAGGAATCAGCCTAGAGAACTTCCTCTAAACTATTTCTAATGCAGATATGCTCCCCCCACCTTTAGTAAGGTAACCTAGCAATACTCTAGGTGTGGTCTCACTAATGTCCAGTGCTATTGTAGAAAGACTTCCTTACTTCTAATATTCCATCTTTTTTGCAATAAAGATCAACATTTTTTATTTCCTAATTCCAAATTGTACCTGCATGTTGACATTTTGTGATTTATGTACAAGAACATGCAGATCTCACTGAATCAAAATTGTACGACAATCTCTCTCAATTTAAATAATATGTTTTCTAATTTTTCATTCCAAAGTGGACAAGCTCAAATTTTCCCACAAGGTGCTGCATCTGCCAAAGTATTGCCCATTAACAAATCCTACCTATATCCCTTTGCAGATCCTTTTGTATCTTCCTTACAACTCACTTTTGTACGTTTCTTTATAGCATCAGCAAATTTGATTGCAATAGTTTCAGTCCCTTCATCTAAATCATCAATATGGATTATGAATGGCATGGGCTCCAGCACTGATCCATGTGGTAACTTGCCAGTTAAATCTGACATCCTGAAAATGATCTATTTATCCCAACTTTCCAATTCCTAGTTAGTTAGTCAGTCTTCAAAAAAAATTAATATACTACACCCAATAGCATAAGCTCTCATCAACCTTTTAAATGGCACCTATGAAATGCCTTTCAGAAATCCAAATATACTATATCCACTGATTTCCCTGTATCCACCTGCTTATTACATCCTTAAAGAACTAATAAATTTCATTTGGCAATAAAGGTCTTGAGTACAGAAACATAGAAACAAGGAACACAGGAGCAGGACTTCAGTGCTTTATGCCCGCTCCACCAATCAATACGATCACGGCTGATCATCCAACTCAGTACCCTGTTCTGCTTCCTCCCCATACCCTTGACCCCTATAGCAAGGATTTCAAGGCTATGGGCCCAGTGCAGGAAAGTGGGACTAACATAGGTAGTAGCATTATTTTGGTGGTATAGACTAGATAGGCCAAAGGTCCTCATCTGAACTGTATGACTCTATGATTCTATGAATTTTATCTAACTCATACTTGAAAACATTTAATATTTTAGCCTCAACCATTTTCTATACGCTCACCACACTCTGAGTGAAGAACTTTCTCATCTCAGTCCTAAATGGCCTATCCTGTATCCTTAGACTGTGACGACTGGTTCTGGACTCCCTGGTCATCAGAGACATCCTTCCTGCGTTTAACCTGACTAATCCTGTTAGAATTTATAGGTTTCTATGAAATCCTCCCTCATTCTTGTAAACCCCAGTGAATATAGTGCTAAAGAATCCAGTCTCTCTTTATACGTTAGTCATGTCATCCCAAAATCAGTCAACTATACCTTTATTGCTCTCCCTTCATATTCAGAACATCCTTTTTCAGATAAAGGGGTCCAAAACTGCACACAATACACTGACTCTGGTCTTACCAAGGCCCTATACAATTGCAGCAAGTCATCCCTGCTCCTGTACTTGAAGCCTTTCACTGTGAAGATCAACATATTATTTGCCTTCTTCACTGCATCCTGACTGAATTGCTAAAAAAAACTTTTGTCAAAGCTTTTTGTCTTTCATTCATCAGGACAAGCCACAAGAAATACCAGAATAAAGGGAAAACAAATTATTATACTGTATGAGAGGAATGTTGATATATTAACAAGTGCACTCTGATTGAAAGTGGCATTGCCATGGAGGATGTACCAATTAATGATGACTGAAGTTAGCAGCCATGTTTTATTTAAATTTAAATTTTAAACCAGGGAGATTGGCTATGACTGGTCAAGGGATAGCCCTGATAAATGAACCAGTTAATGGCTACCACCTATTTTGTTGAGTTGAAACAGATACAGTGAATGCATATGTTTTTTCTGTCTGCAAAGGACAGCCATATGTAGTAACATACGCAGCTTCCAGTATACTCAAGTATACTGCGATCTCAAGTGACAATCCTAAATTGGTTGTCAGCATAATGATTCACACACTGAGGATTATTAGCAAACATTGTCCAATTGTGGAATCACATATAATGTTGGACACTGTGTTGCAATTATTCCAAGCTCAAACTGGTTGGCTGCATTCAGTACCTTGCTTGGTGTGAACAGCTGAAAGGAAATGCTGTTTGATATGATTGACCAGTCTTTGGGATTTAAAGCCTACTAATCAGGCATCACACAGGCATTCAAACTCATAAAGCACATTATACAGCTATGTGATAGGCAGAATGTCTTCTGGCTTGATGACGGTATCGGATTAGAGGTCAACATTACTCATGGTGTGACTGCATCGAACCAGCGTGTAGCAGCGAGCTGATCCTGCTGCTCAAGGTTTTCAGACACCTTACCATTTTCAGATAATCTTAGGCAGACTGGGTACTTTTCAGTACCAAAAGAAATAGCCATAGGCCTGTTCCTGAATTTGCACAATGTACAGCAAGAAATCATCTGATCAGGGTTACCACTATTCCACAGGATCGCTTTGATGACCCTATTTCAGCATCAAGCACTGTACTGTAAACGAATGGCTCAAACCCTCATTACAAGGTTGTTGATAAGGGCAATCTTACAGTGAATTGAATTGTAGGAATTCTAGCTTCTATTCTTACCAGTGAAGGCAGGTTTGTGGTAGGTAGTAGTAGAGAACACACTGGTCCATTTGTCAAGTGGGACATCAAGGACGGTAACTCATTTGATTTCTCCACCTCAAAGGTGAAATGCAGCACAACATGAAATCCATTAGTACATGTAACGGAATTCTTATATGCAATTGCAGATTCAAATTTGGCAAATGTGTCATCTACATATTGGAAATATGCAAGGAATAGGAGGTTAGGAGTCATTTCATCAAAGACACATATCTCATGGAACCCAACAAAGATGTTTGAGGGAGCTGGGATTCATGGGAGTCCGTTGGCAACACCACTTATTGAGACATGCATGGTGTCATTAAAAATAATTTTAACTATTTGAGTTGCTGAGTTCATAAGTTCAATGAATATTGATTCACACAATGGTGGCAGGTCTATTTGCTATTATATAACACTGTAGTGCAAATGTATATGACTTTCGTGAATAGTAAGTGGTGAATAGCCAACTAACATCAAATGAGCACACAGACACTGCATTGCTATCGATATATTAGTCCTGCATGGTGTTCACAAATACGAAAGGATCCTTCAGTGGGCATGCAAATTATTTGCTCAAAACAGATTGTAGCAATTTCCTCAGTTCCCCATTTGGCCAGTTCATATTGCACAGAACCAGTCAGAGATAACAAATAGTGTTAAGAGAAATCACTTTTGTGTGTCTGGGGCAGCTGACATATATGAGGATGCAATGAGTTAAGATAATGAATCCCAATGTATTTCTCACTTGACAAATTTTTTGCTCTTATTCAAGTGCAGCAAGCATTTCTTTTAAAAACCGAAAGAACTGCAGATGCTGTAAATCAGGAACAAAAACAAAGTTGCTGGAAAAAGCTCAGCAGGTCTGGCAGCATCTGTGGAGGAGAAAACAGAGTTAACGTTTCGGGTCCGGTGACCCTTCCTCAGAACTGTAATCTATCAAAACAGTTCTGAGGAAGGATCACTGGACCCGAAACATTAACTCTGTTTTCTCCTCCACAGATGCTGCCAGACCTGCTGAGCTTTTTCCAGCAACTTTGTTTTTGTAGGCATTTCTTTTAGCTTGGTTTCAAGTACAGCTGTCCAGCCACGCTGACCAAAAGATCCAATCAACACTGTGATGCAAGGTATCTGGTTTATACATATTTTAACTTAATTTATTTTTGAGTTTGGATTTTGGTATGATTGCTTGATACATGTGGTATATAAATTCTCTGCATGTCCAAGGGGGTGTAATGATTAACATGTAAGTATTTTTGTGGCCGTGGTGAATTATTTTAGAAAAGTGTTAAGAAAAAGACTTGATGGAGAGTAATGGGTTTTTGTTTATATTGGGAGAATATTATGACTGAACAAAGTAAATAATTGTGCATTACGTTCTATTTCAGAAGGTCATTGCATGTTTTTTCTTTGATTAATGTTATAATATTTTTATCATGTGTTTCAAAATCGTTAAATGTATTATTTCTAAATAGTTTGCTTTATTTTATCTTCATTTCCTTGTGTAATAAACTTCTCTTTTATTGTTAAAACTAAATGTATAATATTGCATGCTTGTGTTTCAGTGAAGGATCACCTTGTTAAATGCACAATATAAAATGTAATCTATCAAGCCAGATTTCAGTTTGGTATCTGACTTCCCTATTAATAACAACACTTGGGATCATAACAATTGGGATCTCGTGACAGTCAGAGGATTTAAATGGGATCTGTGACTTTCAATTTAACAGGCATGCAGTAACTCTGGACATAAAAAGGCTGCATTGACGTGAAGTTTATTGCACAGAATCTGAAGTTGGCTTTGAATGTTGCGAAGAGTTTTCTAGAAGCAGAAGATATAACAGTAGGTTATTTGAAAACTTTGACTAAAGCTAAACTGAGAAAGCTGGCAGATAATTATAAGGTGCAAGTAAAGGTGCAACGTCACAAGGATGAGATGCTTCAAGCGATTATCCAAAATTTAGAACTGGAGGAAAGGAAATCTGACAATGGGATTACATAACAGGAATTGGCTAAGATTTACTTAAAATCAGACAAAAAAACTTGACTTGAAGGAGAAGGATAAACAGAGACTAAGGGGCACAGAGTTATAAAAAATTGAAATGGAAAATGGGAAAAAAAGATAGAAATTGAGGGAAATGAAAAACAGAGGATAATGTAAATTGATGAGAAAGAAAAGCATTGAAAAATGGAAAATGTGATGAATTAGAAGAAGTTGAACTCCAAAGACATAGGGAATCTGGAGAAGATGAATTAGCCAAAGCAAAACTTAGAATAAAGAAGGAAGAAGGTAAGTGGTCAAATGAAGTGTCAAGAGAGATTTGGACCTGAATATTCAAGAGCTTTCTCCCAAGTACGACTATCACTGTGTGCTCCAGTTGGTCGCAAGAACAATATGCACAGTACAAAACAGTTAAAGAAGCAAAACTCAATGCTTATGAGCCTTTGCCTGAAACTTATCAATTCAAATTTAGGACAAGAAAGGAACCAATCAGACATGTTTTGAATTGGCCAGGGAAAAAGAAATGTTGTGGGACTAGTGATTTAGAAATATCACTTAGATATAAAAGAAGGACATAATGCAAATTTTGATCATTGAAGAATTCAGAAATAGAATTCCTGTAAATTAAAAAATAAAATTAGATGAGTATCAGGTAGTCAGGATCGCAGAAGCAGCAGTTCTGACATAAATGATTAATACCTCACAGAAACAATTACAGGTGGTGAATTAGCATGTGGAAATCCACAAGGAAACTGGAGGATTAACGTTCTAGGCAAGATGTAGAAGGACACCAAAGTATAATAATCTAAAAAAACTAATACGCTTCCATTCTAATAAAATTGGACATACCAAAGCCAATCACTGGAAGTTAAATGGGAAACCGGTTGCAGTTGGAGGAATGTTTAAGGAATCTTCTGAAAAGCGTATCAGGAAAGGAAGTAGGTCCTAAAACTATAACAACGGTACAAAGGGAACACGTTTTGTTAGAATGGATTAAGAAGGGAGGGGTGGCTCAAGATAGTCATGAAAATTATTTTTGAATATCAACAAAGAAAATCACACTGCTGGAGTTTCTGAGTATTTTATCTCAAAAAGGAGGTATTTCCATAAGCCATGAATCAAATAAAGATATTGAGAAACACTGAGGCAAGTCAGCCACAGATGTTGGCTAATAACACTTTTATCTTCCAGAGGGATTACTGAAGGAGAAAGTATTAATTAGTGATATACATGGGGCTAAAAGAAAAACAAAATTCATTACACTCATAGATTAGATTAAACAGGAACGAGGTGAATGGAGAAGTTGTTGTGGGAGTAATGAAAGAAATTCCTACAGAAGGAATTAACTTTATTTTGGGAAATTACCAGGTGGGTTAAATAATATTGGCATCAGCAAAGTTGGTGGAACAACCAATGGAGGTTAAATAAACTAAAACATTTCAAAAAGAAAATCATGGAATGCTCCCTGAAAATGTTGTGGCTAGATATCAGATGCATAGAATTGGACAGGAAGAAAAGGAGGCTATAAGAAAGGACAATGATTTTGAAATTCAGTTATTAGACACAATTTTTGAAAATTTGAGTTAAAAGGAATTAGGCTGAGATGGTTAGCCCATCTTCTTTCACAGAAATATGTCAAACGGATTTAGAATTGAAGTGATATAAACAGCCTACTCAGAAACTAAATCAGAAACAATACCTGAACATTATTAAAGACAAAGTCTTAGTGAGGAAACGGAGACACCCCCCACCCCTCAATTCTAGCCAGTGAGAAATAGGCTGTGGTCCATCAGGTAGTAGCTCCATCTATGTATCATAACTAAATTATACTAGTGGCTCATCAAATTCAAATAGTAGGTACTCAAATATTAGGATAACACAGGCTAGAGTATTAAACTAATCAAATTGGTCAGGGTTGCACAAAGATGGAGACAAATTTTGCTAGACATGTGTGGGGAAACCAAACCCTCCATTAAACCTGCGCCTTTAATTCCAATACCAGTTTTTGAAGAACCATTTAGCAGAATTCTAATAGATTACGTATGACGTCTACCTAAAACCTGAAATGGGAACTGATATCTTTAACGATTACAGACATCCCCACAAATATCCTGAAGCAATGCATTCAGGAAAAATTACTACAAAAGTAGTAGTAGAAAAGTTAGTTCAGTTTGTCATGGAAAATGTCGATTACCTAAAGAAATACAATTAAATAAAGATTCAAAACTTTATTTTGCAAATTTCCAAAGAAATTATGAATACTTTGAGATAAAGCAATTAAAATTAAAACGCTTTCTGTTTATCACACATATCTCAAGGTGCATCAGAAAGGTGGTATCAAACTTTGAAGGCCATAATTAGAACATATTGCCAAGAAAATTCCATTAGGATAAAGGAATTCATTTGTTACTTTTTTGCCATTTGCTATTTGCTCCTAATGAATCCATGGGATTTAGTCCTTTTGAACTAACGTATAGACATGAGGTCAGAGGTCCACTTAATCTAATTAAAGAAAAACTGATGGACCAAAGCTTAAACATGACGTCTTTAGGTTTCCACTTTTTCGAGAAATATTGACCAACTCCAATGAGTCAGGTTAAAAGCATCTGAAGATTGCTCAACATGCAATGAAAATTAGAGGAAATTAGAAAGGCTTGTTATAGGGGACAAGGTGTTAGTGTTGTTACCTGCCTGTGGGGAACCATTAAAGTAACTTTCACTGGACCGTTTTAAATGAAAAAAAAACTCAATTATGTGAATTATGTAGTAAGCACTTCAGACAGGAGAAAAAATTAACATGTTAAAAAGATATTACGACAGGGATGATACTCAGAAGAAAAGTGTACTTACAGTAATAAAAGTAGTAGAGAATGAAATGGAAGCATCAGAGCAATTAGAGAATGAAATTGAAAATTCAAAAATTGATGCTGTAACAGTCAGATTTGAAAACACAGAATAAAAACTGAAAGATCTGCAAATGCTGTAAATCAAAAATAAAACAAATAGCTGGAGAAGCTCAGCAGGCCTGGCATCATCTGTGAAGAGAAGTCAGAGTTAATGTTTAGAGTCTGGTGACCCTTCCTCAGGACTGATGTTAACTAGGAAAATATTGGTTTATACACAGAAGATAGGGTGGGAAGAGGAGGTAAGGAGCAAACGATAGGTGGGGATAGAGCCCAGAGACACAGAACAGTTGGACAGAAGAGGAATGGATAACGATCTGGCTAGAAGGGTGAATAGTTGTTAATGGAGACTGTTAGTGGCTAACAATAGGTTGGGTGTAACAGCAAACTATGTGATAACAAGAGATAGTAGGAACTGCAGATGCTGGAGAATCCGAGACAACAAGGTGCAGGTCTGGATGAACACAGCAGGCCAAGCAGCATCACAGGAGCAGAGATGCTGCTTGGCCTGCTGTGTTCATCCAGCCCTGCACCTTGTTGTGATAACAAGGCCTGGTGTGTGGGGGCAGGGACTAGGACATAGGAGAGTTCAAGAGTTCAAAAGTTATTGAATTCGATATCGTGTCCAGAAGGCTGCAGGGTCCTCAAGCCAAAAAGAAGGTGTTGTTCTTCCAGTTTACACTGAGCTTTGCTGGAGCACTGCAGCAAGCCTGAGACAGAGACATTGGCCAGGGAACAGAGTGTTGCATTGAAGTGGCAAGCACTGGAAGCTCAGGGTCATTTTTGCAGGCAGAATGTAGGTGTTCTGTGAAGCGGTCACCCAGTCTATGCTTCTTTTCTCCAATGTAGAGACCATATTGTGAGCAGCGAATGCAGTAAACTAGATTGTGTGAACTGCAGGTAAAGCGCTGCTTCACCTGGAAGGTGAGTTTGGGCTCTTGCATAATGAGAAGGGAGGAGGTAAATGGGCAGGGTTTTACACCTTCACCGATTGCAAGGGAAGGTGCCGTGTGGCTGTGAGCATTGTTGGGAGTGAAGCAAGAGTGGACCAGAGTATCCTGAAGGGAACGATCCTTGCGGAAGGCGGAAAGTATGGATCTTCTGGATGTGGATGCTGGTGGAATGGTGGGTAAGGACAAGGGAACCCTATCGCTGTTGCGGGAGGGAAGAGGGGGGCTGAGGGCCGAAGTGTGGGAAATGGGTCAGACTTAGTTGAGGGCCCTATCAACAATGGTGCTGGGGAATCCTCGGTTGAGGAAGAAGGTGGACATTTTGGAGGCTCCCTTGTTGAAGTTGGCATCATCGGAACATATGCGACGGAGACGGAGGAACTGGAAGAATGGAACAGAGTCTTTACAGGAAGGTGAGTCCAGGTAACTATGGGAGTCGATGGGTTTATAGTGGATATTAGTGGCTAGTCTATCCCCAGAAATAGAAATAGAGATGTTAAGGAAGGGAAGGGAGGAGTCAGAGATAGACCAAGTGAAAGTGATGACAGAATGGAAAATGGAAGCAAAATCAATAAACTTTTCCAATTCTGGACGAGAGAGGGAAGCAGCACTATATCAGAGAAAAAGTTATGGGTGGTGGCCAGAATAGAACTGGAACAAGGAATGTTCCACATACCCCACGAAGAGACAGGTATTACTAGGGCACATGTGGGTACCCATGGCCATCCCTCTAACCTGAAGAAAATGACAGGAATTAAAAGAGAAGTTGTTTCGGGTGAGGATGAGCTTGGCCAAGCAGAGGAGGGTGGTGGTGGATGGGGATGGTTCAGGCCTCTGTTCCAGCAAGAAGTGGAGAGCCCTGAGTGGGGAATGGACATGTAGAGTGATTGCACGTCCATGGTAAAGAGGAGGCAGCTGGTGCCTGAAAACTGGAAATGTGGAAACTAGTTTAAAGGTCAGAGGAATTGCAGATATAAGTGGGCAGGGACTGGGACCAGGGGAGAAAAGACTGAGTCAAGATAGGAAGAAATCAGTTCTGTGGGGCAGGAGCAGGCAGAAACAATGGGTCTGCACAGGCAGTCCTGTCTGTGGATTTTCAGAAGGAGGTAAAAGCGAGCTGGGCAGGGCTGCGGGACTATCAGTTTGGAGGAAGTGGGGGAAAATCACCAGATGAAACGAGGTCAATGACCATACTTGATATAATGGCCTGATGTTCCATAGTGGGGTCATGGTCTGGGGAAGATAGGAGGAGGTTTCTGAGAGCTGGCGCTCAGCCTTTGCAATACAGAGGTCAGTACGCCAGACTACAACAGCACCACCCTTAATGGCAGGCTTAATAATAAAGTCAGAGTTGGATCTGAACTCATGGAGTGCAGTCAGTTCGGGGGGATATAGGTTGGAATGGATGGGGAGGGCAGAGAAATTGAGGCGACCATTGTCATGCTGACATGACTCAATGAACACGTTGAGTGCATGTAGAAGGCCATAGGGAGGGGTTCAGGTGGAGGGACAATGTTGGAGCTGGGCAAAGGGGTCCGTGGGACAGGAAGAAGACTCTTGTCCAAAGAAATGGGCATGGAGGCCCAGACAACGAATGAAGAGTTCAACGTCATGTCGTGCCCAAAATTCATTAAGGTGGGGACACAAAGGGATAAAACTGAGACATTTGCTGTGAGTACAGAATGTTCAGCATCGGAGAGGTTAGGAGGGATGGTGAATACACGACAGGAGGTGGGGGTAGGGAAGGGAATGGAATCAGAGGGAAGGAGAAGGGGGAAAGGTTCCAGAGAGGCATGGGTATCTCTGAGTTGTTGCATCTTGTGCACCTTAATGCCTGAAAAGAAAATAAATAGTTTCTTGTTAGCATGAAGAATGAGCCAGAGGATGAGATGGAACTGTGGAGTGGTACAGCCCTGAGCCAGCGTGATACGATGCTGTTGGGGAGAGAGAGGTCGAGATAGTGCCATGCATTGTCACATGCACAGAGTGTGGATCTCAAGACGTGGCGAGAGTAGCTGTCTGTGGAATGTTGAACATCACTGAGATACCTGTGATCCGGCTTCGCAGAATTCCTGCCACTTCATCACACCGCCCTGTTCCCTGGCCAACATCTCATCTCAGGCTTGCTGCAGTGCTCTAGTGAAGCTCAGCATAAGCTTCATTTTTCACTTGGGGACCTTGCAGCCTTCTGGACTTAATATTGAGTTCAATAACTTCAGGTCTTGAACTCTCGTACATCCTAGACCTCGCCCCACACACCAGCCCTTGTTATCACATAGTCTGCTATTACACACATTGTTGGCCACTAACAGTCTCTATTAACAGCTATTCACCCTCTTTGCCAGATTGTTATCCATTCCTTTGTCTGTCCAACTGTTCTTTTCTCTCTTTGGGCTCTATCCCCACCTATCATTTACTCCTTATCCAGTCCCTGTACCCTATATTCTGCATAAAAAAGACATTTTCCGAGCTACCATCAGTTCTAAGGAAGGGTCACCAGCCCCTAAAATGTTAACTCTGACTTCTCTTCACAGATGCTGCCAGACCTACTGAGCTTTTCTGTTTTTGTTGGAAAACACAGAGGTGTTTCAAGGTTACATAGCATAATGCATTATCTTCCAATGCACCACTAAGGTGACTTATGAAGGCTATTACAAATTATACATCAGTTTTCAGGAATAGACTGGGAAGATTCGTTTTGGCTGTTCGTTATTTTAATGTGCGGGATGCATCACCTATTAAAGAACACACATACAGACTAATTCCATGAGATTATCTTAAGTGAGGGACATTATTGAACTGAGTCATAGTAGCTGGAACTCACAAGAACAGGAGTAGGCGATTCAGTCTGCCCCACCGTTCAATATGATTATGGCTGATTGAACAATTCCCTACCTTTTCCTCACCCATCTCTATAACCATGTACATCACTGAGTATCAAAAATCTATAAATCTCTACCTTAAACATACTCAAGCACTTGCCTCCACAGCATCTCTGATAGAGAATTTTAAAGGCTAACAACCCCCTGGGTAAAGTAATTTCTCCTCATCTCTGACCTAAGCAGCATCCCCTTATTTTTAAACCGTGCTCCCCCCTAGTTTTAGACTCAGCATTCAGGGGAAACACCTTACCTGTATCTACCCTGTCTACCCCTTTAAGTAGAATCATAGAATCCCTACAGTGTGGAAACAGGTCATTCGGCCCAACAAGTCCACACTGCCCCTCTGAAGAGCATCCTACTCAGACCCATTCCCACTACCTCTAATTTCCCCATGTCTAACCCACCTAACCTAAACATCCCTGGGCACTATGGGCAATTCACCTACCCTGCACGTCTTTAGACTGTGGGAGGAAATCGGAGCACCCGGAGGAAATCCACACAGACGTGGGGAGAATGCGCAAATTCCATATAGACAGTCGCCTGAGGCTGGAATCGAACCTGGGCCCCTGGCGCTGTGAGGCAGCAGTGCTAACCACTGAGCACCATGCCGCCCTCTGAAGTATTTTGAAGGTTTCAATGATATCCTCTATTTTCATCCAAAGCAATGGTGCCAAAACTAGATACACAAGATCGTGTATCGATTACAATAACGTCAACATGGTGATAAAAACAGAGTCACATCATATCCTAAAATTGCAGGATTGTACTTAACTAATTATTATTCAATTAGAATTGTTCGAATTATTCAACTCAGAAACTGACCACATGTCTGCAAAAATACTCTACAATGCAAAAGGAGATATGAGTCATAGAAACAGACCCTTCGGTCTAACTTGTCCATGCCAACCAGATATCCTAAATTAATCTAGTCCCATTTGCCAGCATTTGGCCCATTTCCCTCTAAACTATGCATATACCCATCTAGATGCCATTTAAATGTTGTACAGCTTCCATCACTTTCTCTGGCAGCTCATTCCATATGTGTGAAAATGTTGCCCCTTAGGTCCCTTTTAAATCTTTCCCCTCTCACCTGAAACCTGGTGATGGCTCTACACTATTTCAAAATTAACATCATCAACAATATGGAAGGATTAAAACATAAGTTGCTAGAAAAGCTCAGCAGGTCTGGCAGCATCTGTGAAGAAAAATCAGAGTTAATGTTACGGGTTCGGTGAAGGTAATTGGAACCGAAACTTAACTCTGATTTTTCTTCACAGATGCTGCCAGACTTGCTGAGCTTTGCCAGCAAATTCTGTTTTTGTTCCTGGTTTACAGCATCCACAGTTCTTTCAGTTTTTATTTAACATGGAAGAATTGTTGTTTATAATTGGAGAAATTTACAAGCAAATGACATATCCATTTGTGCATTAGGATCCACTTCAGAAGGTTAAGGATTGATAGTTTTCTTTTGATTGAGAGAACATCTACAGCACGTAAAAAAAATCCTTTAATTTCAGTTTGGGATTTTTACATGGCTCTTGGCTAAAGCTGGATGTATCAATAAGATGCTCCTGAGAAAGGGAAAACATAGTGTAGAATTGTTAAATATAGGATACCTTGGTGTATGGAATTTAGTAAAAATTCCAGACAAGATATGTTTGGTTAAGACCCTGAAAAGTTATTTGAAGCAGAGAAAGTTTAAGCTCAGTTATATGAATGATCCAAGAAGAGGTTATCTGATTCCCAAGACTGCGAGTTGAAGTCACGGTTAAATTGAGTCCAAATAGGTGATAGCAAAAGGAATTCTCTCTGGTATGAGTACTATAAATGGGTGCTTTTGGGATTGAAATTTGTTGAATTTTTTGAAGATGTGACCAAGGTGGTGGACAGGGAATGTCCATGGATATTGTTTATATTGACTTCCAGAAGCATTTGATAAAGTCCCACATCAGAGACTGTTAACTAAGGCAGAAGCCCACACAATTGAGGGCAAATTATTGACATGGCTGGGAAATTGGTTGAATGGCAGGCAATAGAAAGTGGGGATGACGAGTAGGTACTCAAATTGGCAAGATGTGATCAGTGGTGTCCCACTGAGATCTGTGCATGACCCTTAATTATTCACATTGTTTATTGATTACTTGTGTAATGGCATAGAAAGTCATATAGGCCAAATTAATGATGACACATTATAGACAATTTAGCTGATAGCACAAATTTAAAAAGGGATAATGATGGACTAAGTGAATGGGCAAAACTGTGGCAGATAGAATTCACTTGTTTCACTGAGGGCAAGTGTGACTTTATCCATGTTGGGCTGATAATGGATATGTTAGGGTTTTTTTCTGGATGGTATAAATACAGTGGATGCCCACAGAGACCTGGAGGTTCAGGTGCATAGATATCATTTAAAATATCATAAACAGGTGCAGAAAATAATCAAGAAAGCTAAAGGCTTGTTAAGGATGACTATTCCAGTTACTTCATCAGGTTTACTGCTGGTATGACTGGACTGGCCTTGAGGCCTTGCAATGCTGTCAGATATTCACGTTGCGCATGAAAATTGGACAAGTATTATGGAATCCCATAATATGCTCCAAGAAAATGCATCTTTCTTTTAACTAATCAATTTGTCCAACATAGAGTAATAGAGCACGGAAACAGATCCTTCAGTCCAATCAGTCCATGCCAACTATAATCCAAAACTAAACTAGTCCCACCTGCCTACACTTGGCCCATATCCCTCCAAACATTTCATATCCATGTACTTGTCCAAATACCTTTTAAACACAATTTCCTTTTCATCAAATCATGCTGACCTTTCTTGGTTTTATGATGATTTTCTAAATGCCCTGCTACTACTGCTTTGATAATGACAAACACTAACTGACCAATCGTTTTCGGCTTTTTACCTACTGTATCTCCTTTCTTGGACAGAACTATTACGCTGGCAATTAGAGATGGGCAATAAACGCTGGACTCATCCGTAAATGAATTATAAAGGATCAATCTCTGGGGCAATAAGGAAAGGGTAATAAATGTCAAACATACCAGTGATGTCCAAATCCTGTGAATGATTGTAATTTTTTAAAGTTAATCTATTTGCACAGCATTAGACTTGTGTGTTTTAATCTAAAGCTTCTCTGGAATTATTATTTTGTGTTGACCATCTTTTTGAATATACAGCAGAATCTACACTTCTTACTATAGAAATTGGCTTTGAGATGTTAACAAATTCTGAAGCACCTCAGAGTAATATTAACACACAAGGACAGCTTTAAATTTCTTTTGTTAATAAGAAAATTTGTTCGGGATTCACTCTATTCTCATGGAGAATCAGTTTTAGATACTTGCTAAACAACCTGTTCAGAGACGCGATTACACACCCCGGAACAGGTGGGACTTGAACCTGGGCATCATGGCTCAAAGGTAGGGACACTACCATCACACCACACAATCCCTTTAGCATTAATTTTACACAATCAAAACTAATGTAAAGAACCAGAGGGGTTAGTATACCTGATTTAAACCAGCGTATAAAGCATGCATGGAGAAATTTAAGTGTGGCTGGATTCCTCCGTTCTTTAGTCTCAGTCAACGCATTTCTTTTCTGCACATAATGGCACTGTTGGGGCTTCATGGCGCAATATGCTATGATCATTAAGAACTCTATTAAAAGCTTAAAAAGATGAGAATCCTATGAGCACTCAAAGCACCTGAGATTTGCTGGCCATGAAATTTGACAGGGTCTGAAAACAGGCACAGGAACCATGGAGCAGTATGTCCATTGCTTTCAATGCTTAGAGTACACAGCTTTGTTACTGTAGCATACAGCCAGTATGAAGCAAGTTATTGAGTGGCTACCTGCTAAAGCAAGAGGTGCAGAACAGTGAAAGGTTGGCATGAGTTCAAGCTAGTCTGCAAAGCATAAAGCCTGTCTGCATCTCTTAAAGTGGAGCATTCTAAAAGTGATTTTCACATGGTTGACAATCGGCATGGACACGATGGGCCTAAGGGCCTCTTTTTGTGATATAAGTCTTTGACTCTATTCCATTAGATTCCTGGTTTGCACCATGGAAGGTTTTGGGAAGTCAGTTTTTGGGAATTCACTGCAGAATATCTAGCCTCAGACCTGCTCTTGTAGCCATAGTTAGGTTTTTGCTCAATAGCAATCCCTCGGGTGACTGTCTGTGTGGAGTTTGCACATTCTCCCTGTGTCTGTGTGAGATTCCTCCGGGTGCACCGGTTTCCTCCCACAGTCCAAAGATTGCAGGCTGGGTGGATTTGCCATGCCAAATTGCCCATAGTGTTCAGGGATGTGTAGGTTAGGTATGTTAGTCATGAGAAATTCAGGGTTACAGGGAAAGGATAGGGAGATGGGTCTGGGTGAGATGCTCTTTGGAGGGTCGGTGTGGACTTGTTGAGCTGAATGGCCTGTTTCCACACTGTAGGGATTCACTGAATGGTGAGGGATTTGACAATAATAATGTCAAGGTGGTTATGTTCTCTTGTTAGAGATGGTGTCAAGAATGCTACTTTTATCAACCAATGTCTGAATATTGTCCGAGTCTTCTGGTATGTGTTACAGGCACCTTCATTATCTAAAGGAGTTTCAAATGGAACTGCGTGCTGTTCAATTATTAGTAAACATCCCCATTTCTGACCTTTTGTTGAAGGGAAGATTATTGATAAATGTTATTGAAGATTGCTGAACTAGGATTCTGTCCCTTTGAAACTCCTGCAGCTGAGATCACTGGCTCCCAACACCACAGCCATTACTATGGTATGTATGATTCTAGCTAATGGAAGAATTTTCCCTGCTTCCTATTGACTTTAATTTTGCCATGGAACCTTTGTTCCACACTCAAACAAATGATACCTTGATCTTAAAGGCAGTCAAGTCACTATCACCTCAACTGAAATTCAACTTTTTTTATTCACTGTAGTGTTCTGAAGATGAGTCACCGGATCCGAAACGTTAACTCCGATTTCTCTCCACAGATGCTGCCAGACCTGCAGAGTTTTTCCAGCAATTTCTGTTTTAGTTTCCGATTTCCAACATTCAGTTATTTCGTTTTTTTGTCTTTTGTCTTCATTTGGGTGAAGGCTAAGTAATGTGGGGTGGGTTCAGTTATGGAAAATTATGGAATATGGACAAAGAGTTAATGGCGGGGAGAGCTTAGCAGAGGCTCAAATTTCCAGAACAAGTAATAGGACAGAGAGAATGGAAAGGGACAGGAATCTAACTTCAGGTACAAGATATAAGGGAACAACTACGAGAAGGATGGGGGGGTGCAGTCAATGCAGGATTGAGGGTGCTAAACTTAAATGCAAACTGTATATGAAACAAGGCGAATGACTTTGTAACGCAGATTAAAATTAGCAGGTATGATGTTGTGGCATGACAGAGGCATGGCTGCAAGGGGATCAGGGCTGGGAACTAAATATCCAAGGATACACATTTTATTGAAAGAACAGACAGATAGGCAGAAAGGCGGGGTTAGTAAAGGCCTTGTTAGTAAAAAGACAAAATTGAATCGATAGCAAGAAGTGACATAGAGTAGGAAGTGGGTACAGTTGAGGAAAAGCAAAGACAAAAGACCATGACTGGCATTTGTAAAGACCTCCTAGCAGTAGTCAGGATATGCTGAAGAAAAGGCATATAAGAAAGGCACTATTACAAGAATCGTGGGGGACTTCAATATGCAGGTGGACTGAAAAAATCAAGTTTGTAGTGGTTCCTAAGAAAAGAAATTTGTGGAATGCCTACAAGATGGCTTTAGAGCAGTTTGTGGTAAACCCCAGTCAAGTCAGGGAACAGACAATTCTGGTGTTGCGAACTTGCGAGGTATTTGTGAATTGGAAGGCAGGAAGCTAGAATTTGTTTGTAAAAATGATAGTGCGGAAAAGAGTGCGTAGTCCCTTTAAGGGGTGAGGGTTTTTTGTTGTGCTTAGAGATTTTCTTTTTTAAAAAAAGCATGTCTGTGAGCAGCACCTGGAGGTTGCCAGTACCGAGAGCCTCAAAAAGTGAAAGAAGTGTATCAAAAAAAAACACTTACAGGTGGCAGGCAAAACAGCAGTCTTGTTTTGATGAGATAGTAAGAACTGCTGATCTGGAGTCAGAGATAATACAGAGTGGAGCTGGAGGAGCACAACAGGCCATGCAGCATCAGAGGAGCAGGAAAGTTGACATTTCAGGTCAGGGCCCTTCTTCAGAAAGGTCCCTGAAGAAGGGTCCCGACCCGAAACATCAACTTTCATGCTCCTCTGATGCTGCCTGGCCTGCTGTTCTCCTCCAGCTCCACAATGTGTAGTCTTGTTTTGATGTTGTGACAACGAGTTTGAATTTGGCCAATTAATTTAAAACAAGCACCTAGATACAGAAAGCCAATTGACTTTAAATCTGATGGTGTTGACAATATCAAACCAATCCTACTTAAGAGATAGTATTATGTCATTACGGGTATAAAGATGAGGGTATTTTTGAAAATTGGGGAGATCAACTGCCATCTGAAAGAGTGAGCCAACGTTCAGCTGCAGTGAAAAGAAGTTTAAGCCTGGCTCTGACAAACTCCGTAAGCTCTCCGAAAAGACCCATCAAAAGTACCATGGCAGTTTACAGTAAAGATTTCACTGATGAACTTGCAGAGAAACCCTTCAAACAGCAGACTTGGCAGATGAAAGGCATTTGTGGCAGACAGTTCCAGAAGACACACAGTCTGTGGGAGTTTGGACAGTTAAGTTTTAATTTATTGTTTTCTTATTAATCAGGTTTATATAAATAGGACTTATGTTTATTCGAACAGCATTCCAATATAATTAGGGAATAATTAGTACTTAGAAGGAAATTGTTCAGTTTGTTAGTATTTCTTTTAATTTGTTCATTGTTCGGATTAAATAAGTAAATTGTTGTTTGGTTCTTATAAAGTGGGGATCAGGGATTGTCTTTCTTTTAACAAGTTTTAACAGATTACAAAGGGAAAGATGAGCTCCTCTGGGTGTTTCGAGGCTAGTTATTAGAGGGAACCCCTACTTCCGTCATAACAGATTGGGGCTTGTGTTTTAGTTTAATTATTAGAGGGGTTCAGCTAATCCCCCTGTGTAACACTGGATTTACTGACATGTTATGAGACTTTATGAGGGACCTGAAGGAATACCTTGGGGCCAGTGACAATAATATGATAGATTTCACCCTGAAGTTTGAGAGGGAGATGATTAAAGTAATAGTATTACAATTGAATAAAGGTAACTACAAAGACCCAAGGTAGGAGCTGGCCAGAGTTGATTGGAAGGGAAGCCTAGCAGGGAAGACTGTGGAGAAGCAATGGCAGAAGTTTCAGGGGCCAATGTGGGAGGTACAGCAGAAATTCATGCCAAGGAGAAAGAAAGGGGAGGATGAGGCAACCATGGCTGACAAGGGAAGTCAGGAACAGCATAAAAGCTAACAATGTGGTGAAGATTAGTGGGAAGCCAGAGAATTGGGAAGCCTTTAAAAACCAGCAAAGGACAACTAAAGAAAGCAATAAGAAGTAAGAAGATGAAATATAAGACTAAGCTAGCTAGCAACATGAGAGAAGGTTACAAGAGTTGTTTTAGATATCCAGAAGGTAAGAGAGAGGCATAAGTGGACATTGGACCAATGGAGAAGTAGTAATGGGGAACAAAGAAATAGCAGAGGAACTAAATAGGTATTTTACATCAGTTTTCATAGTGGAAGACACCAGCAGCATACCAGATCTTCAAGAGAGTCAGGAGGCAGAGGTGACTGTAGTAGCCATCACTAATGAAAAAGTGCTGGGGAAGCTAAGAAGTTTGAAGGCATACAAATCGCCCGAGCCGATGGACTACACCCGAACATTCTGAAGGAGATAGCTGAGGAGATGATAGAGGCATTGGTGTTGATCTATCAGTAATCACTGGTATCAGGGAGAGTCCCAGAGGACTGGGAAATAGCTAATCACACCCCTGTTTCAGAAGAGAGGGAGTTAGAAGACAGGTTTGGCTGGCCTCGGACATTGGTAAGATTTTAGAGTCCATCATTAAGAATGAGATTGTGGAGTACTTGGAAGTGCAAAGTTAAATAGATTGAGTCAGCACAGCTTTGTCAAGGGGAGGTCACGCCTGACAAGTTTGTCAGAATTGTTTGAGGGGGTAACCAGCAAGTTAGACAAAGGAGAGCTTGTGGATGTGATCTATTTGGATTCCCAGAAGGCCTTTGACGAGATGCTGCACAGAAGGCAGCTAAATAAGTTAAGACTCCAAGATATTAGAGGCAAGGTACTGGCATGGATAAATGATTGGCTGACTGGCATAAGGTACAGAGTAGGGATGAAGGAGTCTTTATCAGGAAAAGCAGCTGGTGACTAAGGGAGTTCAACGGAGGTCAGTGTTAGAACCACAACTATTCACATTATACGTTAACAATCTAGACAAAGGAGCTGAGGATATTATTGCTAAGTTTGCAGATGACACAAAGATAGGTGGAGGGACAGGTAGTATTGAGGAAAGAGGGGAGGCTGCACAAGGACTTGGACATGAAAGGCAAGTGGGCAAAGAAGTGGTAGATAGAATACAATTTAGCAATGTGTGAAGTTACACATTTTGGTAGGAAAGACAGAGGCATAGACTATTTTCTAAAAAGTGAAAGGCTTCGGAAATCTGAAGCGCAAAGTGACTTGGAATTCCTAGCTCAGGACTCTTAAGGTTAACATGGAGATTCAGTTGGCAGTTAGAAGGACAAATGCAATGTTGGTATTCATTTCAAAACAGCCAGAGAAGGACAGCAGGGATATATTGCTTAGGCAGTATAAGGCTCTGGTAAGACCACACGTGGAATATTGTGAGCAGGTTTGGGTCCCGTTTTGAAGCAATCCGTGCTAGCATTGGATGGGCTCCAGAGGAGGTTTACAAGAATGATCCCAGGATGAAGGACTTGTCATACGAGGAGCTGTTGAGGACTCTGGTTCTGTACACAATAGAGTTTAGAAGGATGAGGGGAGATCTTATTGAAACTTAAGGATACTGAGAGGCTTGGATAGAGTGGACATGAAGAAGATGTTTCCACTAGTAGGAGAGACATAGCCTCAAGGTAAAGGGATCTTTGGAACTGAGATGAGGAGAAATTTCTTCAGCTAGAGAGTGGTGATTCTATAGAACTCATTGTCGTAGAGGGCTATGGAGGCCAAGTTGTTGAATATATTTAAGACAGAGATAGGTAGGTTCTTTTTAACAAAGGGGATCAAGTGTTATGGGAAGAAGGCAGGAAATGCATTTGAGAAACACATCAGCTATGATGGATTGGCAGAGCAGACTCGATGGGCTGAATGGTCGAATTTTGCTCCTTTATCTTATGGCCTTATGGTCTAAGGCAGTAATGAGATCTGGAACTGACTGGTCCTGGTAGCACACAAACTCAGCATCTGTGAGCTGGTTGTTGGTAATATAACTGCCATTGCTTTTTAGATGATTGAGGGTCACTGATGGAAAGATAACTGATGGATTGGATTTGTCCTGCTTTTTAAGAACACAACATACATGTACAATTTTCCACTTTGCTCTGTACATTCCAGAATAATAAATGTACTGGAGCAGTTTGGCCAGAGGTACAGCTGGTTTTAGAATACTGACCTTAGCACTACAGCCATGTGTTCCCTTTGCTGTACCAAAGTACTTGGCCATTTCGTGTTATTACATGGAGTGAATCAAATTAGGTGAAGACAAGCATATTGGTTAAAATAGAATGATCAATTAACTGCAAGATTTGAACAGCAAAACTTATATTTATATAGCACCTTCAACAAAGGGAAATATTACAAGGCTCCACACAGCAGTATAATCTGTTAAATTTTAAGATGCAGTCAAAGAAGGAAATATTAAGATGGATGTATCAAATAGTACAAGTGTTTTAAATCTGCAACAAAAACAGAAAGAAAAGGAAATTTCAATGGCAATATTGCTGGAAATATCAAATAAGTCAATCTTTCAGGTCTGTACCTTTCATTGTAACTGGAAACTTCAAATTAAGACTCCGCAACCTTTTTTTTATTTGTTCACAAGATGTGGGTGTCGATGGGCATGTCAGCATTTCTTACCCACCCCTAACTGCCCAGGGGGTTCTTACAACAATCTCAAATGTTAATTCATCTGTTTTCCTTAGATACAGTTTGACCTGAAAGTTTAAATAAATGTCTTCTTTCATTTTATAAACATAATGGTCCCTGATAAGTTGGAAGGAAGTAAAGCAGTGCAGCAGGAACTGTAGTACAATCTACAACAGTAAGCAGAATGCATAAAAGATGTCAGATGGGACTAAGATTTCCCAGGAAGTAGGAGTAATGAGTTAATAAAAAGAGGGAAGAAGAGAAGAGAAGCACCAACAATGGGACATGCAGAACTTGCAGAACAGCTGGAAGAGCAAAATGGGACACAAAAATAAAGAAGAGAAAAACGCAATCTAAACCCAATAGGAAAAACCAAACCCAAACCCAAATTCTCACCTAGTACTGAGATTTTGATAGTGTTTGAGAAATTTACTGTAAAGGTCTTATGTATTTCTTGTATTTCTCCCATAATTCTGTCCGGTGGAGACAGACTGAGACAAGTTCTATGATAGGAGGTATGCTGAAATTCCTGTGAAATTGTGCCTGTTTCGTCTACAAATTGATTACAGGGCCACTGATAAATGCCGGCTCCATCTTTCGCCAACACCAGCATGTAAAATTACTATGTGTTCACACATAATTATCACATGAACTAACTGAAGCACAAAAGAAATTTATCTCCAGCATTAATAATCCAACCTAGTCCCACACCATGTTATTTTAAAAGATTGAATTTAGGACAGTATTGTCCTGTTTTCTAAGTCTGAATGTGGAAAAATTTTCAGGACTTATGGCCTAAGGGGAAGGGAAAGCCTGCCAGGTAACCCAGCAAAAAGGCAGCCAATTGGTTGCCTGCAGCCTTTCTACCAAGTTACAACTTGACTGAAATACAACAATATCGAGTGTCATGGGTCACACGTTTAATTATAGCTTATATTTTATAAAGAAGCCTAACCTGCCTTAAAAATGGACACAGGATCCTGCAAAATGGCTCCAAGAAGTCACATGACCAAATTTGTGAATTGAGCTGGTCTCAGGATTGGTCTGTATTTATCTCAGAGAAATGAAACACAAGAGGCTTATTTGAAATGTCCGAAAGTCAAATTAACATTTCAAGGTTAGATAGAAACACCCTGACAATGGAAACTATCCAACTATTAGTTGAAACAACTAAAAACTAATTACCTCCAATAAAAGAAACTAAATGGATATGATATTTAATATAAAAGCATTGTGCAACCTATCCCTTAAAGTGACTGCTGATTACAGACAAAGGAAGCTATCCTTGGTGTCTACGAAGTCATAAGGGAAGAAGATTATCAGCAATTCACATTCGAATCCCATGTAAACGTATTGGAATTTAAAAGAATCAAGAAGATTTGGCAGAATCTTACAAGAGTCTGAGTGTCATGGGTTGGGGAGGCTTTGTGGCAGAATTGGACAAGAAGTCCAGCAAAGCCAACCTTGACATTGGGGGAAGCAACTTAATAATCTTTTCTACATTTCACAAGCAGCGCAGTGAGTTTCCTGCCAGGCAGTGGCAAGCTTCCAATTAAATGGAATATTACTTGTTAAATACTTTATCAACAGCCTAACTTACAACTTTCTACCTTATCAAACTTCCCAAACAAGGTCGATTTGAGAAAACTTAACATGGAAAGCAAAGCAGGTACCTGGCAAATCCAGCTGGCTATTTGCTTGAAAGGGCTTCAGTTTTGTACACTGTACACCTAAATGTCAAAGCATGCCCCATGTGCACCAGCCATATGTATCCCCTATCCATGGAGATTGACATCTAACATGTGTCAGCCTCTACAAACCCTCACTGCACATGTCCAAATTGTAGAAAGAACACTTTTGCACTTCAATGCTGTACTGGCAATTACCATTGTAATACTGCAGCAAGGACACTTTGTGCTCATGGACATATATCCAGCTTGTGGATTGGACCAGGCTGCATTTCTGTACTCTTTTCTCACTGTCATAGCACACAGTCATTCTGCAGCTACCTAGATGCTCATAGCATCCTGGTCTTGCTGTTGTGTGCTTTCCCTAACTCAGCCAAAGATTCCAGGCTCTTATTACTTTTGCCTTGTTTTGTTGCTTAGTGCCAACATCAAGCCAGGAGGCTTGTCCTGATTGTCAGCAGGCCTCAGTCAAGTCAAGGGGGCAGACTTTCAGTAAGGGGATCCCAGCACAGTAAATCAAGGGCAGCTTCTGATACCAGATACCAGGGATTTCAAATTGATCAGAGAGCTACTTATGGCTGTCACAGTCAGAATGCTCTCCACATAACAGGTGAGGACCTGAATGCTGGACAGCCCACTACCCTTCTTGAGTCTTTCTGCCTCATCAGGGACTGTTTTCCTCATGGAACGAGAGATACGCACATATTCAGAGAGATAAAAATGGGTGGCACGACTGCTACTTTTTATGCAGGTAAGTTGTCCCAAGCAAGTGATTAGGCATGCAGAGTTAGTGGTGTTGTGGCTTGGGGTGGATGACAGCAATTGAGGGAAGATGTTGCAGGCAATAGTGAGAGGGGTAGAGCATGAGAGTTGGTTGGAGGTGTGCGTAGTTAGCAGAAATAGAATGAATATGAGATATCGAGGTGAGAATGACATACAGGCCAGGTATCAATATTGCCATCTGTCATGTAATGGGAAGATATCAGCAATCATGCAGGGCAGCCCTGGACTGACAGCACTTGTCCAAGTACACGGTGGGCTTTTAAAAATGGAGCAGGTGCAAGGGATACAGGTGAAGTCTGGGATATTTGCTGAATGGCAGGTGTGGTGAGTTAGGGATGAAATTGGGACATAAGGGACGCTAGGTAGTTAATGAGGTAACTTTGGTTGGAATTGGCCAGAAATCTCAGTAGGGCTCATGGCAGAAACCTCTATTAAATGTGACACAAATTGATCGTAGCCAAAAAGAACTCAGAATCCAGCCCATTGTGTTTGATCAATGGTGTTGTTAGAGGAGTTTAAAAGTAGTCTGCCTTACAATACTGAAAAGTAACTTGGGCTCCTGAAAGCTACCTCAGCACAGGCAGTTGTGTGAAGGCCAAGGATTATAAACTAACCCCACAACTACTGCATCACAGCATAGCAGTCATGAGTCAAATAGTCTGATTCTGCAAGGAAAGGATAAAAAGGAGACAGAGGAACAGGAGCTGGGTCCTGAAGGCAAAAAAAAAGGGGAAAATCAGGAAAGCCAATTCCCAATTTTTAGAAGGAAAATATAGAAATCAGTGCTGCAGGACCATGCCCTGTTGATTTTAATTGTGACAAATGAAGTCCTATAAAGGGACAGTAGAATAAAAGCCACAGGTCACCTTTCAACCAAATTTGTATCTAGTTATTAAAGTCACAAGCCTTTGGGCAAATGCAAAGTGGGAACACAGAAACCTACCAGGATTTCACATGTAAAAGAGAAATGACCCCTAGTGATTCCAAAGAACCAGTAAAAGTTACCATACTCCAGAACACTGGATGTTTCCAGACACTACTGGAAGGGAGAACAGCGGACCTCCCATGTAGAAGCAGGACAAATTCCAAGGTAATAGTTAAAAGACTAACTGGAGAAGCTGTTGAGATGCCATTAGTTAAAATTCACCTAAAGAGTGAACTGATTAGGTGGTTGGTGATAGTGGGGTTAACCTGAAATTTTCCCAAGCCAGGGGCCAACTTCTTGCTAGGAAATAACCTCATGAGCTGGACAGTGTAATATCCAGAAAGTTCAGAACAGTCCAGGGAGGCTGAGAAGGCTAAACAGTTTCAATCAGAAGCTTGTAAAGTTGAAGCCAGATGATAAAAGAATAGAAGCCCTTAAGGGGCCAATATCTTCCTTGAAGGTTGAAATAGCTCAGATGATATCCAATGGATTAAATAGGAACTAGAGAAATCTCGAAGCGGACCAGGAGGCAGTGAGGAAAGTGCTCCATATAATCTAAGAACCCAAAGTAAGTCACTGAATAATTAGAAGGGCTGAAGAAGCCAAGCACAGTAAGTGGAAAGAGGGATAGAAGGAAAGAGGCTGTTACTGTAGGATTCCTGACTAAAACTGCTAAACTACTATAAAAATAGACACCATAATTCTACAAAATGTTTCCCTGAAGTCACAAGATGACTTTCAGAGATTGAGCTGGTATTGGGACTGGATTGTACATATCTCAGGAAGAAATTACAAGAGACCTTCTCGGAATTCAACAAATTTTACAAGGTAAATTAAACTCCCTGACAATGATTCCCCTGGAGGTGAGAATAGCTTGTCCTGCAACCTGAGAACCATACAAACTAACAGCTGAAATAGTTAAAAGCTAATTACTTTAACTAACAGAAACAAGATAGATCTGTTACCTAATTTACAAGTATTATGCAACGGCTTTGGCATAGCATCTATCTCCAGTATGATCACTATAAAGCAAACTGAGAGACAGTAATTTAGCTAAAACTCCACAAAGAACTCTGAGAGACATCTTCAGAGAGTGAACGTTCTCAGCAGGAAGACAGAAGAAGGCAAACTGATAAGGCACTGCTATGCTGAACCAGGCAACCAAGGGCCACAGCCTGCATTGCTGTAAATGTGAAACAAACCAAACAGCATCAGCAGGGCTTGTTACATTCCTAATGTTTTGGTATGAAATTCAAGTTTTTGTTACATGGTCTTCAGTACTTAAAAATCTTTCCTAAATTATTTTCTTAATGCATGCTATTCATAATGTGACCCATGCTATTGTGGAAATCTCATTTTGCTTCAGCAACAGTTATAGCTTCAGCCAGGGAGCGCTCAATATTGCTTGTGACATTCAGTAAAACAAAATTGTGATAGCTTTAATTCATTAAAAATTGCATACAATTGCTGAACTGATTACATGAATTTGAAAGTACAAACTTTTCTCGACAATATCAGCAAGCCAGTATTAGTAAGATGCAAATTAAAGGGAATACAAATGTATATCATGGAAACAATAAAACTGAGCAGATGTAAGGCAAGTTTTCCTTCCATTTTATATAATAATGAATGTTAGACCAAGGAGCAGGAGTACACCATTATTCCACCCAAGCTTGTTCTGCCATTAAATAAGATCTGATCTGATTATAACCTCAAGTCTGCATTCACGCCTACTGATCATCTTTCACCCACTTGAATATCAACAATTTATTTACTTCTGTTTCCAAGACTCCAAAGACTCCATGACTCACTAAGAAGAAAGAAACAACTTCATTTTTAAATGAATGATCTTTTTATATCAGTGTTCTAATGAATGTAAAATTTAAGCAACATTCTGCTGGAAATTGGAAGTTAAAACAGAAAATGCTGTACATACTGACGGCATCTGCGGAGAAAGAAACAGAGTTAATGTTTTCTTCAGAAATGTAATATTTAATTTGGTTGTAATCATGTTGTAGGATTTTAATAATGTACATGTTAGAATGACAATTTTCCATATAAAATTTCAGCAAATGAAATAAAACGTCTTGAAACCTTCCTGAGAAATTCAATGAAATCTCTTACTTATATAGTATAACATCTAATGCTAACATCTTGCAAACTAAATTCAACACAAATATGCACATTATTAATAACAAACGGTGCAATTTCAGCCATTCTTTTCGGTTTTCAATGCCAACTGAACCAATGTATTAGGACCAACCCACATCATTATCATCATCTCAGACACCTAGCGCCAACAGAAGTATAAAACAAGCAGAAAACGACGCAAGAGAAACCAATCAAGGCACAGAAGTGCTTTCTAATTTGGGGTTTAAGGGAATTCATATCAATTTTCACATACAAGTTCTGACATTGCATATTATTGATCACCAATAAAAATATAGCTTTCTTGTGAATAGGTGAACAAATACTTTAAAGTATAATGGAAAATAAAATTTATGGAAACATTTACCGGTTGTTAAAGATTTAAAATATTTTAAATAATTTTTTTTTCAAAATAAATTTAAATGAAGTTAATTATAACAAGCAATATTTGACACAGAATAGGAATTAATTTTGCATGGAAAACTCTCACTGTTCACTTTATAAACTTATAATTTAGTATCAATGACAGAAAACAAAGAATTGCTAAGTTCCAAACTAGTATGTTAATAAAGCCATCAATGTTCTGGAGAAAAAATAGTTGTACTTTCGACTTCATACAATATTAATAATATTATGATGAGCAAAGTTCAAATTTCTAAGAGAATGAGATGGAAAATAGAATATCCACGGCTGAATGAGAAACAAAGAGAGGAACCTTCTGACTTTGGAAGGTGTCTTCTATATTGCCTGAAAGATTGTGGAGCCATCAACACTGATTATCAGAAGGAAGGCCACCACATATTCTGTCCATCATGTACAAGAGGTCACTGATGGGCCTTCACCCAGAATCAGGTCCGTGGGGGCGGAAGTCCTTTCCAACAGGAGCTGGGCGTCAACTAGGGGTGGAGTGGGAAAGTCAAACAAGGATCTTTCTGCACAGAACTTAATTCAGATGGAGGGGGAAAAGCATCAGAGGTTCAGGTACACCTCCTCCCTGTCTAATTAAATGCCCTTCCAGCCTCCTACCTCACTGCCTCCAGGATCAGAAGATTCTATCCAAAATATGAAGGCACAAGTTCAAAAGAAAAATCAGAACCTGGAATTGAAATTGAATAGTGCTGAGAGCAATAATACTGACAGAATCTTCCAAGGTGCCTAATTCTTCCCATGTACATTCAAAATGTTTGTATGGAAAATAAAATCCAGACTTTTTAATTTTACCATTACAACTAAAGATGAAAAATAAATTTTGTTTTTAACTCAAAGCTTGTTGTCTTGCAATAGGTTGAATACATTTTTAAAATCTCAAATGTTCCATGAATGTTAAAAGTTCTCTTATTTACAGTATTTTGATATCAATCTTGAAGATGGTAGTCATTATAATCTTTAAACAAATCCGATCCTAAAAATTATAATAAACAGTACTTCTAAGGACTAGGTTTATTGCTATTGTTTGATACTTCATGCATTAAATTATTTGAAAAAAGCGATTCCAATTTAATACAAGAACGTTCCCACGGTTCGAAAGTGACGAAACAACTGCATGCTTTGGAAAATTCATACTTGAGTTTAAAAACTGGATTAAAAAGATATTAATCCAGTATTTATCTTGTAATAATATATTTAAATTACCTATCTTTTTAAAAATCTATTTTTGTAAATACATCACATTTTAATTTTGAATTCTGCAATCTTGTTTTGTAACTATTGTAATAGTTTCAGACAGATGCAGCTAGATCTAAATTATGCAACTCATTTACATATTCTAGTCATAGGATACATGCAAATGAAGGTCATTTACATAATGGATTCCTGTCATTGCTACCGCTCCTTTCTTTACCTCCTATTCAGCAAGCTTTGATATCACAAAACAAGCTCTTTTTACTGAAAAAGGATTTTATTTTGTACAACATGCCTCCAATTTGTGAAGTAAATTCCTTCAGTAACAATCAGAAATTATCTAAGTGAAGCAGGTATCTATACTCCAGCTTTTATTTCTTTTTTTTCCTTAATTACAGGAAATAACTTTGCCTTAATGAGGTACTTTATGTAGATTAAGCACCTGAGCCAATTAGTCAGCTCTGACCTTGTCTTGCAAAGAAGGTTACAGAAGACTAGTATTTAAAAAATTTAAAGGCTCTCCCCTTTGCCTCATCTTTTCAAATGTTAGGTAAAACGGCATGCTGATAATTACTTAATCAAATATGACAGAAGGGACTAATTTACTGATTACAATAAAGCCCGAGGGTGATATGACAAAAATTTCTCTACAACTTCATTCCAGCTTTCATTTAAGTAGGCTTTGAGTATTTATAACAAAATATCCTTGCAACATATTGTCGCAGATGAGACTGTAAAGTGTAGTCTCCCATCAGCTATAGTCCAATAAACAGCCGATGCTGTTCCTGCTGCTGCTGCGGGCTTCCCTGCGCCAGCACGGCAGTTATGCCAAGCTATTGGTGTGTTTACCCTTTGGGAATGTTAACTATAATTCTTCAGCTTTTAAAATCAATTAACCCTAATGTTAATTAGTGTCAAGTCTATAGAAAGCCGCGCAAATGGCAAGAGCTGGCACACTGCCATCCATTCACTGGCAGCGCCACAGCTCTCTTGATAACAGCGGGTATGTTAGGGCCCGTATGTACGTCTGTCAGAACTGTTGAGCCAAGGGAGATTATCCAGACCCCTACAGCAAACACGAAGTCATATCTGAAGGCGCAACTGGCAGGATTACCATGCGCTCCACTGTAAATCCTTCCTCAGAGGACATGTTTCAAGTTGAAAACAAGGATGTGTGCATGTCTCTGTTTAATCATCTTTTGCTTGGCCGTGCAGAAGCGACTGCCGATACTTTCCCCCCTTCGAAGACAAAAGCCGCCATGCCATCGACTGTGTTTTCGAAGGATGCCAGGAAATGAAAAAACAGTAGTAACGACATGGTGCCAGGGGCAATATGGCCAATTGTCAAAGCATGAGCCAGTGTTTTGTTCGATGTCGACTTGTTTTCTATTCAACTTCGTTTACAAAAACAATACCAACAAAAACACAAAGGAACTATTTTGGAGTAACGCTTTCAATCCGATGCCATGGGGAATGACAGTGAACCAAGCGTACATGTCTGCGTGGTACTGCCACTTGACAGAGGAGAAAAACGAGGATTTGTGTAAAAATTATACTTTGCAACTTACAAAAATGGGAATAAAGGCGATTTTGGTGCTCACATTCTTCCTGACAGGACTTTGGAGATTTACTGTTTAATCTGGAGTGTGTTTTTAACCATCAATTGACCCAGGTACACAAGGAAAATAAAAATCATACTCTTGCAGCAGGCAGGCTGCCTGAGATTTATCTGCATTCAGTGCTATCACCAGGGAGATGAATGGGCCGATCTGTAGCCTTTTACAAGATCCACTATGGGAATGAAGGAGGAGGGATGCCACAGAGACGTGTACAAACTTGAAGTGAGAAGGTTTAAAGGTGCTACTTGGATAAATCCTGCAGTACATTGAATGGGAAAATGAAATGTTTCTCTCTATCTGGGAGGGAGTGCCTTTTTACTTACGGTGGAAGTGTTGCCGTGGATCCCGAAAGGTGTTCAGTTGGCATCGCACGCAGCGCTACCGACGAGAGCTGAAAACAAAAGGAACAAAAAGTACAAAAGAAATTTTGAAAATAATTACGTGTGGATTTTACAAAATAACAAGAAACAGAGCAAGCTAATGGAATACTTCTGCAACTTCCTTAAGTGCCACACATAGGATGCAAATTGTATACACTGCCGATTCAACCTGCTGGTGATGGATTTTAACCTGGCATCTTCTGGGCAATTTAAAATGAGTTCTGGATTTATCTTTTAATGTACATTCTCATTTTCAAGTACGTGCTTATGAATGTAAACGGAAAAGATTTTTGTTAACAAGGTGTTTCTGCTGTGGAAAGAATCTACGAGGGTTTGACTGGAATACAATGGCAGCGGTGCCTGTGAAAACCGACGTTCAGGGGAGAAAAGCTCTCTGCAGAGGGATAACGTTAAATGGGTCACAGGCTCTACCAGCTGCTAGGTTCCATACGCCGCAATCAAAGTGAATGTTCTAAAATTATTACAGTCAAACAGTCATGTGGTGGCAGTTAACGTCCCCAGTGTTTAATCATCTTACAGTAGAATGGTTTTATGCATATTTCATTTGCATATCATTAAGCTGGTTAAGCATGGGGTATTCAGAGTGGGATGAATACAATGTGAGTCTCATATGATCCATATCAGAAGCTAGTCTGCTCAATTGACTGTCTGCTTTTTTCTCCCCTTTTAATCCGCTGACTTTGTTATATCTGAAACACAGTGGCTGGAAATCATTGTGGATTCCTAATTTTATTATGACAGTATTTTGAAAAAATTATATTCAAAATGATATGGCAGAGGAGATTTAAGGAAACGTGGATCACTTTAATACGGAAATGTTGCTGTACAGGAAAACGGTGCTAATAATTTCTTAATTTCTGTGAAAACACAAACTTTTTTTTGGTAATTAAAAAAGAGAATGTCAGAAGTGAAGATTAGGTGAAATTGTGGAACACCACCTTTCAACATTTGTCTATAATCAAGAGACCACATGCGCAACTATTCCTGCACAAATTAACGTGCATCTAATTTTGATAGCCACTATTAAACCATTAATGTGATTAATCAATTATTTCAGTCTGAAAGCCTATTATGCGTACACGACAGATACAGTGGGGTCTTTGTCACTTTCATACATGAATAACATAGTAATCACAGGCCTTTGTGTATTTTCTCAATGGTTTAATTCATTCACCCCAACATTGCCTAGTTCTGGCAGATAATCAAAATTACTTCCTGGGAAAACTATAAAGACAATTAAGCATGGAAATCTGTTGCTGATGTACAACACATGAATTCATTTGGAAATTAGGCCGCTTTGTTCTTTCCTTCGCTCTCGCTTTTGTTGCCAATATTAATATTCAAATGAGATACATCGTGACTCTACTGTACAATTAGCTGGCAAAAAAGCCACACACTGCTGACTGCGACATTTTGTGTAGTGAACATGCAGATGTCGCTGTTGTTCTTTACATGGGTAGAATAATATGCAAAATAGCGAGCATCGCTTGGATACAAAATAATTTAAATTTTATTTCAAGAAGTCTCTGCCTTTCTTCTGGAGGAATGGGCTTGTAAATGTAGCTCGAGTCAAATGGTGTAGGAATTCTGGAAAATTTGCCATGGAATTATAAACATAATGGCATAAGTGTACATGCATTCATCTATTATCATCCTGAATAGTACCAATTCAACTGCTTTTGAATGGATTTATCAATATGGATAACCTTTTTTTCCATTTCTGAATATTCGATGTACTTTACATACATAACTGAATTACAGAGAACTCTCTCCAATGGCTTTCACTAATTTACCCAATGGATATTATCACTCAGTCACTGATGACTTTAACACCGTTGGTATTGAGGGCACCTCTTTTCACTGCTATTGGTAAGATGGTACATATTTATATGCATGCACTGACTTTGCGTCTTTGTTGACTGTCAAATTCTGTGCAAATGAAAAGTTAGCACTTGAAACCTTAATGGCACTACATTCGCTAGCGCTGAGTAATACTTGGAATACTTCCGATTAATACAAAAGAGGTCTGCATATTTAATGAATGATTTTTCAACAAGAGCAATCTGTAAGTGTCTTTAATGATGGCATTTTGTGCCATGAGAAATAGCTTCTAAATTTTTTTATGCAATTATATTGTTGGCAATCTATAATTCAGCGTACCATTCACTGTTAACATGGAATAAATGAAAGCAATTACTTTTATCAAAACGTTTTAGCGAGAATTTTAAAAATATAAATATGACAAAAATGTACATTAGGTTGCTTTTGAATTCAAAATGCATTACAAGAAATGATTTCAGTACATTCCCGATTAATGACGAATATATAACCAATGAAAATTACTTCTGAGGCTTGCAGACAAATATTATGGCTCTCATTTTAAAAACATTTGTTTAAAAAGAACTGTCAGAAACCCTGAGTAAAATACAGGATTTTGAGCTACTACAACTTATTACAGTCAAAATTAAGTAAATTAGCTTAATGTAATTGCTGTTTCTGCCACACAGCATTTATGCATGAACTCATATACATTAGAAAAGGCAATTTAAAAATCATAATAAATGTTCAATGAGCACAATATTTCTAAAGTAAAATTAAAAATTTCCTATTGTAAAATTGTAAAACAATTTTTATGCAATTATATTTTCCACAACTATTTCCACAATTATCCACAACTGATAATGCTGAAAATACAGAGATAAGTTAACATCCAACAAAAAGAAGAAAAAAGGAGTTAATAGTTTTCAAAGAATCTAAGAAAAATAGTTATAATGGAAATTTGAATTTGTCTTCTTTAAAGTGCTGATTGATTTGACGTAAGTATCCTGCTAGAAAATGATATCTTAGTCTTTCTGTAGCAATGAATCCACAGAAGTTTTCTCACATTGTTGCTCAGAGAGATCTTTTATTTTAAATTAGTGTTAATTTCTGAAGTGAAGCAACATCAAGATTCTAAAACAAAACGTCATTGCTCTGCTAATATCAGAGACATTTCTGAATACATAGAAATCAATTAATTAGCACTTTTATTTCCTGTGTGACAGGCAGCAGCCATGCATTTGACTTCAGGCTTCTCATGAATGCTACATTCTTTGAAGTTGTTAACATGCATGCAGCAAAGCTGAGGTGAAATTGTAGAACTTAGATTTTTACTAAGAAAACACTTATGTAAAAACTATTTTAAAATACACTTGTAAAAACATAGACCAATTGGCATCTGTAGCGTCAGATGATCGGATTTCTTTATTGTATTGTAATATAATTCCAGAACTTTCCCATACTGGTAGGAAAGGTAGGAGAACAGATTAAAATTTAGTGATAAATCTCACACTACAATTAAACCGCCATTAAAGGGAACTTACAAATCAATACTTCCCATTGTATCCATCGCATGCAATTATATTTTTAATGCATTAATTAATTTGATAATCCCATTTATGCAATTTTACAATGCAATTTATTTTGTTCGAAAAGGGAGATCTTTTGCAGAATATTGCCTCTTGTTATTAATGAGATTGATATGTTCAAAAAGTGATTGTAGATCTTGGTTTTTCCCATGGTCTCTAAGTATTTGATTTTGGTATAAATATATGGTAGAAATTAAAAAAAACTCCACAACTGTTTTTGACCAAACCAAATCCTCTTTCATTAGTACTCTAAAAGCAGTGGTATCGTTACTGGTCATTACAGTGAATCCAGTGATTTCACCCTCCCCCAACAAACTAATTCTTGCAATGAATACCTCTGAGTCCAAAAATAAGAGAATTCTGCTACATAATTTAATTCTTCCATTTTCCTGCATCCACCCATTCCCGGACAGATATATTATGCAAACAAATAGGCATATTATGCAATCACTGTGAATGAACTTAAAGTTTAGTAGATAGAAAATTCATATGCCAGATCGAATAAGGTCAGGATGTTTTTCTCAGGTCAAGCAACAAGACCTAATGCCACACAATTTCACCAGGTCAGAGATAACTGATGAGGGAAATGCCAGAGGTTTCTAGGTGTTTACAGCAACCAACAAAAGAGTTTTGTTTTGCAGACCCTTAACTCAATGAAGTTTTTGGTCATTAAGTTGTTAATGTTGGATAGAAAGCTGAGAAGGGATCTAGCCTAGGAACCAAAGACAGATGGAAAAATCTATAATGAAACAATGTGTGCAACCTTTAGGTAGATTGGCAATGTTAAACTGGCCACAGCGTCCTGGGATATGTAGGCTAGGTGGATTAGCCAGGGGAAAATGCAGAGTTACAGGGATAGGGTAAGGGTAAGGGTAAGGGTAAGGGTCTGGGTGGGATGCTCTTCAGAGGGATGATGTGGACTTGATGGGCCAAATGGCCTGCTTCCACACCGTAGAGATTCAATTATTTAAGGAGAAGATACTTCAAGTACAGACTAGGGAACATTCCAATGAGGTTAAAAAGTTGAGAAGCCAGTGCTCATGCAATGATCACAGAGGTGAAAATATGATGAAACAAAAATTAAATGGGTAGATAATATATGACCACCAAATTTTTCAAGCAAGAACCAGGTCAATACAAACATTTTCAAGGGCGGGTGAAGAGGAAGTTAAAATTGGCACAAAGTGAATATGAGAACACAATAGCAATAAACCTAGAACAGAACTCAAATAATCCATGAGTTCTGAAGACTTGAAATGTTAGCTCATTTTCCCTATCTACAGATGCTGCAAGACCTGCTGAATTTCTCCAGGATTTTCTGTTTGTTCCAATAGCTTCAAACAGTGAATAGGTCATAAAGAGATGGAATGGGGGCCATTAGAGACAAATAGGGTGATATATGCTACAGGCACAGGACAAGGATATAATACTTAGATGAGTACTTTTTAATCAGTGCTTATGAAGAAAGATTGACAAAATAATGAAATGGAAATAGTAGGGAATGCAAGGAATGAAAATTAATAGGCTGGATGTACTGGCTATGCATAAAGTGAATAAACTGCCTGGTCCAAACAGGTATCACATTTTTTAGATCTGATAATTGAATCGGCAATTAAAAACAAATGGTAAAGTTGTACAGAGTCAACATGAATTTATCAAATATATTTGACAAACTTGGAGTTGTTTGAGAATATTGCTTATAGGGTTTATAAAGCAGAACCAGTGGGTGTGGCATATTTGGATTTTCATATTTCATACAGTCACAGAATCACAGAGATATACAGCACATAAACAGACCCTTCGGTCCAACTCATCCACACCGATCAGATATTCAAAATAAATCTAGTTCTATTTGCTAGCATTTGGCCCATATTCCTCTAAACCCTTCCAATTCATGTACCCATCAGATGCCTTTTAAATGCTGTAATTGTACCCGGCTCCACCACTTCCTCTGGCAGCTCATTCCACACATGTGTCACACTCTACGTGAAAAAGTTGCCCCTTAGGTCCTTTTTAAATCTTTCCCCTCTCACCTTAAACATATGTCTTCTAGTTTTGGATTCCTCCATCCCAGGGAAAAGACCATGTCTATTTACCCTATCCATGCCCCTCATGATTTTACAAAACTCTATAAGTTCAACCCTCAGCCTCTGTCGCTCCAGGGAAAATAGCCCCAGTCTATTTAGCCTCTTCCTACAGCTCAAGTCTCCAACGCTGGCAACAGCCTTATAAATCTTTTCTGAACACTTTCAAGCTTCACAACATCCTTCGTATAGCAGGGAGGCCAAAATTGCTCACAATTTTCTAATAGTGGCCTCATCAATGTCCTGTACAGCCGAAACTTCACTTCCTAACTCCTATACTCAATGCATTGACCAATAAAGGCAGGCATACCAAATACCTTCTTCACTATCCCATCTACCTGTGACTCCACTTTCAAGGAACTATGAACCTGCACTCCAATGTCTCTTTGTTCCTCAACACTCCCCAGGACCTTACCATTAAGTGTATAAGTGCTTCCCTGATTTGCCTTTCCAAAATGCAGTACCTCATATTTATCTAAATTAAGCTCCATCTGGCCAGGAGGCTCATAAATAAAAATAGGGAGCATGGGATAAGGGAAAATATATTGGCCTGGACTAAGAATTGGTTAATAAACAGAATAGAGAATACAATATGAATGAATGGAGCATTTTCAAATTGGAAAGCTATTAGTAGGAGGGGCACAGCAAAGGTCAGTGCTGGGCCCACAACTGTTCACAATCTAGTTCAAGTATAATTTTTCCAAATTTGCAGATGACAGTAAACTATAAGGGAATGTAGTTGTGAGGAAAATGCAAGGAGGCAGGGCATATTGAGAGGATAATTAGAAATGGATATGAGATTTTCAGTTTCATAATAGAGGAATTGAGTATAGAGGAAGGGAAATTATGCTGAATGTAAATAAGCTCTGGCTCAGCCAGATTTTTAAAAATTCTTTTGCAGGATCACATGCTCAGCCAACATTTATCACACATCTTAATTACCCTTGAGAAGGTGGTGATAAACCACCTTCATGAATCACAGCAGTCTATAACTTGCATGCTTCTGCCAGTCCACTTTATGCACAGGACACACATGCACAGGATGCATCTTATGGCACTCAGCTTGTTTTCTTAGCACTTATTTACTTTGCACTTACTTTAAGACTGTCAGCTTCTGTCTACATTACACGTTCATAGAGCACACTCCAAGCACTCAATAAAACACCTTAACTGAAAATGGGAAAATTCTGTCCCAGGTTTTTGTTCAGTATCCTAGTGAGCCAGGAAAAGCACAGCTCCCCTTTGGCCTTTCGAATCTAAGAAGTCTGCAGGCCTCCTCTGCCTGACAGTTCTCTCCCTTAACATACAAACATTGACTTGAGAAATTCGAATTGGCACTTAATTCAAGTCAAGTCAATTCAATTCAATTTGTTTTGAATGCAATCAGTGGCTAGTTCCTGCCTTAATTCCCACTCACACATTGACATCAATTCTTCTGAACTCAGGTGACATGCAACTTCCAAATATTAAAGTGAGGTCTGGCCATACACTCCCTTCCTTCAGAACTTCCAAACAGGCCAAGGACTTTGGGCTTTCCATTTACTTACTCAGTGTTCAGAGCGAATCTACTACGTGTTTTTGGAAATAAGCGTGCAATGAATTTGCAGTCTTCCATATCACAAGAAAGGACTCTATACTTAGAATGCAGACAACTGTATTGGTTGCTGTTATTTCATTGCAATAGCCTGATTCTAACTAACTTGTGTGATTTTTGTAAATATAACAGGAAGTGCTTAATTCCAAGCTTGTTTTCTAAATGAGCAACTTAAATTGCTCGTTAAAATATTTTAGAGCTCACTTGTGCATGATTACATAATGGTTATCTAATGATTCAGTATATGTTCTCAATATAATACTCAATACAAACTGTCAGCAAAAACTCACTGTCAGAACAAAGCTGGACTTTTTTTTCAATCAGTAGTTTAATGTCTTCAATTTGTTATGCTTTTCCTGGGCATATGTTGAAGGGCTCATTTAAATATATTGCAGTTCAAAAATAATTTTACAAAAACAATTATATTCATAATGTACAGACAACATAACATGGTTAAGAGAACTTCAGATTGATAACTGCACTAACTGTAGTGTCTAAAGAATATTGAGGTGGTCTGACGACCCACTTAGGAAAGTGCGCTGATTCTGGAGCCCCACCACTCTTAGGGTCAAACCTAAGATTCAGGATTTAATCAAATTAAACAAAGTCCCCAATTTTCCTACCTGATGAACTCAGATAACAGATAACACTGATGGGCATTCTGTACTTAGCAAGAAACTACTGCTTATAACAAACAGGTCATAGCCAACCTCAGGGAAAAAGAGCTATGAATAACCAACGTGTAATTCTACTGGTGGAACTCTAACCCCTCTTTTAAACACATACAGATAGACACATATAAAGGATGGAGAAAAGAAATACTGGAGATAAACAGTTCACATGATTTGGCAGGAAGTCCGTTTTGCTCCTTCAAGACTTCCTGTTATCTGATTTCCTCAATTTCAGATTCCATTCTTTGCTTAAGGCGCAGAACTATTACCATTAATTATAATCTTCCAGTCACTGGTTTGAGGACAAAATTTACAGCAACTAATAGAAGAGAATGGCTAGTTATCTTCTTGGCTTTGGTTACTTCACTGTATAGAGAGAGTGACAGAGACAGAGACTCGATCTCTATTGCAGTCTGTTGGCTTCTCCCCTTGCATTGTCCGCAGTCTCTCTGTCCACCTGCCCAGGAGACATTCAGAGAGCTATTGTCATGCTGATGACTCTTTGTCTCTATAACTGGTACCAACTGCACAAATCAATCAACAACCTGCTTCTTGGTGAAGCTGACACATCCATTGTGTTCTTTTTTATTCATTAGTCGGATGTGGGAGTCACTGGCTGGCCAGCATTTATTGCCCGTCCCTAGATACCCTTGAGAAGGTGGTAGTGAGCTACCTTCTTGAACTGTTGTAGTCCACCTGATGTGGATTGTCCAATGATGCCATTAGGGAGAGAATTCTAGGATTTTGATCCAGCAACAGTGAAGGAACGATGATGTATTTCCAAGTCAGGATGGTGAGTGACCTGGAGGGGAACTTGAAGGTGGTGCTGTTCCCATGTATCAGCTGCCTTGTCTTTCTAGATGGAAGTGGTCATGGGTTTGGAAGGTGCTGTCTGAGGATCTTTGGTAAATTTCTGCAGTGTGTCTTGCAGATAATGAACACTGTTGCTACTGAGCGTTGTTGGTGGAGGGAGTGGATGCTTGTGGATGTAGTGCCAATCAAACCGGCTGATTTGTCATGGATGGTGTCAAGCTTATCGAATGTTATTGGAGCCGCACCCATCCAGGCAAGTGGGAGTGTTTCATCACACTCCTGACTTGTGCCTTGTAAATGGTGTACAGGCTTTGGAAAGTCAGGAGGTGAGTTACTCGTCACACAATTCTTAGCCTCTGGCCTGCTATTGTAGCCACTGTGTTTATGTGGTGAGTCCAGTTGAGTTTCTGGACAATGGTAAGCCCAAGGATGTTGATAGTGGGGGATTCAATGATGGTGACACCATTGAATGTCAAGGAGCGGTAGTTAGATTGTCTCTTATTGGTGATGGTGATAGCCTGGCATTTGTGTGGAGCGAATGTTACTTGCCACTTGTCAGCCCAAACCTGAATATTGTCCAGATGTTGTTGCATTTGAAAGTGGACTGCTTCTGAGGAGTCGCAAATGGTGCTGAACATTGTACAATCATCAACAAATATCCCTATTTCTGATGTTATTATGGAGGGAAGGTCATTGATGAAGCAGCTGAAGATGGTTGGGCCTAGGACATTGCCCTGAGGAACTCCTCCAGGGATGTCCTGGAGCTGAGATGACTGACCTCCAACAACCACAACCATCATCTGATGTGCAGGTATGACTTCAACCAGCAGAGAGTTTGCCCCCTGATACCTACTGATTCCAGTTTTGCTAGGGGTCCCTGGTGCCACTCATGGTCAAATGCAGCATCTTGGACATTTTCTTCTATTGCTTGCACAAAGCAACATTGTAAACAAATACACAGTGAGTTCCAGTAACTTTCTTTTAAAAGTACAGCAATTTTAACCACAGTGTTTAATTTAGACAGATACAGGAAATGATGAAGAAACTCAGCATCATCTGTGGAGATAGAAAGACAGATAACATTTCCAGTCTGATATGACTGTAGAGAACAGTTTAGATATTACTAATGTTTCTCCAGCATTTTCAGGTTTTCAGCCTTGCAATATTTTGTTTTCACTTGGTTTAAAGTAGTACTTTTCTCATTTTGGTCCATAATCGAAAGCTTTCATTTTATAAGAGATGAAACTCCATTTCAAAAATGTGCTTCAACATGAGACACAAAAGCAACAAAAAAATGAAAATTACATTCATTCATCTTCCCTTAAATAATCTTAATCAATTTTTCAGAATTTCCCAAACCCTTAACTTCTTCCAATGTCTTACTCTCGGGATAACACATCTGCAATTACATTATATTTTCCAGAAATATGAATAATCTTTACATTACATGGTCAAAACATTAGATTCTATCTGAATAGTTTCAGGATTGAGTTTTAAACTTTTCAATGAAGGCCAATGGATTATGGTCAGTGTAGATAATGTTCCCTGCTATCATGTCTGACATACACTTCAAAGTATTAAAGAGCTAATAATAATCCCAAAGACTCTTTTTCTACAGTAGTGTAGTTTTTCTGATATTGGCTTAATTTCCAAAAAAAGGAGGCCCCTCTAATCTTGATGCATCATCTTGTAACAGAACATCACCTACGTCCAAACCACTGGGATTAATTATTATTTTATAAGGTTTGGTAAAGACAGGGGTGGCCAAAACTGGTTCATTTATTAGCATTACATTCAGTTTTTCAAAAGCCATTATGTTGACCGTACAATTTTTGGTTGTTCAAAGTACAGCTATTATGTAGAAGTCACACATATTTCCAGTAAATCACATATATTGTGAAAAAGTTCATGATCTCCTCCATTTAGTTTTTGGAAACTGGGAATCCTTGTAGAGACTTTACTTTGCCTGTCCTTGACAACACTTGTCCTTGTCATACAATATGTCCTAGGTAAGTCACTATTGCTTTTACAAATTAACTTTCCCTCAATTTATTGTGATGTCATCTAACTGAAATTGCTTAGACCAGTCTTCCAGTTGTCTTACATGTTCTTTGCATTTGTTACTATATTCTATGACATTGTCTAAATAAACCATATAGTTAGGTGCTTTAGTCATGATTTTATTCGTAAGTTTTAGACATATAACTGGGGTTACTTTAACTCTAATGGCATGACTTAACATTGGCCCAACCCAATTGGTGTGATAAAAGCGGATATCTCTGTAGTCCTTGGCACTCGCCAATATCCCTCCAATAGATCAAACTTGTTAGGGAATGAGGCACAGCCAACCATAGTGATACATTCTTCTTGTTGAGGAATTGGGTATGAACGTGTTTTTGTGACAACATTTACTTCTCAAGTCTATATGGAATCAAGTTGATCCGTTTGATTTAGAAACCAACAATATCAATGAACTATAGGTGCTTTGGCTAGGTTCAATCAAGTAAATTTCCAGGATGTATTGAATCTCTGTTTCCACCTGAGCTTGCTTCTCTGGGCTCAACTGAAAAGATGTTGTTTTATTGGCGTTGACTCTCCATGCCGAGCTATTATCGTACATCCAGGAGTATCTCTACAGATTTCCTTATAGTTTTTAAGTTCTTTTACAAGATCCTCCCATTTTCCTTACTGTATATACGAGAACACGGTATCTAACTGTCCCAGTATTTCTATACTGGCTAGTCAAATTACAGAAAGGCTCACGCTGAGAACTGTCTACCTCTCCTTCTATCTTACTTTTATTGTCTCTGTCATCCGCAACTAGTCTTACCACCCAGCACACTTGCTTCTTCTTATCCTCTTTCCTGTGATGATACAGTTTCAACATATTTGTCTCACAGAACTGATTTTCTTCCCATGACCAGTATCAATCAGATGAGTCACTTCCCAAACCCACCTGACTACTTTTAATAAAAACCAAAAGAACTGTGGATGCTTGTAAATCAGGAACAAGGACAGAAGTTGCTGGAAAAGCTCAGCAGATCTGGCAGCATCTGTGAAGAAAAATCAGAGTTAACATTTCGGATCTGGTGACCCTTCCTCAGAACAGTTCTGAGGAAGGGTCACTCAACCTGAA
>NC_063346.1:22963911-23052456 GCF_021869965.1 Rhincodon typus | reverse complement strand
CCAGCAACTTCTATTTATGCTCCTGACTATCTTTAATTTTGCTTTCCGAGGTCCATCCTACAAAGGCAACAACACAAATACTTCATTTCCCATTTGAAACATTCTTTTTGTACAATGCTTGTCTGCCAATTCTTTCATTATTACTCATGAAACTTCTAAATACTCTTATGCTTCTTTACATGCTCGTGGACATGTAATCCAGCATTGAGGATTAGTTGTTTTGTTTAAGAGCTTTTCCTTAAGTCACTTTTAATGGACTTCTTATCACATGGCCATAGAGCAATTCAAGTGGATGAAATCCACTAAATTCATTTGGGGAATCTCTGGTAGCAAATAGTAAGAGATCAAACCCTTTGTTCCAGTCCTGTAGATTTTCATAACAGTATGCCTTGATCGTCATCTTGAGAGTCTGATGGGGTCCCTTGAAAGCTCCCTATGTTTGCCTGCGATATGCAGTTCATTTCAACTGGTTTATACCCAAACTGCTGATGGTGTCCTGAAAAACTTTAGACATAAAGTTAGAACTCTGATCAGATTGTATTTCGTTTGGGAGTCTGTAATGTGTAAAAGACTGAGTTAACTTTTGCACTACTACATTGAGTGTGATGATCCTTAAAGGAATACATTCTGGAAATTACTTTCCACATACATCCCCCATTTCCGAAGAAGGATCCCGTCCCGAAACATCAACTTTCCTACTCCCTAATGCAGCCTGACCTGCTGTGTTCCTCCAGCTCCGCACTGCTGTCTTTAACTTCAGCATTTGCAGTTCTCGCTATCTCCGAGTGATTTATACTTTCCACATATCCTACATACTAACACTTTGGCTTTCATTGAATTCTCTGGAGGTAAAGCTAAATCCTTTCCAGCAAAGAGTTTGAGTAGCTCCTATATTCTTAATATAGTTAGGGGTTTGGCTGCATCATTTGAAGAAAGAGAGGTATTCTTTCCCATAGACAAAAATTCTTTATACCACTTATCTACCCTATTCATTTCTCTTCCACTCACTGCAATGTTTACTTCTGGTCTCTTGCTAGTAGTTAAAACTACAATTTGACCTATGGCATTCCCTTTGAATACCCTTTGGACTCACACTTATGAAATCCAAAAAGTCTCAAAGGCTTCCCTTGCAACTTCCAGTATTCCAAACAAATGTGTCCCACTTTATTACAACACAAGCTCTTAGTCCTTCAGTTATCATATCTTGCCTCTATACTTTCCTTTCTGACCTGAGCGGGATATCTTGGGGAAATCCCATCCATTCTCTTGGCTACTTGATCTCCTTTCACTCTACCACTTTCTTTCCCTTTCAAATTTATGAGGGTGACAGAAAAATGGTTTAGTTTTATGGATCCGCACATAATTGTTAACCATTATAGAAAATACTGAGTTTTCAAATTCCTCCAAGAGAATGACCTCCGTAAGAAATTCATACATGGTTTCAATGTCTCATGCTCATTTCTACCTGTCAGAAGTTCTTTGGTTAACCCTTTAAAATTGAATATAATTTTGCTCAGGCTGCTTCCTTAAATTCTAAAATCATTGCGTACATGCCTTGACACAAACATGTAATCAGCCGGTATAGGTCTTCTAACACCCTAAACATCCTTTGACAGTGAAACAGACGTTTCATGTGTTTCACCTGTCGATTTACTCTGCATGGTCAATGTATAGTTTTCCTCTGGCTAATCCATATATCTTGCTATTTTCTCAATGGATGTACAGAATACCTCCACATCCTTTACCTCAAAATTTTGGTATGGCCTATACAGATTTAAACATTCCCTTACTGGACTTCAGATTATGACTAGGATTCTTGGCATCAGAGATTGCATTTGCATTTAAGAGCTCTTTTTTTAAAATTGCAGCATTCTAAACTTATATTTGCGCTCTCTCTTTTTTTCTTCTCTCCCTTTGCAATTCTAAATTCTAATTTTCTCATTCCCATTTCTTGTTTTTTAATATTCCACTCCATCTCATTTTTGCTCATGCTCAATTTACTTCAACTGCAACTGAATTTGAATCAATTCTGATGTTTCGCTAACTAGTGTACGCAGTCTCTCCTGTATTTCTACTAAACCCAAATGATGTGTTAGTCCTTTGATTATGCCTGCTTTCTTAGTTTTAGCAAGAAATTCCACTCCCAACACATTAACAATTCACTTCACCTGGCTTTTGTAATTTCTTCCAAGTCCTTTATAGTTTTCAGGGCCAATACTAATCTGCAGTGCAGAATCTGGTGTTTTTTTTATCCTATATCACTATCTCTGATACATACCCAAATCTTCATTATCTCTGTTTCAAAAACAACCCAGATGAGCCTCCAATTTCTCATTTGGAGAAATATGTTCATATTCAAGGGCCATTACTCCCAGAGTTTTCATAAAAGTTAAAGTTTTAGGCAAATTACACAAAGTCCCTAATCTTCTGCCTGATAAACTCAGGTTAACAAAAAACACTGGACACATTTCTGTACTTAACAAAAAACTACTATATCTTATTAAGATGTCAATGTTAACTATTCACAAACAAAGCTTGAATTATGAACATTCAAATCTACTACTAGACACACTAACCTATTCTAAATCCCCTACACACACATACAGACTTGCTCCTAATCCTCAGGTCTATTGCTTCTTTTCTTGTCAATTTTATGCCTTTTTCTATTCTAATACATCTCTAACTTCCCTCATAAGACACAGTTTGAACCCTGTTCTCTTTGAATTCTTGCGCCAGACAAGAATAAGTATTTCTTGCATTCACCCATTCATTCTTTGAATGTTTGTCATTGCTTATTCACTGCCATCCCTTTCAGTAACATCTCCCAAACCATCACAGCCAACTCATGCCTCATTACAATTGTAGTTTCCATAATTAAGATTCAGGACCCTATCTCAGAATCAACTACCTCATTCTCTGTCTTGATGGAAAATTCTATCACATCATGGTCGCTCATCCCAAGGAGGCTCTCACAAGTACATTTTATTTTCATTGCACAACACCTAGTCTAAGATGGCCTGTTCTCTAGTTGGTTCCTCAACATATTTGACCAGAAAACTTGGAATACCTTCTCTATAGTACTGTGACTAATTTGATATGCTCAATCTACATGCACATTGAAGTCACCCATAATTACAGATGTTCCTTTCCCACATGCATTCCTGATTTCCTGTTTAATGACATTCCCAACATCACCACTGCAGTTTGGTATTCTACATGTGAATGTACCTACTACAGAACCTAATCTTGGGAAATAAGGCAGGGCAGGTGACCTAGGTGTCATTGGGGGAGTACTTTGGGACCAGTGACCACAATTCTATTTATTTTAAGATAGTGATGGAAAAGGATAGACCTGATCTAAAAGTTAACATTCTAAATTGGAGGAAGGCCAATTTTGATGGTATTAGGCAAGAACTTTCAAAAGTTGATTGGGGGCAGATACTTGCAGGCAAAGGGAAGCTGGGAAGTGGAAAGCCTTCAAAAATGAGATAACGAGAGTCCAGAGACGGTATGTTCCTGTTAGTGTGAAAGGCAAGGCTGGTAGGTGTAGGGAATGCTGGATGACTAGAGAAATTGAGGTTTTGGTCAAGAATAACAAGGAAGCATATGGTAGGTATAGACAGCAGAAATCAAGTGATTCCCTAGAAGAGTATAAAGGAAGTAGGAGGATACTTAAGAGGGAAATTAGGGGGGCAAAAAGGGGACACGAGATAGCTTTGGCAACTAGGGTTAGGGAGAATTCAAAGGGATTCTACAAGTACATTAAGGACAAAAGGGTAACTAAGGAGAGAATAGGGTCCCTTAAAGATCAGTAAGGCCATTGATGTGTGGAACCGCAGGAAATGTGGGAGATACTAAACACGTATTTTGCATCAGTGTTTACTGTGGAGAAGCATATGGAAGATAAAGAACATGGGTAAATAAATAGTGACATCTTGAAAAATGTCCATTTTACAGAGGAGGTGCATCTTAAAATGCATAAAGGTGGATAAATCTCCGGAACCTGATCAGGTGTACCCTAGAACTCTGTGGGAAGCTAGAAAAATTATTGCTGGGCACTTGCTGAGATATTTGTATCATTGATAGCATAGGCAAGGTACTGGAAGACTGGAGGTTGGCTAACATGGTGCCACTATTTAAGAAAGGTGATAAGGAAAAGATAGGAAATTATGGTCCGGTAAGCCTGACATCAATGGTGAGCAAGTTGTTGGAGGGAATCCTGACGGACAGGATTTACATGTATTTAGAAAGGCAAGGACTAATTAGGGATAGTTAATATGTCTTTGTGCATGGGAAGGCATGTCTAACAAACTTGATTGAGTTTTTTGAAGAAGTAAGAAAGAGGACTGATAAGGGCAGAGTAGTGGATGTGATCTTAATGGACTTCAGTTAGGTGCTTGACAAGGTTCCTCTGGTAGACTGGTTAGCATGCTTAGATCACACAAAATAGAGGAGGAACTAGCTATTTGGATACAGAACTGGTTTGAAGGTAGAAGACAGAGGATGGGGGTGGAGGGTTGCTTTTCAAACTGGAGGCCCATGACCAGCAGTGTGCCACAAGGATCGGAGCTGGGTCTACTGCTTTTCGTCATTTATATAAATGATTTGGATGTGAACATAGGAGGTATGGTTAGTAAGCTTGCAGATGACACCAAAATTGGAGGTATGGTGGACAGTAGGAGTACCTCAGAGTACAACATAATCTTCATCAGATGGGCCAATGGGCCAAGGAGTGGTAGATGGAGTTTAATTTAGATAAACGTGAGGTGCTGCATTTTGGAAAGGCAAATCAGGGTGGGACTTATACATTTAATGGTTAGGTCCTGGAGAGTATTGCTGAACAATGAGTCCTTGGAGTGCAGGCTCATAGTTCCTTGAAAGTAGAGTCACAGGTAGATAGGATAGTGAAGCAGGCGTGCGGTATGCTTGCCTTTATTGGTCAATGCATTGAATATGGGAGTTGGGAGGTCATGTTGCAACTGTACAGACCATTGGTTAGGCCACTGTTGGAAAACTGCGTGCAGTTCTGGTCTCCCTGCTGTAGGAAGGATGTTGTGAAACTTGAAAGGGTTCAGAAAAGATTTACAAGGATGGTGACTGTTTGAGCTATAGGGAGAGGCTGAATACACTGGGGCTATTTTCCCTGGTGTTTCGGAGGCTATGGGGTGACCTTATAGAGGTTTATAAAATCATGAGGGGCATGAATGGGGTAAATAGACATGGTCTTTATCCCAGGTTGGGGTGGTCCAAAATTAGAAGACAAATGTTTAAGGTGAGAGGGGAAAGATTTAAAAGGGACCTATGAGACAACTTTTTCATGCAGAGGGTGGTGTGTAAATGGAAGGAGCTGCCACAGGAAGTAGGGGAGGCTGGTACAATTACAACATTTAAAAGGCATTTGAATAGGAAGGGTTTAGAGGGACATGGGCCAAATGCTGGCAAGTGGGGCTCGATTTAGTTAGGATATCTGGTCAGCATGGACGCGTTGGACCAAAGGGTCTGTTTCTGTGCTGTATATCTCCATGATTCTATGATTGTCTACAACCTCCACGAATGTTTTTTGCCCCTTGCCATTTCTCAGTACTACATACATAGATTTTGAGCTAATATCCCTCCTCAATATTATGTTTATATCCTCTTTAATCATTAACACAATGCCACTGCCCTTTCCTTTTTGTCTGGCCTTCCCAAATACTGAATACCCTTGGATGTTCAGTTGCCATGGGTAGTTACCCTGCAGTCATGTTTCCAGTGAGAGACTAAAAGAGAAAGCCATTACCTGTTGTAGCCTGGAGCCTTCTCCCCCTTGTGTATTGCTCACATAGTCTCTATCCACCTACTCAGGGCCAAGACAGCTGTTGTCATGCTGATGACTCCTTGCCTCTAAGACTGGTCCCAATTGCACAAATCAATCAGTAACCTAGCTCTGATGAACCTGACTCTGCACATACACATAGTGCTGTGGCATCTTGGACTTCTACTTCTACTGCTTGAACAAAGTAATAGCATAAAGAGAACTCACAATGAGTTTCAGTAACTTGCTTTCAAAGTGCAACAACTCCTTCCACAGTCCTTTAACTGTTCAAAACAGTTTTTTTTTCCATTTTGGCCCATAATCCAAAATAAAGGAAAACAAAAAAGGGTGGTCTTAACAGTGGAAATTGCTGGAAATACTCAGTATTTTAAGCAGCATATATGAAAGGAGAAAGGATTAACAAAAGAATTTTAATCGAGTCTATTTCATTAAGTGCATCTGAAATTGATAACTTGAGATTCGGCAGAAGCCGAGACAACAAGGTGCAGGGCTGGATGAACACAGCAGGCCAAGCAGCATCATAGGAGCAGAAAGGCTGACGTTTCGGGCCTAGACCCTTCATCAGAAATCCTGTTGATTTTCACCTTTAACCTGAGCTAGTTCTTCAGCTCAAGAGAAACACCTGTGGGCAAGGTGGGCCTAATTGAACATGTTAAATGGCTGTTTAAGTGTAGTTTTAACCTCAGATTCTGCCTTTAACTTAAACAGCACAGGTTTTCCAGGCTTCCTGAAACTTGCGAAGCAAATTAAGGTGAGAAGACTGGAAATTGACAGGTTCAAGCAGCTAACAGGCAAGTTAGGTTTTACAGTCTGAGATTTGACATCCTTGTCCAAATGAAAGGCTTTTGTTCATAGGACATGTTCTAAGAGTGTTTTCATTGCTTTGAAGCTAATTTCTATAAGTGTGGGCATTTTTGCCTTTGTTCTGAGCAACCCTCTGTTTGCCAGCCTACACAGCAGCACGGGAGCCACTATGCAGTTCTGTTAGACCTCAGATGATGAGCAGCAAAAACAATATCTGTAAGAGTTGAACCAGTCTTCTCCTCAATGACCTGTCACTTCTCAAGACAAAGGGAATGTGCACAGAGGAGGCAGCACCCCAAACATAGGGATCCAGGCACAGCAGTAGCTTTCATTACATGATTAATCATCAGGTCTCAGAAGGTTCAGGCATCCTGGAAAATGGTCACTAATATTTGCAGCTTCCTGGAAGAAAACCCTTAGTACATGAACCAAGTCAGCACATATTGCCCGTGGTGTTCAGGGCCATTAAACACTAAATTTCTTTATCTCCAGATTCTCCCAGGGCTCTGCCAATAATATTAGCACAAGCTCACAACCTGCAGCCTTAACTGGATCTTACAGTGACACTTTGTTCTGATTGGCTCAATTAGAATAAGTGGACACTTGGATTTGCTGCATGGGCTGGATTTCCACAGGTACAGAAAGCCACAGATTGCACATGCGTCAATCAGGCCAACCTACCCAGGTCACCAATTAATATGCAGATGCCAAATGTTTAGTTGGCATGCATTAAGCAAACGATCATCATCTCTGAGCAAGATTTACAAGGAGCTGGTTTGATACATTCATTCTGTGATAATCAAGTTTTACACAAATATTCACAACTCAGGTCATCAGATGGTTTCTTAGAGAGAAGGCTATTGTCAAACACCTGGGAGGAGCCACTTACATTCAGGAAAGATACAACATGATTATTGTAATTTTGACTGAGAAATCAATCATGATGCTGAAAATACGATTCAAAAGTCTAAGCAGATCAAGGGCATCCTTCAGATTGCTTGCAGCAAGGGTTTCCATAATGATAATGGTAAGCTGCCCGTCATAGCAGATTGTGCTGCAGTGTTGTCTGGAGTTCCAGGAGGAAGAAGGTAACTAGCACTCTGCATGTGCAAAAGAAGAAGAAGAATAGGAAGAGTTGGAGGAAGAAGAGAAGCCTTAAGTGATGAGAGGACTGTAGAATTCATTGAGCTGCCATGGATGCCCAAAGCAGACTGATTCCAGCACATTTAAGCTAATCTGAGGCAATGTGGCCATCTGGCATACCAATTCTAAATGATTTGTGCAATCACCAGACCCTAGTACACAGCAGACCCAGCTGAAGCAATAATTCATCACTCTCACAGACACCCACTACCTGGTTTTTATTCTTCATAAAGCAGAAGAACACTTGGCAGGTGATGGCAAAAATGGTGAAGAAGACAATGGTGCTTTGAAACAATGCTTATGGTTGAAATATTAAACAGAAGTGTGACAATGGAATACAGTCTTGAACATTCAATGGAGTATTTTTCTGTGACTGCAAATATTTGTATCTTTCTTTCTCTAGTGCTAGGTCATACAACCCCTGTGCATCTATCAGAGCTAGAGGCAGACGGCTCTTTTCCTTACATCAATGGTTCAAATGCTCTTGGTCAATGCCTTTTGGGTTTTGGAGCCTAGAATGATCCCGTCAAGGATTGCCTTTCCTGCACCTGTGCATAGTCAGACTTGGTCCTCGATGCAGGAGGCAGCTTTCAACACTTTGACATAAGGAATGGTAGTGCTACGACCAGAAATGTCACTTCCATATCCCTTTCTCCATCCTCACTTTCATGGCTCACTCACACTTTAGCTAGCTGAGAGCTGACAAGCACGTTGGTAAGATACTGAATGGCCAAGACAAGGTTATTGTCAATCCTATTTAAGACAGCAGTTTGGATGTGTTAGGTATCAATAACAGTCAAAACGCATTTGTTGCCTGCCGCATCTGATACTGAATGCAGGTGACCATTCTTTTCATGGACAAGACATCAGTGTAAAGCCGGAGAATCATGGGATTCATGCTTGAGGCAGATTCTTGCAATTTACCCTAGTGTCTCCAGAAAGGCTGACAGCACCTCAGATTTTTCCCACTGTTCCTTCAAAAAAGTCCTATTTGTCATCAGCCACCAGGCCACACCATCTATTCAGCAATGCACTCAGAAGAGTTAGGAGTCTTATGTCATGAGATGGGACTCTCCATTGCCGCAGCAGTGTCCAACACCTTTCCTGCTCATTAATGATGCATGCATTACCATGTGACAATTGAACTTTTGGTCTTGGCAGCCCCGCTACATATGAGCTGTTAAAGGGTGTACATCAATTGTGTTACAGTGCATTTTCGGAGTGAATAACTTCCTCTGAAGAGTCTTTGAGCTTTTCTGGCATCATCTCCTGAAGGATGCTTGTAGAACCTATGGAGGTGAAAGAGATGTTCTAGAATTGACAGGATTAGGATGGTTCCTGATCATCATTATGCTAATCATTATATTTCACTGCAATAGCGTATCATCTATTCACTTCTTTCACCAGGTAGCTGGGAAAACTTTATCTCTCTATTTCCAATGCTCAAGTATTTGGAGACTAGGTCTATTCTAAACAGTAGCCTCTTGCATCACCATTACTTCTCTTCACTCAAACTGTGCCAAAAGGCTCTTGACAAACATGGTGCTAAACTTCCGGTGTCTGAAACACTATCAGCCTCCTCTGCTGAGAGTTCGGATGAAAGTTAAAATTCAGCCCAACGTCTCTTCATTAGAACTTTAAAAGACTAGAGGCCTAACAAACTTAAAGTGAATACAGAAGCAGATCAGGTGAAGAGGGCAAGAACAAACAAGAAAGTTCAGTGGCAAACAGGAGAGGCTAAGTTACAAAAGGGATGATGGTGCAAGGCAAAATTAGATGTTCATGCAATGAGCAAGAAGCCAAAAATGGATCCAGAGAAGTTGCAAATGGAAATAGCAGCATTTTTGCCAACAGCCAGTGACAGAAAAATTGGGGGAAGATGTAATGAGGTAATAACGTAACTCTATGCATGAGAATGACAAATAGATGTGTTTTGAGCCACGTCAAGGGAGCATTGTATGCTGTTCATGAACAGATCCTACAGCTCCTTATTTTGTTTACCCATTTTGGACAGTTCATACGCAAGTGCTCATACCATTAATTAATAAAAATGCTTTGTAAAAATATGCAGACAAAGAGTGATTATAATTGGTTCCTAATAATTCAGTCCGAAATTACGTTCAGATTTTGTCATGCAGTCAACAACAATAATAGTTTCAAGACAAGGGGTCATTATGGTCAGCATGTAGACGATTTAGGAAAAAATAATGTGTCACAACTATGCATTGCATATACCTCTGTTCACCACATTTTTGGAAGGATTTGCCTGTACAAGGCAAAGGTACAGAGGAGATTTCAATGCATATTGGCAAGTCTGAAAAATTTTAGCAAGAGGAAAGATTTAAGGAAATATAAAATATTTTGTACAGATACTGCAGCTATCTGTACCATTGCATGCCCCAAAGCACTTTGCTGCCAATGGAGTATTTTTTTAAAACGTGATCACTGTTCAAATGAAGGAAATAAGGTAGCTAATTCATATGCCACAAATTCCCGAAAACAGCACTGAGATAATGACCAGGTAACGTGTCTTTGTTGTCTTCATTGAGGGATAAATATTGGCCAGGACACCAGGTATAGTCTCCCTGTTCTTCTTCAAAATAATATTACAACCAGGTGAGGAGGGGTCACAGCTCCCTTCCATTTCAATCCCCTCTTGGTCAGCTGCAACAAGTAGTTTTGGTTTTCTTTTTCATTATCTAGCTAGCACACTTCAATTAAACTTAGTATAATCAGGCTGAAAATGAAAGAGAGCCAATTCCAAGGTTTTCTTGAGTGAATTACAGAGGTGTTGTTCCACAAGAGGTGGTGATTTGGCCCATTGTGACCATTCCAGCTCTCTAAATAAGCATCATTACCTACTGCCATTCTCCTGTCCTTTCCCCACACCTTGCACGTTGATAACTTGAATGCCTCAATTGAACCAGGAGGACAACACACACATTCTACACTCATTCTCTTTGTTCTAACGTGAATTAAAACCTGCCTTCATGTAAGTTGTTGGACTTGGGTCTATGGGCTGTGCCACATTCCAAAGTTTTAAAAGTTTACTGCCCAATTCTATCACACGTACTGGATTCAGGCATTTTTTAAAAAATTGATTTCTGTAAAGCTGGTGAGCGGTAATCTGCGGTTTGCCTCCTGTACGATGATTAGACTTATTTCATTCACTCACTCCCATTTAACTATGCATCAATCTGATTTGTCAAGTTGAAGTACGCGACTTAGTTCTGCTCCTTGAATCTAACAGTTGGTAATTCTGTAATTAATTTACAGATTGCCCTCAGTGGACTCTAACAATGGTGTCTGTTATGTTCCCTTCACTTTTGTTTCTGTAATGGGCTTTGATGAGATCATGAGATAACAAGGTGTACAGCTGGATGAACACAGCAGGCCAAGCAGCATCGTAGGAGCAGGAAGGCTGACGTTTCGGGCCTAGACACTTCATCAGAAATGGGGGAGGGGAAGGGGGTTCTGAAATAAATAGGGAGAGAGGGGGAGGTGGATAGAAGATGGATAGAGGAGAAGATAGGTGGAGAGGAAACAGACAGGTCAAAGAGGCGGGGATGAGATCGTGTCTATTTTTCTTTTTATTTTCCTCAGTTTTGGTTTGAAACTGTGAGTTGTAGTGAGAATTGAACAGCAGCTTGTTTTAAAAAGAAAAAGGAGAGAACAAAAGACAGATGTTTGTTGCTGGAAAGATAATGCAGGCTACTTATTTCTGTAGAAACTCGTGGACATTTCAGCATGGGGATGCTGCTATACTCAGGGATTGGCAGCTGGTTAGACATTGAATCGGTTAACCAAGGGAAGACTAGCACTGACCAGCCAACCACAAAAACATTGAAAAGCAAAGAAAAAAAAGAGTGAACTGGTGTTGACTGGTTTTGAGCAGGAGCCAGTTTTGTTTTGGAAGCTTCCGTAATGGCGTTCTTTTGGACTTTTGCCCTCTCTAGTTGTTCTCCAGTAATAGACTTGTTGAAAGTTCTGAAAAAAGAATCCCAGTCTGTAAGAAATAATCAGAGGCTTGCAAAAGCTGTTTGCATTTACCGGTGATTTCAGAATTTAAGCAAGAGAAACGGACCTATAAGGATTTCATGAAGGTCTGATATGCACAATTGAAATGGTTATTGAACTGACAAGTTACAATTTTTTAATTTTCTTTTCTTAATTTATCCTTTAACTGTTGTTTTCTGTCTGTCGGTGTATAAGTGGGGATTTACGATCAAAGAAGGTTCGGTAGATCATAGATATTAATTAGATTGTATTGTAGTTTATCTGTGTTCTGCTAAAATTAGATTCTTAATAATAAATTGTTGATTTTTGTTTAAGTTATAAACTTGGTTTCCAAGATCTGTTAATTGTAAAGTCTGATTAGGAATAATTGAGTAATTTCGAGGGTCATTGAATGTTTTCTTTTCAGTGTGTTGTGAATCCAGTGACAGTGAGGCTGATTTGGTTTGGCTTGTTATCCCTGTGTTGTAGCACTTTGTCCCTAACCTGATCCATTGACCCTGAAACAATACTATCGTCAGGTGGGTGTTCAGTTCCCACTATACTCCCCAGCGGCACTTGTCACTAAAGTGAGGCTTTGCTTCACTTCCTCCTGGCTTGTTTGATAATGCCACTGGCCCTCTTATAAAAGAAGAATAAGTGTAGGCCACTTGGCCCTTTGAGCCTGCTGTGCCATTCAGTAAGATTATGGCTGATTTGATTTTAACCTCAACTCTACACTTCTGCATAAACTACAAAGTATCTGTTAACCTAATCTCTGGGTCTCTGACCAGTAACGTTTTTTCACCTTTGAGGTTGTTAACTTGCTCACTGAGCTGGCTTGTTTTCGTTCAGATGTTTCATCACCATGCTAGGTAACATCATCAGTGAGGCCTCCGCTGAAGCGATATTGTTCTACTCCACTTGGAATTTATACTGTCTGGTCCCTTATGGTGAGTAGTGTCATTTCCAGTTTTGTTCTGTATGGGTTTGTATATGGGATCCAATTCTATATGTTTGTTGGTTGCATTATTTATGGGTTGAGAACCATGCCACTAGGAATTCCTGTGCATCTCTATGTTTGGCTTGGGCTACTATGGTTACCTTGTCCCAGTTAAACTGATGGCCTTCATTGTCCAAACATACTGATATTAAGGAGAGTTCATCATGCCGTTTTGCTGCTGGCTGATGTTTGTGCATTCTGATGGCTAGTTTCCTTCCTGTCTGTCCGAAATAATGTTTGTGACAGTCGGTGCATGGTATTTTGTAAACCACGTTGGTTCTGCATGTTTGGGAATGGGGTCTTTAATCCTTGTAAGTGTTTTTCGTAGAGTGGCTGTGGGCTTGTGTCCTACCATGATTCCTAGTGGTCTTAGGAGTCTTGTTGTCAGTTGATGTAGGGCAGTGTGGCCAGTGTGTTAGGGCGTACTGTGTCCTCCTGTTGTTGTCTGTTTATTAGGCACCTGTGGATGCGTTATTCTGGCATGTTGCAGTGTAGTGAGTGGTGGCCCGTTTAAATAGTGTCCTAACACAGCTTTGTTTGTGGATGTTGGGGTGGTTGCTGTGGAAGTTGGGGATTTGGTCAGCGTGGGGTGATTTCCTGTATACTGAGGTTTGGAACTCCCCTTTGGTCATATGTTCAACTCTGTCATCCAGAACGGAAACATCACAAAAGAAGAAAACAACAACCAACTTCTGTTTCTGGACCCCAACGTCCACAAACAAAGCTGTATTAGTACATTATTTAAATGGGCCACCACTCGCTGCAACATGCCAGAGCCATGCACGGAAGAGGAAGAGCACCTATACAAAATCTTTGCTATGAACGGATATCCCTGCAATTTCATCCACTGATGCCTAATAAATAGACAACAACAAGAGGACACAGTACACCCTAACACACTGACCACACTGTCCTACATCAAGACCATATCAGAACTGACAAGACTCCTACAACCACTAAGAATTATCGTAACACACAAACCCACAGTCACTCTACAACAAACACTCACAAGGATTAAAGACCCCATTCCCACAACATGCAGAACGAATGTGGTTTACAAAATACCATGCAACGACTGCCACAAACATTATATCAGACAGACAGGAAGGAAACTAGACATCAGAATACATGAACATTAGCTAGCAGCAAAACGACATGACAAACTTTCCCTAATATCAGTATACTCAGACAATGAAGGCCATCAGTTTAACAGGGACAAGGTAACCATAGTAGCCCAAGCCAAACATAGACATGCACGGGAATTCGTAGAGATATGGTTCTCAACCCATAAATAATGCAATCAACAAACATATAGAATTGGACCCCATATGCAAACCCATGTAGAACAGAATCAGAAATGACGCAACTCACCATAACAGACCAGACAGTATAAATTCTAAGTGGAATAGAACAACATCGCTTCATCGGAGGCCTCACTGATGATGTTACCTAGCATGGTGACGAAACATCTCAATGAAAACAAGCCAGCTCGGCGAGCAAGTCAGCAACCTCACTCACAACATGAGCTACAAATCTTTGCCAAAACCTTTTTTCACGTTTCCCAGCCATTTTTAGCTTTTGGCTAATCTCAAGGCCTTTTAACTCCTTCTGGATCTGTTGTGCCTCATTCACATACATCTGACTTGATTTACAGGTTTACTACCCCCTGACGGGCTTCTGACCTTCTTTCAGTTCTCAGCTTTCCTGCTACTTGCTGCTGGCATTCTCCAGCCTTCTAATCTATCTGAGCTGTCCTATTTCTGTTTGCAGGGGACAATTTCTTACTAGCCAAATTCCCAGATAAAATATCTATCCTGGGGACTGGCAAGTTTGGGAAGTCCTCTCATATCAGACTTGTAACAAGTTCATTTCCTAAGTAAAGTTCCACCAGTGACACTTTTCTACTACATGCTATGAGTTTTCTTCCAGACACAATAGAATTTAATGTGCTTCCAGGTAGAAAATCTTTTATTTTTCTCACCAGCAAGATCTGTAAGCACATTTCTCACAGAATGTTGACTTCTCTGTCTGACTGTTTAAAGCAGTGAGTTGGTACTACTCCTTTCAATACAAACACCTGAAAGCTATTCTGGTCCATTATCATGCCTGAGCAGACCACCCTTATTGATACAGGTTGCATTAATTTTCCAAACTTCCTTTGACACTACCTTCCAAATCCACAATCTCTAAAAGGACAAAGGCAGCAGATGCAAAAGGCACATCACCACCTGCAAGTTCCCATCCAAGTTACATGCCATCCTGACTTGGAACTGTAGCACAGTTCCTTAATGGTAACCAGTTCAGATTCCTGGAACTTCCTTTTTAACAGCACTACGAGTGTCCCTACACCTCAAGAATGGCTGTAGTTCATGACAGCAGCTCATCTCTGACTTCTCCATGGTATCAGAAATGGGCAATAAATACTGGCTTATCTACTGATGTCCACATTTCATAAATCCTATTTGCATAATTCAAGATTCAGTGACTTAGCTTTACTTTTGGGAACAGTTTCGATAGCTATCAATACAGTCAAAGAATTCCACTGATTTCTGTTCAGCTGAATAACTTGTAACTTTGAAAAATACACAACTACATTTTGAGGAAATGCACATGTCAATATTTTTTAAAGTATGTTCAATGCAAAGTATTTGTAACAGAACCAAATATAGAAAGACTGCCATCTTGAAATTAAATTTATGAATTTTGCCAATGGACATGTCATTAGTTGCTTGAATAGACCTAAGAGTCTGAATAGTAATGGTCAATGCTAATTTGTAATTGTATGCAAGAGGAATGGCAACTAAATTCACTTTTGCCAGTTCTTGACGATATACAATAAATCTAGCAACAGCTATTGAAATTGCATGCAATCAAATATTCACATCAGCTCCATTAGTTAATTATCAAAGAACAGAACCTGGGTATATGGGCCATAAAACCAATACATCTCCTTCGAGACAAACATCAGGATAAGGACTTGTAATAAATGAAGAAAGATAGGTCTTATGACTGATTCAGTAGCATTAAGGTTGTCTCCACATTTTTATTTAGCCCCATTCAAATTAAATACAATTCATACTATGTGTATTTGTTGAAAATAAGTGATCAATTTCCTTCTTTTAACAAATAATATCCAGTCAGATGAGAACATCCAGTTTATTCTACTCAAATTGCAATGCTTGTCACATGTGCAGGAAAGTACCTTCTCTTTTAATATTTCTAGACCTATTATAAAATATTAGTTATAATTGTCTTCAATCTGTAAAATAACAACTTTATGTGCTTGTCTGCAGCAAAAATAATTGCAATATGCATGGCTGATGTCATGCCAATGATTTGGACAAGTTCTGAATTTTGGCAAATTATTGGACACCTACTAACTTCAGGACTACATTGAAATGAAAATGGCTGATAATTTAAAAAATAAAAGCAGATGATAATAAAACAGAATCTATATATAAAGAAATAACCAGGAAAGCACGAATTGGTTTGAAACAATTTGTCCATGATTATTAACAGAACTTCATGACACAGTTGTAATTGAATTCCTTCCTGGAAGCCTTCATTCAATGATATAAGTGTTGTCTCCAAGTCAGAAGACTCTGAATTCCAGTTGAGATTAAAGTTTATAATGTAATTTGGGAAGTTGGATTTTTTGGTTTTCGGTTCAGTGAAGATAACATTTTTTTAAAGTTCAAAATCTCATTTTATTTAGCAGTGGGTCAAAACAACCTTTTCAACAAATCATGCAATTTAAGCTAAGTGCCCAAGCAAGCCACTTGGAGACATAGTTGTTGAAGAGTTTACTAATTTAAGATTAACAATCTAGAAAGACAAAGTGGCCACAAGCAAGTCTAGTTCAGAGAAAAAACGAATCTATGCCAGCAGAGGAGAATTTTGTTTTGGTAGTCTCTAGGCCATTAGAACAAGAATGAAATCTTAAGCTGTTTTAGCAGTCCAAGCAAACAGGGCTGGAAAATGTCCTGATCTTTCCTTAGTGTTCAGTGAGGAAAGGTTAGTGACTTAGCCTATCTCTGTGTGGCTCAGGAGGACACAGAAACAGAGAGAATCAAATCTAGCAAATGTGCAGAAATTCACCAAAAGGAATTGCTTCCAACCTTGTCAGTTGAGTACCAAGTTAAATTGAAGACATGCTTCAGTAGGGTTGAGTGCTGGAAAGAACGGTTGATATCTTTCTTTTTGCTGTTTATAATAAAATCTTTTCAAATTGTCTGATTATAATACAGTTTTTTTCTTTACTTCTGTACACTAAGCCTTGATGTCGGTTTGTTAAAAGTACATTGGTATTCTCATATTAACAGATTCAGTGATTGACCACAATGTTAACCATAATGCAAAAGTAAAATTTATGATCTGTCAAGATAGGTTTCATTTTGCAATGTGACTTGTGCAGTCTTAACAACAGAAGGGATCATAACACAGTCTCAATCCAGAGACTTGAGCACACAATATTGTCTGACAGCTCTCCACAAAACTGAGAAGAGTTTTTTTTTAAATGAAACATTAAACTGAGGTCCTGTCTTCCATCTCAGATGGACATACAATACCATGGCAGTTTTGGAAAAATATCAGGGAACTTAAACAGGAATCATGAAGGTATCTTGGCCAACATTCATCCCTCAGCCAACTTCATTACAACAAAATATCTCATTATCATCTATTGCTGTTTAGGGATCTTGCAATGCATAAACCAACTATCACTGCAGTGACTGGGTTTTAATGTGGTCAGTTGATGATCAATCATAGAATGGTTGCAATACAGAAGAAGGCTATTTTGTTAATCATGTCCATGTTAGCTCTGTGTAAGAGAAACTCTATGAGGCCCATTCCTCTGCCTTTTCCCAGAAGCCCTACAATTTTTTGTTATTCAAATAATTACCCTGTTCTGTTTTGAAAGCCACAATTGAATCTTCCCCTTCACACTGTCAGGCAAAGCACTCCAGATCTTAAAGACTCACTGTATGAACAGATTTTCTACAACTCACCATTTCTTCCTAATTTCTTAAATCAGTTTTCTTTGGCTCTGAATACTTCCAGCAATAGCTACAGTTCCTTCCTATCTACTTTGTCCAAATCTCTAACGATCTTGAACACTACTATCAAATCTACTCTCAACTTTCTCTTCTCCATGGAGAACAGCTATACTGCTACAATCTTTCCATGTAACTGAAATTCCTCATCGCTGGAAACATTCCCACGAATCTTTGTGGCATCCTCTCTAATACCTGCAGATCTTTCTGAATATGTGGTATTCAGAACTGGACACAATACTGTTGAAACTAAATCAATGTTTTATACATGTTTTATATACCTTACATGTTTTTATACTCTATGTCCCTATATAGTCTCATGTGCTTCATTAAACACCCTCTAAACTTGTCATGTCAATGGCAATTAATTGTGCACACATACTTTCAGATTTCTCTGCTCCTAATTCCCCATAAAATTAAGCCCTTTGTTTTACATTTCTTCTATTCATTCTTCTTGCCAAAGGAATCACTGCACTATACATATCTGCATTAAATTTCATCTACAACATGCCCATCCACTACACAAGTCTTTGTGTGTTATTTTCAAGGTTTACATATCAGGCTGTTGACTGACGATTCTATGAGGCAGCTCTCCCAATCTTGTGAGGAGACTCAATCAGTTAACTTTCTTTCTTTAGATTTTGTAACAGTTGCTGTGGGTCTGGAGTCATATTTAAGCCCGACTAGATAAGGATAGCTGGTTTCCTTCCCTGAAGGACATTAATTAACCAGATACATTTTTTTTTCCAAGAGTTGACAATTGTTTCATGGTCACCACTAGACTAGCCTTTATTTCCAGATTCATTCATTGAATTCAAATTTTGCCATTTGCCATGTCTCCAGAACAGTAGCGTGGGCCTTCAGATTATTGGTGACTTATCAATTTTAAGTATAGCCAGCCTATTTAATACTTTCTCTTTCTCAATTTTAAGCCCATCAAATATCTCAACTACCTACTCTTCCACTATGGTTTGAACAAAGTCTACTTTCTGGATACAGACTGATGCAAAGCAAGTTATTATCTCAGCTATGCCATAGCCTCTACGCAAAATTCTTTTAGATCCCTTAGTGGCCCACTCCTTTTTTCTACTTCCCTATTCAAATATCAACAGAAGACTCTGGGATTTCCTTTTAATTAGCTGCTACTGTCTCCTGATACACTGTTTCTAAAAGCAGTTTTGAAAGAAATGTGAATTGATTTCATGTGACGGAGAGAATTGGTACATTTCACTTAATTCTACACAAATCAGAACTGAAACCTAGAGGATAACAGTATTTGATTAATGATAAATATCACAGATTAATGCCTTTGTTTACAAAGCATAATATTTACCCCATCTAATCATGCAGTAATTTCAAACACCTAATGCATACTAACCGAATATTCCCTGTATCTGAACTTTATTAACAGAGTGGGAATTTGGTAAAATTGTAAGATGTGATACCTTTACAATAATGAATAGGAGAAGAAGAGGGTTCAAAGAAATGTGGTCAAACCTTACTGCAGGTTCACTAACAGTACATTTTCAATTGATACACTTGGCTTACTTTCTTCAGGAAATTTCACAGTAGGTGTAGATTTTGTCCTATACTGCAAGCAACTGGTACCAATAAAAACACCAATTTTTGTATAGAATCCTTCAATCATAATAAATATGATTTCATAACACAAAAGAACTGGTTATGAACTAAATGAATAGTTACTGAAATAATTATTTGAAATAAAGCACCTCGTCTGCCCTGGAGTTTTCAGGTTTAGCCTTCAGATTGCAAATCTTTGTCTTCAAGGTTGTATTCTCTTCTTGTAAGTTTAACATTGCATCTTCAGAAGACCCAAGTTTAATTTTCAAATCCTTACCAAAAAAAAAATAGATTTTGAACATTTTAGACACACGTAAAATCTGATCTTTGTTAATCTGTGGCAATAATGTTTACAACTTGAGACTTTTTAAAGCATTTGACCTTACTGTTTGTGACAAAATTATTTAAAATTCTTGTCTGGCAGAAGCAAAAGTACTATTGTTCCCATGAAAGTTCTGTCATAGAAATGAGAGGGAAGCAGTGTGTCACATTCCATGCTGCATAGGCCTCTTATGGTAAACTATGCTGACGCCCTAATGCCTAAATATACATTTTTAATCTATCAAGCAGCCAAATTAGAAGACTTATAATGACTGAATGTGGTAATTTGACTTATGGAGGGAATTGTTAGTTCTTGCTGCAGTGGTATGAAAATACCACTCCATCTAATATGAGCAGACAGGACTCAAGTTTAAAGAAAACACTATCTTAATTTAGTTTACTGCATTAAGTGTAAAACACCAAATTGACACAGTCTCACTCTGCAAAGAAAGAAAATGGCATAATAAATAAACAATAAAAGGGGGAAGACTGAAAATCAATTTTTGAAACAATGTATTTACAACAAAGACTATGATACTGGTTCAATTATTGTTGATTACACTGTAAATACTTCTATAAAAAGTTAGGCTTTTTTATGAATTTTGTGGTGGAGTGACAGACCCAACAAAAGTGAACCCATCCAGCTCTTTTCATATTAGGCTGATTTTTGGGTGTGGGGGTGCTAAGGTCAAACAAAAAGAGTGGAAAAAAAATTTAATTTCAAGCCTTTACATTCACACTATTTCGAAAAATACGTTTTTCATGTGTTATACTTTGAAAGGCCAAAACTTTACACATTTTTTAAAAAACAATTCTTGTCCTCATTAACCTGATCTTACTCCAAGAGGTGGAGCCATGAATTCACAAGCAGTGGCCAAAGGACATTGTAACACCAACAATAAGGTTTCAATTGATCTTAGTAGGTGTTTATATAGATCAGTTCCCCACAGTACCTCAGCAAGAATCTTAAAAATGTGAAATTAGGCACACACTACAAGTGAAACATTACAACTCTTCTCCAAACTTCAACTAACCATAAGCAACATCATGGGAGATTGGCTAGCTGTTATGAATTTTGATTTCCAACGTGCTGCAATGGAACATCTTAAATCAAATCGGGAAAACTTTGTACATTTATTTTATCAGCTCTTTAGTCGTTTAATCCCCATCTTTTTGCCTCCAGACAACAGTAGTTTCATAATCCAATCACACTCATTTTAAAAAGAATGCTTTCGTTATATCTTTTGTTATCATTTAGAATGAACTGTAGGACAATCACTGATAGAATTCACAGGACAAGGATTTGTCACTTGGCTAAATTTAACTGACGTTTAAATTGAAATTTTGATTCAAAAACATTTTAACGAACTGTAAATAAATGTTAATATATTATACATTTAACAGTGTCAACAATCAAGAATTGTGGAATTTAGTAACAATTAAATGTATAAAAACAGCATCAAGGGAAATAAAATGAATCATGCTTATGGCATCAACATCTATAATTCATAATACACATAATGCAACATCTCACATCCTTTTATCTTTTAGGAAATAGAACCCTTTTCCAATAAACATGAACAAGAATTCATATAGATATACAGTGGCTATACATTCAAGTAACAACTTGGTGGCTGTATGACATATTCACACTTTTTTTAATGCAGTTACCATGTCTTGACAGTGTAGCTTTGCTTTGTAGTATGCTACTGGTCATCACAGGTGGGTGCATATCATTCAATTATATTTGTGGTTGTGCCCTGGAAGATATGAATTCAAACCTCCGTATTCTGAAATTGACTCTGAGCTTAAGTTGATGTTCTAAAATGTGAAAAATGTTTTCAGGATCTTTATTGTCAATGCCAGAAATGCTTGAGTATTTTATTCTTCTTAACTTTTCAATGTCAAATCTGAGAAGTTTGACCACTTGTCATTCTTTGATAGATATCTGACAATAGAAAGATTGATTCTTTCTTTAAAGAACTTACATTTTGACAGAATATCAATGGATTGCTAATATGTGATGAGAAATTTGCAAGGCATCTTATTTGTAGCATTATGCTCTCTAAAGTGTCTGCATAAAGGTCCGTACTGCAGTATGATGCTGTTCTGGCTTTTGTTATTATAAGCTTCTCTTCTCTTTCCTCCGCCATTAAATGTCATTGCCCCTTTAAACGTTGGAGACTTGTACCTGTATGTGGCATTCATGCAGAAAGGAATCGGTGATGGTATCATGTACTTTGAAACTTCCAAGCTATTTCAGACAAAAAAATGGAAGAAATGACCCAACATCTGGATTTTTTTAGTGTTCCTATCTTTATTTTCTTTTAGAAGCTTTTTCTTCAATTAAGTTATGCGTCAATGCTTTTAAACTTTTTTTTGAAGCTGAGCCACTTGTAAACTGCTGCTTTAAAGAGAGAGAGATGGAAAACTCACTGTGCTTCAGTACAGGTTTGAAGTCTTTAGGTTTTGCTGTATTTGTGTCTTGTGCTCTGAGCTCAGACAAATTGATGGATGACTGTTAAGAAATGGACTTTTCCCTAAGTTTTATACTGCTGTCATATTTTCAGCCTTTAACTTACTGTCACTAACCAGTAGTCACAATTAGCTTTCAGTGCCAGTGTTCTGCCACCATGATGTGCTATGTGGTTTTATCTCTGTTAGTCCTCACAACACACACCACATAGAGTTGTGTTCTTGCTGATGTCTTGAAGTTCATTTACACTTCTAATTATTTATATGGCTACAATTACTCCAAACCCCATGGTTGCCACACTTTTAATTGTTTAAGCTCTAACTTCTGGATAGTTTTCCCACACCATGCTGCCTCTCTACCTCAATTTCTTTCTATAAGACACTCCTCAAAATATACTTCCAGCTTATGGTCACCTAACCTAGCTTCTTATGTGGCTCAGTGTAAAATTTTCTTTCATTATTCTCCTGAGAAAATATCCTACAATAATGGCTCTACATAAATATCAGTTTTTTTTTAATAATTCTGTTAATTATGTGATTTCTATGATAAGGTTTTAGAATCAAACAACCTCTACATTATTTTATACATAACATAAATTCCAATAAATTAATTGGTATGAATGTATATTTTCACCCAAAATGAACAGCTAGAATCAAATCTATCACCTTAATGTGGAGATTCATAATTGAAGGATCTGGAACTCCCAACACAATGAAACAACTTTATTTGAAACTAGCAATGAAATTAGTGAAGTAATTTGCAAACTGATGTATGAAACAAATGTAAATAAGACAATCTCTGCAATTCAACATTTTTGAATGCATCGCACTTTCAGGCACCAAGTATCACTGATGGCAATTCAAACCAGATATTTAAAATATCTTTTATAAAATTAACAATTCACCAAAACATATTTCATTTGGTTCTTTGTAAGTAGGTTATTAAATATTGCAGGAGCACCTTTTAAGCATATTAGAAAAAATTAGGGAAGTAATTTAATATAATAATTGTAAAAAAAAAATTGCAGTTTAATTTATGTATTTTACACTCAGAATTTGTTAACATAAGCTCTCATATCTGGTGACTGTATTCCTGCCTATGTGTGCACAATATTCTGATCTACAAAAACACCTCCAGTTCCAAACAGCAAGATGCTTCAAATTCCATTATCTATTTCATAACAGTTCAATTGTAACAGCTGAGTTAGCGTTTTCTGCAAACTAAGTAACCCTAGCAAAATCTAATCAAGTGACGGAGATAAAACTTGCTGAACTTATTGCACAATCCTATCAAAAACATAGTCAACTCATTACTTTCTACTGTCATATGGCAAGCAGCAATAAATCAATACAGAAAAGCATGTATGCTGTTCCTGGTGCGATAAGGATTCATATTATAGAAAGAAGAGGTTGATTTGTTAATAACAGATAATAGCAACCATTCATACCATGCATTAAATAACATATTTCAGTTTCCATTTAATACAGTCAAGACAAAATTGGATTTTTTTCAGTTCTCTCTGTAATTCTCACATCCATCATTTATTATTAAAGAGGTCAGAGCACAGCTGGACAACAGTATTTTATGAAAAACTATAAATAAAAAATATTAACCGTACAAGCATACCGGCAAATATAGGAGGGCTTTCTCTTTTAATAATTATAAAATGAGAGAAGACTTCCTTTGTTTAGTTATCCTGTGATATTATTGGTATTTACTTACTTCAAAGTAAATATTAATGGAAAAGTCACTGATCACCCTGTTTAATAAAATGTGCACAGTATCTGATCTTCAAAATTCAATGTTATTGACAAATATATTTACAATGAAACCATACAGAAAACATAAATTATCTTTGTGTATGGCTCATATTAGAGTGTTTTTAGGCACAATGAAATTCACTGGTATCAGGTGCATAACATGATTACCCTTTATGTCATTCCACGCTGCAAAGTTCTCCCTTCCCATGTTACAAACACTGTTTTACCTAAAAATATTTGTTCATAATTTTTTTTTAGCCATTATATCAGACATAAAAAATGTAAATACATTATGGAATTTTAAATCCTGATGGAAATGTCTCTTCAAGGTTGATTATCAACTACCAGCAATATTTCTCAAATATTACTAGTGTAATAAACAAATACCAGACAGCCAATGACAAATTAATGAACAACTTTCCATTGAACTTACAACTTCAGATTAACAATGGATATAATAATTAGCCCATAGTACTGGGGTTTGTTGCCTGTGCAATTGTTAATTTAACACTTTGACTAACTCTAATTATTACACAATTTTCATTCACATTTTCTGAAAAGGTGACACAGCAGAAGTTGAACACAATAGAATCACTTCTCAGCAAAATGGAATTGAACATGAATTTCTTCATCATTATTCCTTTAGTCATGAGCAACACAAATTTACAAAATATACACCGATTTTCTCAAAATATTTAATTTGAAGTTCCCCATTCTGGCTACACCAAACCATGACGTATCTTGCCAAACTATCGTGGTGACGACAAGACTCATATCACCAAATCACTTTAGAATGTCTCCAGTACCTCTGACACTTCTCCATTCAGCATCCCATCTTGTTCCAACCCTCTCACCTCCCATTTAAAATTCTGCTACTCTACCACTCTCACAAGTATCTTTACAGCTATATCAATAAGACATCATCACTGTTCTTCTCCCTCAAGACACATTTTATCCTCAGTTGTTTCAACCTCTACCTCAATGTATCTTGCCTTCGCTCTTCCAATTTCACTGCCCTCCCTTAATCTTTCCATCCATATAAATTACTCTACCAATATTCATCATCACCCTTGGCCTTGGTTTCTCACATGGTCTCATTATTTCTAGTATGTTAATTATAGATAAGACCATCTGTAGTCACATTCTTGTGTCACTCCACTCACATGCCCCTTTCCCTTCTTAACTTTATTTTCTTTGTTGTCGACCTCTGGAGAAAAGTCTCTCTCCCATTTACTTATGAGATAGCTTTTAAAGTTTCATCTATCTAGCTTTGGTCCTCCATCCACCATGGGTTTTCAACAGTTACTAATCTGCTCAATCATATCTTAACCTCTAAATTTGCACCTTATGCCCCAATAAAAACAATACCTCACTCTAATCCTTTCCTCGGTACACCCTTTGTTCGAGCTCCATTGTGTTCACACCACAAAATTAAGCCAACTGCTGCCAACCTGTGACCTTTCAATCCCAGTGTCTTTCAAGGTGACAGATGCGTTACATTTTTATGCAACTAGCTGCTTCCAATGATCCACTAAGAATCTGTGTGGGGTTTCATGACCATCAACTCACAAATGTATCAAGCATGTTACAATTGCAATGTGTGCCAGATCATATCCCTTCATCATATTTCTCTGTGATTAGATTAGTGCTGTAGCCTGGGTAGTAGTTTTATTAACATAGCTGGCTTTCTTCAGAGGTAGAGCACTCTAAACTGTACTGATCATATTGAGAGCACCATAGCACAATGCAGCAGACTTCATCAATAGAAAAAGGTTCTATGTCAATGTACAAGTCATCTGTGATCGGTAGTACCACACCTTAGAAGTCTGAGCCTGATTCCCTGGGAGCTGCTATGATGCCCGTATCCTTGAGAACTTGCATGTTCTTGCTTCATTTCAAGGGCCTTATAAGGATGATTACTGGGAAGTAAGAACTATTCTCTGCAACCATGGCTAATGTCTCAAATATGCCACCCTTGGACACCCTGCTTAGGTACAACGCAGCCTATTCTTCAATCATGGAGCAGACAATAAGACTCCTGAAGATCAAGTTCCAATTATTGGATAGGTCTGGATGGCCTTGCAGTACAGTCCAGATAGAATGTGTTACATAATCCTTGCATACTGTGCTCTGCACAACTGGAGCAGGCAACGAGGGAATGTGACAGACTCTGAAGGGCTGGGATAGTGGCAGCAGTCTTCTGAGGAGAAAGATGGGAACATTGAGGAGAAACATCGCCTTCAGGACGATAGAATGCTGCAGCATTGGGCACAAGCCAGACAGGACACTCCCCTCCAGCCCCACCACACCCAGCACTTTTCCCTGCAACCGCAGGAAGTGCTACACTTGCCCCCATACCTCCTCCCTCACCCCCATCCCAGGCCCCAAGAAGACTTTCCACATCAAGCAGATGTTCACCTGCACATCTGCCAATGTGGTATACTGCATCCGCTGTACCCGGTGTGGCCTCCTCTACATCGGGGAAACCAAGTGGAGGCTCGGGGACCGCTTTGCAGACCACCTACGCTTGGTTCACAATAAACAACTGCACCTCCCAGTTGCGAACCATTTCAACTCCCCCTCCCATTCCTCAGACGACATGTCCATCCTGGGCCTCCTGCAGTGCCACAACGATGCCACCCGAAGGTTGCAGGAACAGCAACTCATATTCCGCTTGGGAACCCTGCAGCCCAATGGTATCAATGTGGATTTCACAAGCTTCAAAATCTCCCCTCCCCCTACCGCATCCCAAAACCAGCCCAGCTCGTTCCCGCCTCCCTAACCTGTCCTTCCTCCCACCTATCCCCTCCTCCCACCTCAAGCCGCACCCCCATCTCCTACCTACTAACCTCATCCCGCCCCCTTGACCTGTCCGTCCTCCCTGGACGGACCTATCTCCTCCCTAACTCCCCACCTACACTCACCTTTATTGGCTCCATCCCCGCCTCTTTGACCTGTCTGTTTCCTCTCCACTTATCTTCTCCTCTATCCATCTTCTATCCGCCTCCCCCTCTCTCCCTATTTATTTCAGAACCCCCTTCCCCTCCCCCATTTCTGATGAAGGGTCTAGGCCTGAAACGTCAGCCTTTCTGCTCCTATGATGCTGCTTGGCCTGCTGTGTTCATCCAGCTCTGCACCTTTTGTCTTGGATTCTCCAGCATCTGCAGTTCCTACTATCTCTGACATAATTGGCACCTTGGTTCCAACAGATGTGAGCTAGATGTAGTAATCATTCATTGGTTGTAAATCCATTGTTGTTTGAAAGGTAAGCAGCCCCCATTTGTTCTCAGGACAGAATTATTTTTTTCTTTTTTTTGCCTTACTTGTTGTTGAATAGAGGTAAATGGTTCCAACTATTCAATATGTACATTGTTTTCAACCATGTGACACTCCCATATTGAACATTGAGAGGATGTTATGCCATGCTGGACATTAGGAAAACAGTGGTACTCTCTTAGATAGGGTTCTGAGGTAGAATAGAACCGAGGACAATTAACCTGTGCGGCTTGATGTTTGTAGCTGTGACGATGTACAACAGAAATATATCTATGCACATGAGCTTGTATTTGTAATGAAGTGTCACCTGTGCCACGAATAAGCCCTCAGAAGCATTTCTTTTTCATTTCACTCCCACTATGTACACTGTGAAGGGTTGAGAAAGAGAGTCCTTCATGATAACCTGTCGGTACAGGAATTGAACCCACAATGTTGGCATTATTCTGCATCGCAAAATAGTTGTCCAGCTAACTGAGCTAACTGATGAAAAATGTGAAGCAATACATTTGGTAGGAAGAATAGCAAGCCAAAATACAATGTTATTTTGATTTGAATCCTTGTGAATACTGAATACGATATTTTGTTAACACATATTTAGCTATATACAATATTGATAACTAACACATATCCCTATGCATTTACTGAACCTAGAGACATATTCTGTTTATTTGTTCACCCTCCTCAATAAATGGGTGAAACAGAATAATGAAGAAATACAATATAAGGAAGTAATAGATAGGTTTCAAAGGTGGACTATATGCAACTCCAATCGAATGACTGTCTAAGCATCTCTTTAAACTACACGCACTTAAGTTTCACCAAAATCATCACTCAATTCAGGCAAAACACATATTTTAGAATCTTTCCCAATATTTTAAAATCTATGCACTGTTCTTGCCTCCTGCTCCCTGTGCTATTTACATATGCTCATCATTTATCCATTTCTTCTCCACCGTTCATAGCAGAAAGAGGCTGCAGGTGACTGTCTACATCCTGATCCAAAAGCAATATTTAGGATTTGCTTGGAATAGTGTTCCATTCAATTTTCCTTCCTTTCCATGAAGGATTTCATAATGCCCTTTAAGGACGGAAACTGCCATCATTACTTGGTCTGGCCTACATGTGACTCCAGACCCACAGCAACGTGGTTGATTCTTAACTGTCCTCTGGGCAATTAGGGATGGGCAATAACTGCTGCCCAGCCAGCGATGCCTTCATTGCATGAATAAATTAAGAATGTGCCCTTCATCTCGCCCAATCAACATAACCTTCTTCTCTTTGTCAAGTTCATCGCTAGCTTATTCCATAAAAGAATGCTACACTTTTACCATGAGACTGTTAATTTTGTCTCAAAATATTATTTCTAAAATAATAATAAATACCATTACTGGGGTTGAGCTGGCTGGTTTGTTGCTGGTGGGCACATCCTTATACCATTTTGTTTTGTCTTTGAATTGTATTTATGGTTTGCATTTATATTGCATTGTTAGCACATATTGTTACTTTTAATGATTTGTGAATCTGTACCTCTAGAACCCTTTGCTCCTTCACTTCATGTAGTTTCTTATTTTCTAAGGAGTAGATGGGCTTCGTGTTCCTGCTATAAAATACACTACCTCATACTTACGTACATTGAAATTAATTTGCCTTTTACATGTTCATTCTGCAAATGTATTAACATTTTCTATTTTGTTGAGTCTTCCTCAGTATTAGCTATATGATAATATGGACGATGATAGGCCAAAAGAATATATGTAATGAATAGACAATTATATGTGTCTTATACCGATGGTGAAATGGGCAGCAAACATTGGAGATACTTTGCATAATGCTCATTTTCTTGCTTAATCCTCTTTGACAATACCAAAGTGAAACTTTCCACAGAAGAAAACACTAGGAGCATGATCTTATGCTTTCACACAGGGAAGAATTACAGTAAACAAAGTGAATCCATACAAAGCACATTAGGATTGTAATTTGTGCAGTGTGAAGGAGTACTTTGCAGTATCTGTTGCATAAGGTAATGGTTCTGAAAGGGTTAATATTGAAGACTGCATTAAGCTCCACCCAACCTGAGGATGTCATAGAAGCTTGGCCGAACATCTTAAGATCTCACAGTACACTCCTTTATCCATAGGTCTCCTCATAGCCTTTGTTACAACGGCTAATGACAAATATAACTTGTACCTGATGGCTATCACTCACTAAATTGCATTTGTTAAGACAAGTACCTCTTCTTCTTAAGACTCAATAGTGGTTAATCTTCCAACATGATAAATCAATTAGGCCTTTAGATCCAGTCAAAGAAAGAAGAATAGATGGCAGAATTCTCCTAACTACAAAGATCATATCAAACCGAAATTCTCCAAGGAGTGTACACCAAATCTCAGTCAAGATACATAACAGAGACAAAGCACTGTTGCAGAGGCAGTGTAATAGAAAAACAGATGAGTCAGTCTCAACGCTCCTGTTACATACATTATAGCAGCCATTTCCACATCAATAACAACAAAAGTAGTTAAACTGACTAGGTTTTCTTGAATGATTATTAAATTATAGTACAGAAAGGCCTTAAAGGAAGCATAGAAAATATTAAAAACTGAAATGATGAGAAAAGTCAAAATCTTGGCAGAAGCTTTGAATTTGGTTTAACCTTTAATAGGATGCTTAGAGTCCATTTAATACGCAGGATTAATGATGTGACTATGCAAAAGCACCTACTGGCTGAAGCTCAACTGGACTTCAAACATACGCTACAACTGGCTTCATCATTAGAAAATGTGGCAAGTGAAGCATGTGAGTTAGAAGTATTCTGATGGAAGTGGGCACAGTCACCAGCCTGCCTGAGCTTGGGGAACATCATTTGGGGAACATCAGGGCAGGCAACTGCATAGTCTTACTCAGAAAATATCCTGATAAGAGTAACTCTATGTTGGCCCACAGCAAAACCCCAAAACAAAACCAAGTCTCGGTCAAACAGATACAATTTTCTTCAGGATCCTGCCCAGTAAGACATTGTAATTGTTGTCAATTTTCCTAACTGGAAAAGTAGAAGCAGAATTCAGAAGACTGGAAATTAAAGAAATCAATAAACCAGTCCAAGTCACGGAATGGACAGCATCAGTCATGCCAATTTTGAAGCCTGATGGGTCAGTATGCCGTTGTGGGGTTTTAAACAAATAGCAACCATTTTTCACAGTTGGATAAATACCCAGACCCTTGCATAGAGAATTCGTACATAAAGCTGGCAGGAGGTTTGTCCTTCATGCTGACTTACCATTGCGTTTAGACCAGGATTCTCTGAAGTATGGAAAGGTCCTGGGGAGTGTTGCTGAACAAAGAGACCTTGGAATGCAGGTTCATAGTTCCTTGAAAGGGGAGTTGCAGGTAGATAGGATAGTGAAGAAGGCATTTTGTAAGCTTGCCTTTATTGGTCAGTGCATTGAGTATAGGAATTCAGAGGTCATGTTGCAGCTGTAGAGGACATTGGTTAGGCCACTAATGGAATACTACATGCAGTTCAGGTTTCCCTGCTAAAGGATGTTGTGAAACTTGAAAGGGTTCAGAAAAGATTTACAAGGATGTTGCCAGAATTGGAGAGTTAGAGCTATAGGGAGAGGCTGAATAGGCTGGGGCTATTTTCCCTGGATGGTCGGAGGCTGAGGGGTGATCTTATAGAGGTTTATGAAATCATGAGGGGCATGGATGGGACGAATAGCCAAGGTCTTTTTCCTAGGATGGGGAGAAGGGTCAAAAAACTAGAGGGCATTGGTTTAAGGTGAGAAAGGAAAGATTTAAAAGGGACCTAAGGGGCACTTTTTCATGCAAAGGGTGGTGCGTGTATGGAAAGAGCTGCCAGAGGAAGTGGCAGAGGCAGGTACAATTAGAACATTAAAAAGGCATTTGGATGAGTATATGAATAGGAGGGGTTTACAGGGAAATTGGCTAAGTGAAGGCAAATGGGACTCGATTTATAAAGGATCTGTTTCTGTGCTGTATATCTCTATGACTCTATATTAGATATCTACATCCTTGTTCGTGCTGGTCTTCGGATTGCTAACCTGAGTTCTCTTCAAGCGAGATAAGGCTACAACTTTTTTCCTCATGGCTGGGCACTTAACTGAACATACTAATTATCATGTTCGAGTGGGAATTATTGTGTAGGCTTGATTTCCTGATTATGGCAGGTTAAAACAAACCATTTAACTACTACACTGTTCAATTAGACATTTTTAAATGGCATGAAAATGCACTGTTTGCAACATACATTTGAAAAGAAGCTCTATAAATTAAATTCCTTGTTCAACAATTTCCATATATCTTTTACTTTAACAATGATTCAAACTTGTTAACATGCCCAGCTGGGCCTCAAAATGCCATAATTCACACATTACACACCTGGCAAACAGCGACAAAATTATCACGTCCCCGCAGGATACTTGTCCTAACTGACAGGTAATGATTTCAATAAAAGGTATTGGGCCTGAAGGCACCTATTTTTGTTACCTACTTGCATGGAATGTTTGTAGAATAATCAAGCAAGACTGTCATACTCTAAATCCCATTAAATTGGACAGAAATGTACGTTCTTTAAAGACAAACCTAAGAAATCTCATTAGTACTTAAAATAATGACCATTACTAACAGAAATTTTAATTTCAATTTTCATAAAGACAGTCTCAAATAAGGCATATGCTCAATTATTCTGTTTCCATAAAGAGAGAATACAGTGCACAAAACCATTTGGCCTATTGTGCCTGCGCAGTCCTTTGAGAAGCCCAATTTAATCTCACACTCCATTTTTTTTTCCTATAACCGTATAAGTTAGTCCTCTTCAAGGACATGCCCAATTGCCTTTTGACATTTCTACGGAATCTGATTCCATCAACTTTTCAGTGATAATGTTCCAGAAGTTAATGATCTTAAATGAGGATAAAATGTATTCACATTTCCCTTCTAGCTCTTCTACCAATTACAGTAAATTTATATCCTGTGGACACTAACCCAATTTCCACAGAAACAATTTCTTTCTATATGTGTTCATATTTCGAATACCTCTATTATGCATCTCTTTGATGCTTGCTGCTTGAAGGAGGACCACAGCTTTTCCAATTTCTCTACATAATTGAAGTCCCTTATCTCTGGCAACATCCTGATAAATGCCAAGACCTTGACATCCTTGTTAAAGAATGGTGTTCAGAATTGTATGCTTTACTCCCGCAGAAGCCTAACTAGCAATTTTTAAAGGTTTAGCATTGTTTTTGTAATCAAAACCTTCAGTTGCAAAGTCAAGTATTGCCTATGTATTTTAAACCATCTTCTCAATTTTTCCTGCCATCTTCAAAGATTCACAAAATAAAGACCCATGACCTTCTATTTTTGCATCTTCAAACGGAATGACTTTAGATTCTACTGATTCTCAAAGTGTATCACTTCACAAAAGTAAAACAATACTACACATGCTGGAAATCAGAGATAAAGCAGAAGAGGTTGGAAATACTTAGCAGGGCTGAAAGCACCAGCAGAGATAGACAGAGTGAACATTTTAGGTCTGTAGCCTTTCACAGGCAGGCCATAATTTTTCTTCTCTACACAGTTGTTGCCAGAGCTGCAAATATTTTTAGCTTTTCCTGTTTTTAACTGCATCAATTCGTATTTAATCAGCATTAAATCATGACTGTTATATAGCTGTCCATTTCACTAATCTCTGTCTTCTTTCAGTCTGCTATTCATTACTTACTACATTGCCAATTTGCTGCTTTGAAATGATAATTTCATACATAAGCTTGTTTCTACATAACAAAAATGCAATACTCATAACATCATGCTTTGGGGCTCTCCAATATTTATTTGAATCCAATCATGAAAAAGAAATGTCCATCACTTCTGTCACCTTTTACTTAGCTGATTATGTGATCAAGCAACCATAATCCTTTCAATCCCAAATATTTCTATTTTCTGAATATGTTTGTATTGTAGTTCTTTATGAAATAGCTTTACAAAGTCTGTATGCACAACATCTACTCTACTGCCTTTCTAAATTCTGATGAAGAATTACTGGACTGGAAATATTAATTCCATTTGCTCCCCACAGATGCCGCCAGACCTGCTGAGTTTCTCCAGCAATTTCTGTTTTTATTTTGCACCACTTTTAAAATATGTTTAAAACAATAATGTGATACATTTGGGTTTCCTTATTACTTTCCCCAAGGATTCTCTTATAAGACAATCAATCTTATAGTTGCTTACTTCTGAAAGGACCACCTACAAATCTATCCCATTCCCTTGGAGAATTCTCCTCATCTCTAGCTATTCTCAGAGGTAAAACTTTCAGTTACTATCTCGTGACTTTGGATACCTCAGTCACTTCTTTTGGTTACTTTTCAAATACTTCCTATCAATTCAATAGACTAATTTCTTTCACACAAAGCTATTTGGGGAGAACTGTAGATTCTTCCGTTCGTTTCAAACATCCACCTACTGACTCTTATAAATTCAATTTGAATTTGAGCTCCAATGTTCTACACAGTTAATAATGGAGTTAGTTTTTTATTCTGCTTACAACGCAGGTCTAACTGTCATTTTGTTCGGTTATCTTTTCTCAGCAAGTTGCAAACCACCTGAGGCCCAAACTGTAATGTACATTCTCAGCAGTGTTCTGATAATTTGAGTTCAGGTGGTCTTCCTAACTCCACCCATCTCCATAAAAATGTAGCTTGCTGTTGGACATCTGTAACAAAACTGTTAATTATCCTTCACCTACAAGCTCTTCTTTGATCTGACTAAGTAAACAGATCTTACAACCTTATTGTGTTCACTGAATGCTTTAAATCAATTCAGCAATATTCCCAAAACAAAAACATCGCTTCGGATTGCCTTAACTGCATTGATTGCAGAAATCACACCTTCAGTTCTTTGGCTAAATAAACACATCTGTTGTTTTATGATCTTACCTTTCTAACTATTAATCTGTTAGATAACATGATCCCAAACCTTTCAGCAGAATATACCCCAAGCTTGCTTTAATTGCACTTATCTGATTTTCTATAATTAAGACTTTTAATCTCCAAAACCTAAAATTTTCTGAAACACATGAACAAAGAACTAAATATTTGCGACAGCAATTACTCTTAATTACTTTCTAAAACTATCTCAATTATATCAAAGCATTTCAATTTTTTTGTCAAGTTTCAAGTTCCACTCTTCGAACATCTGAACAATCCATGCAGTTTCTCAGTGGCATGTTTGAGCATGCAATTTCTAGAAAAGAGCATTTTCATGCACTTATCAGAGCTGTTCTCACTTCCTGTTCCATAACTAATTGCATTTTTAGAGTATTTTCATGTGCACGTTCATTGGCATTAGTGATGCAGACAAAAATGTCAGTCAAGAGTAAGGACTGGCAAATCCAGAAAATGGAACCTCATGCTAAATTGATTAATTAATGAAGTTTGTCATATTTGATGTAAACACAGTCTTATTTATTCACCGTCACCATCTCCCACAAACAGAATTAATTTACATATGGTTTATATAAATTTTCTGAACCAGGGAAGAATATATATATTTTTTTCATCAGCAGTTCTCAACTAAATGCTTCTGAAGCCATCTTCCTGTGATACAAAGACTCCATGACCACATGCAACTCTAACAAACTCAAGTATTTCTTTCTGTATATATTTATTACTATTTTTGATTTACTTAAAATGAAACTTTTTGCTGATCCTGAGCAATCTTCCCTCCAAGATGTGTGCATAAGTGGGAGCTCAGATACCCAGAACCTGCAGCAGAAACTGCTCATAATTTGTGCTACTTAGCCCTGCAAAAAAATTGAAAGGTTTTTTACATCAAAATGAACAGATCTGGGACCTTGAGCATGAGGGAGTGTTGGCTCTGAACAATAATTCTCAATTCCTGAACCAACATTCAAGTCAATGTCATATGGCTTCAATGCCCAATTAAAGTGTTTTCTTTCAAAAAGAAGTCTTCAATTGTGCAAATACGAGCATTGACGTAAAATTTGATAATCTGGTACTCTTACTAATCAGATTATGTTAAATTCTTTGTCCCAAAACAAAGCATATCTGGCACCTGACTGTCAGCATGAGGCAAAAGCAGCTCTAGGAAACAATATCAAATGATTGACAGTCTCCTATCAAGTACCTTCCTCTGTTTCTTGTACTGACCGATTGTGAAATTGTCTTTGTTCTGTTTGACATGTTGAGACATAAATAGTAAACAGTATATGATCATTTTCAGTAGTGGCTACATTTCAAAATGTTTCACAAAGTGAATTATCTTTAGAATGCAATTAGGTAAGCAAATGTCACTCAGCTAAATATAGCCATTCCTTCTCAGGCATAAGCAGTTCTTTTATTGGTGCAAATTGTATTCTTTCCATATTTGACTAAGTTTGGTATCACCTTGAGTTCATCTCCCAGAAGCCTGGTTGAGAACTTCTGTTTTAATTAATACTTTTAACTAGTATAATTTTGAAGAATGTGAAGTGTACTTCCAATAGGAATATCAGCAGGAAGAAGCTTTATAGCGTGTCATAACAAAGTTGAGATTTGTATTTGTTTCTTCTGCATACACAGCAATAAACAGTTCATTATTTTGGATTAACTGACATGCATTAAGCCTGCTTGAGAAAGAAAACAATAACTTTGCTGTAGGAAGTCACCATTCTATACTCCTCACTTTGGAATGAATTACAGGGATAGAACAGTCACAGAAGGCAAGATTCCGAGATTTGTAGAGACCAAAGCATAGTAGCACTGTCATTGGCTTGATAATCCAGAAGCCCAGGCAATAGACTGTGGAGTGGTTTCAAATTTGAATTCAACCAAATCTGGAATTGCAAGCTAGCCTCAGTAATGGTGACCATGAAGTATTTAATAATTGATGCAAAATCACATCTGCCTCACTAATGTCTTTTAAGAAGGAAATCTACCATCCTTACCTGCTATTGTCTACAACAACTCCAGACCCATAGCAATGTGGTTGACTCTTAATTGCTGTCTAAACCAGTGTTGTGAAGGTCAATTAGGGATGGGCAAAAATTGCTGACATTGTCAACAATGTCCAAGTTCCATGAAAGGATGAAAAAATTCATGAGAAATTTAGATAACTTTCTAACACTGTTTCATAATAACCTGACTTGTGAATTCAGAACTGATAATATAACGTGTCGTGGACGCCTGCTATCTGTATGAATAATACTTTCCTTTGTTCATTTAATCACTATAATTTCATGAGGTGATTTTCTACACCCACATCTACTTTGATGGCACTTCTCATTCCTTCTACGGACAAAATTATTAAATTAGTAAATTTAGATTATAACTTTCTTAAAAGTAGAGCCATTATTCACGAATTGCACTTCAATAATATGGATCCAAAACACCACTCTATTTCTTTTTGAATGCTGTTAACTTTGAATCATAGAAACATTATCTAAAAAAATTTTATAGATGCCAAAGAAAATTGCTGCATCAACAGGGAGGCATATAATAACTGGACTGTTAATCCAGAGACCCAGATGATGTTATTGGGACCTGGGTTCGAATTCCTCCACGGCAGATGGTGGAATTTGAATTCAGTAAGAAAAAAATCTGGAATTAAGAGTCTAGTGACGACCATGAATCCATTGTTGATTGTCAGATTGTCATCTGGTTCACTCATGTCCTTCAGGGAAGGAAACTGCTATCCTTACCTGGTCTTACCTACATGTGACTCCAGACCCACAGCAATGTGGTTGATTCTTAATTGCCCTCTGGGCAATTAGGGATGGGCAATAAATGCTGCCCAGCCAGCAATGCCCTCATCCTGTTAATGAATAAATAAAAAAAATCATAGAGACCATTTCTTCTCCCTATGCAGGATTTCTTCCCCCTTCCCAATCAAGCTCCACTTATAGCTGTACTGTTGTAGTGAGGCAGAGGTAAGCCATTTTCATTCCTAGGTTCAGCACTTCTGAACCAGAAACTTTCCTTCTTGCATGTCACTTCCCATTCCAAACTCCCCTGCCCACCACCATGTTCCATAACCTTCAGCTCATCCAAACCTCTATGTCTAAAAGCTATCCTAAAGCAATTCTGACATTCATCCCTGTCGACGTGCAGGACATCATGGTTCCTCACAATGTCCAATTTAAATTATCTTCCTTGAGTTCCTTGAGTTTAAAGGTGTGTTATAGGGGGATGGGTCTGGGTGGGATGCTCTCAGGGTCAGTGTGGACTTGTTGGGCCACAGGGCCTGTTTCCACACTGTAGGGATTCTATGATCTATGATCTTAAATCTCTTAATTCTCCTGAATTCCATGCTCCTCCCTATCTTTCTAACTTCCATCATTTCCCAACACTATAGTGGCTCTCCGTAGTGGCTAACGGGCATATGATACAACCTTTGCCCCACCTATGATGGCATATTTTCTCTGAGTATGTACCTCAAAACCCTACCCCTCCTCTTTTAAGACCCACATTAGAAACCATCTCTTAGACAAAGAATTTGGTCATTCTTCCTCATACCTCCTCATTTGGTTGTCCATCCTCTTTTTTTACCTCTGTGAATTACCTTGGATCTTATTTCTATATTAAAAATACATTAATGCTAAATAAGTGATGTTGCTGCATGCAAAGGCACAGAAATGTTAGTGCTCAAGAGCAATACTTGTTTGTGCTCTTTGAAATTAATAATCACAATGGAGAGACCACAAACAAAAGAAAAATCTGGAATTAAGAATCTGATGATCACCTTGAATCCATTGCCGAATGTTGTAAAGTTGGTCTGGTGATGTCCTTTAGAGAAGGAAACTGCTATCCTTACCTGATCTGGCCTACATGTGACTCAGAGCAATGTGGCTGACTCTCAACTGCCCTCTGGGCAATTAGGGATGGGCAATAAATGCTGGTCCAACCAGTGCCTCCCACATCCCATGAATGAAAAAAAGCAATTCACATTTGTTTTGCAGTACAATGAAGTGTGCACATCCAGAATAAATGCAAACAGTGTAATTTGTCTGTAGGCAGATGGTCTGCTTTGCAGAGAAGGTGATCTTCTCTTAGTGTACACACAGAGCATCTGATGGTGCCACTTGTCTGTGGTCGTCGTCATTCTCTTGACAATACCATTATGAATGAGGACAAGTCATTACATGACAGATATGACCACAAGGCCTCGAGCGTCCATAATATAAAATATCTGGAGTGACCAGAGTACTGGTGTAGTGATACTTGATGGTAATGGATCCCAGAGATGGAATCTTCAGGCCTTTGTACCTAGTGAGGTTGACATTGGCTAGATGAATGATCACTTCCTGCTTCAGATTGCCTAACAAGTTGGAATAATAGAATTCCTACAGTGTGGAAACAGGCCATTCAACCCAACAGGTCCACACCGACCCTCTGAAGAGCATCCCACCCAGACCCATCCCCTTACCCTATCCCTGTAACCCTGCATTTCCCATGGCTAACCCTCCTAGCCTAGACATCCCTGAACACTATGGGCAACTCAGCCTGGCCAATCCACCTAATCTGTTCATCTTTGGACTGTGGCAGGAAACCAGAGCACCCAGAGGAAGCCCACACAGACACAGGGAGAATATGCAAACTCCACACAGACAGTCACCCGAGGGTGAAATTGAACCTGGGTCCCTGGCATATGAGGCAGCAGTGCTAATCACTGAGCCACCATGTCACCCATGGTATTAAAGATCATATTCTGTTGAAATGCGTAATGATTGACAGCAGTTTAAGATATCCCCCTTAAAGTTGCATGCATATCATTTTATAACACTATCCTTTCTCAGTTGTAATGGACTTTAGTATGAGAGTGGCTGAAGAAACCTTGACAAGTTATTACAGTGTGCACTAAGGATAGGATTTTACAAGACAGCGGTGTCACCATCCATCAGTAGAAAGTATGAGGAAATCCCACCTCAGTTGATTTGAACAGCTGTGTCTAATTTTTAGTGCAGTATGCAATTAATTGTTTGATAACTTCCATCCCTTTAAGGGATGTTGCTTGCTCCTAAGGCTGCTGGACTATCAGAGGGCTGGCAGATCATCAGTCCCAGTAAGGTCACTTCCATAGGCCTCTGTGCAGGGGGCTTATTTGGCATCTTCCCAGTCTCTGATAAATTGCCAGCAGGACAAGGGAGGGCCTGCCACCCATTAATCCATCTCTCTAGCTCCAAACCCCTTTAAATCACAGACCATGGATACAGCACACTGTTGCCACACTGGCAGAGGAGGTAGATATTTAGAATCATGAAGGAGATGCTAATTAAAATGAATGTTTTGAGTTTTTTGGGTATTGCAGCAGTGGCATGTGAAATTAAGTAAATTTCCTTAGACAAATCTTTTGTCCAAGCCCACACAACAAAACCTCCCTTTCCCTGACACTTGCAATCATACATGATTATCTTCTTGCTTGCAGCTTTTCTCATCTTCAGTGTTGTCATCACTGCACTCGAATCATGGAACCATGGTTACCTTTCCAACACCAGTACTTCCACCAACAGCCTTCATTTGCTGGAGGGTCCTTAAACATGTCACCACTAGCCAGTGGTGTGCTTGCATTTCCTATAGTTCCCTCTGCAAATTCAAAATCTGACTGTTCCTCTAACCACAGCACAGCACTGAAGCCACAAGATTTTTTTTGAAGTCTTTTGTGATGTGATATACGATGTTATTCCAACTGGGGAAGGCAGTGGTGTAGTGATTACAGTGCTAGACTAGTAAATTGGAAATCCAGGCTAATGCTGCAGAGACATGGAGTCAAGTTGTAGCATGACAATGGGGGGAGTTTGAATTCAATGAATAAAAATAAAATTAAAGGTCAGTCTAGTGGTAACTTCAAAACCATTGCTGATTGGTGTAAAAACCCAACTGGCTCAACAATGCCCCTTAGGGAAGGAAATTTGCTGTTCTTACCTGCTCTAGCCTACATGTGAGCAAGAGTCATTATTATTTTAGAAACTTGGGTTTCTAAAATGGACAGAACCACATATATCTTTAAGTTTCATTTGTATTTTATATTGTATGTGTTAATAAGGGAAGGATATGGTTTTAGTTTCATTTTTGATTTGTTCTATGAGTGATGCAGTGGTAAGTTTGCTGATACATGCTTTTTAATGAACCTTGAAGAAGAACTTGAGGTGAACCATTCAATACATTAGAAACAAAGGTAGAAGTAAAAACCTTCGAAAATAAAACCTGAAGACAAGGGTCCAGCATCACAGAAAAGGCAGAACCAAGTTCATTTAGAAGGCAATGTGCAGGTTTCTTTCAAAAAGAAGCAGGTCATTCAGAGAAAAAAGGCTTGTAACAGCAGTTTCCAAAACAGACACTAGCTTGGAGTCACTAGTTTTTGTTTCAGATTTCCAGCATCTGCAGTATTTTATTTTTATTTAGAAGTTTGACTTACTTAATGTCAGTAAGAGAAAAGCTCCAGAAATAGAAGGCTGTGAAGAAGAGTTTGTGGAGCCCATGTTAAGAAATAGAGATGCATTAACAGTTTCAGGGTTTCAGGATAAGAGATTAAATAAGGAAATAGTAGTGAGTAAGTGCAGAACTATGCTGAAAAGAAACAGATTACAGCTGTGCCAATTAAACAAGGAACTTGAAAGTGGGAGACAGGGTGATCCTTCACTGGGTTTTGAGCATCTCCAAGACTGCTGTCAAGGGTAACTGGCTTCAATCATTAATTCTGATATTTTTAGTGGACCATTTAATAAGATAACTAGTTTTTCTGCAGTGTAAAATAGTTTGTAATCATTTTTACATTTATATATAATAAGCGTTGATGTTCTTTTGTTAAAAGTACCTTGGTTGTGAATACAATCATGACTGTCCATCACAGTAAACAAACTGCAAAAGTAAAACTTATGCCTATCAAGCCAGATGTCACTCTGAAATCTGACTTATCAACTATTACCATTAGTGGGGATCATAACAATATGATTCTAGACCAATAGCAATGTGATTGTCTCCAAAGTGACATAGCAAGCTTCTCAGTTGCATTAAACTACGACAAAAGTCTGAAAGCAACAAAAGCTGACAGACTATCAGCATCTGCCTAGGCACTGAAAATAACAACAGCAAAGCCTGCAGTGTTCTCCTAATCAACATGTGGAGACTAGTGCCAAAATTAGGAAAGCTATCTCACAGACAAGCCAAGCAGTAACCTGACATTATCTGTAAAATATGATTCTGTTAGAATGAGAATAAGAACCTGTTTAATGATATCTTAGCTCACATTATTTTGCTTTAACATTGTTAATAAAATAGTGACAATATGTTCACTTAACATTGTGAATTTCAGTTTAACGCTGTTAGCTACAGACTTTCTGTGCTGCATGCCTGTTTCCAAAACCTTTTCCCCATGTTACCGTACTCAGTACTGCTGGCCTTCCTACAGTTCCTGCCCTGTCATCAGTCCACCTCACCAAACCCTACCTAGTTTCTACCTGCAAATCTTACCTTCAACCCGTCCATCATCACTTTCTCCTGGCTGCGGTTTTGAATTTGCACTGAAGTCCTGTGTTTCATCTGATGCCAGAAGCTGGTCAGTGCAAGTAAGTCTGCCTGCACTTCCACAGACCAAGTTCTGCCACTAGGTGGAGCCTAGCCAAATTAAACTTCAGGTGAGTTAATGTTAACATTTATCTAAATAAATTACTTTTATAATGCTCTATAATTCCTCTATATTGTTCAATTTACTTTATTTCAAAGGTTATTTCATCGATCAATGCAAACAGATTTATGAATAGGAAAGGAATGGAATGGAAGGATACAGACCATGTAGAGGCAAAGGGTTTTTAGTTTAGAAAGGCATCATGTGTCAGCACAGTCTTGGTGGGCCGAAGGACCTGTTCCTGTGCTGTATTGTTCTTTGTCCTTTGAATTAATTTTTTTCAACTTAATAATGTCTTAAAGTTGATTATTGCTAAGAAAGTGTCTGAAGTACCTAATTGTACAACGTTTCCTTTATATTTAGTGTCTTACTTCATTTTACAAGTTATTTCAGCTGGGAATACACAGTACTGCACGCATACAGTATAGTATTTCAATCTGTACATTGCTTCTGTGCAGAAAAAATGTCTGCAGGAGCTTAATACAGTACTGGCTTTAACATTGATTCTTATGGGAAACTATGCCACTTGAAGTCATCATTTTGACAAATGCACCAACAGCTTTAATGAGGACTTATCGTATGTCCCAAACACCACCATCACATGCCTTGGGTATATACTGTTTCACCAGCAGGACAGACTGATAGAACTTGCAGTGGTGTACAGTTCAGAGGTAGTTGCCCTGAGAGTCTTCAACATTAGCCACTCAGAACAAAAGAAAGTTCACAGCATCAGGTCAAACATGGACAAGGAGACCTTCTGCTGCCCTCTCTTCAGCTGATGAATCAGTACACCTCCATGTTGAACTCCATTTGGAGGAAACAGAGCATGGCAAGGGCATAGAACATTATTCTGGGTGAGGAAATTCAATGTCCATCATTCAAGATGACTCAGTAGCTCCACTACTGACTGAGGTGGCCAAGGCCATACTGGGTCTGCAGCAGTTGATGAGAAAATGAAAAACCTACTTGACCTCATCATCACCAAGTTACCTGATGCATTCATCTGTTCATAACAGGAGTGATCAGTGAAGTCATTGTGGAGACAAAGCCTTGACTTTAGATTGAGAATATGCTCCAACATGGTATGTGACACAATCACTGTACTAAATGAAATAAATTTCAAACACAGCTAGCAACTCAAAACTGGGCATCTGTCACGCTCAGTGGACCAACAGCAGCAGTAGAATTGTATTCAAACCACATTTTGTAACCGCATGAACCAATATATCCCTCACACTATCATTGCCATTGAGCCAAAAGATCAATCCTAGCTCAATGAAGAGTGTAACACTGCACTACAAGACTGCTAGTTATCCAGCAATGTGAAAAATTACCCAGTTACCCGATCCAAAAAAATGACAAATCCAATCTGGTCAATTACTGCCCCATCAATCTATATTCAATCATCAGCAAAGAGATGGAAGGCATGGTGAACAGTGTTATCAGGTGGTACTTGCTCAGCAGTAACCTATTCACTGATGTTCAATTCAGAATCTGTCAAGACCACTCAACTTCGACACCATTACAGCCTTGGTTCAAGAATGGACAAAAGAGGCAAACTTCATGGGTGAGGTGAAAGTGACTAGCCTTGATATCACGGCAGCATTTGACTCTCTATGGTATCAAGGAACAATCACAGAATTCTGGAGAAACTCAGCATCTGTGGAGAGAAAACAGTTAACAATTCACATCCAGTACGACCCTTCTTCAGAATACAGAATTTCTTCAGAATTGTATCAAGGAATTCTGCAACAAGTGAAGTCAATGGGAATCAGAGGGCAATCTCTCTGCTGGTTAGAGTTATATCTCAAAGAAAGCAACACGTTTTTGATTTCTGGAGGTCAATCACCTCTGTCATAGAACAGCACTGCAGGAATTCCTCAGGTTAGTATCTTAGACCCAACTATTTTTAATTGCGGCAACAGTAAGTTTCACTCCATCAAAGTCAGAAGTGGAGATATTCGTTGATGATTGCACAATGTTCAATGGAGTTTGTGACTCCTCAGTTATGAAGCAGCCTGCTCCCATTTACAGCAAGACCTGAATAAGATTCAGGCTTGGGATTCAGGCTTGGGATTCTATGTGACAAATAATATTTGCACCATTCAAGTGCCAGGAAATGACTATTTCCAGCAAGATGGAATCTAATCATTTCCCTTTGGCATTCAGTGGCACTACCATTATTGAATCCTTCACCAGTAACATTTTCTAATCTGGCATTGACCAGAAACTGAACTGGACTATCCCTATAAATACCACAGCTACAAGAACAGGTCACAGGCAAGGAATTCTGAGGCAAGTAACTCACTTCCTGTCTCCTCAAAGCCTGTCCATCAACTGCGACCCAGGAGTTTGATGGAATAATCTCCCTTTGCTTGGATAATTGTAACTCCAACAACACTTCAAAGAAAATCAACACCATCCAGGATAAGACAGCCTGTTGATTTGGGCACTCTCCAGCACCAACACTTAGTGGCAGTACTGTATACCATCTACAAGATGCACAAGATGTACAACTCTCCCAAGCTCCTACAGCAGCATCTTCAAAACCCACTACATCTACCACCAAGAAAAACAAGGGCAGCAAATGCATTGTAACACCACATTTGCAATTTCCCCTCCAAGACACACATCACCCTGATATAAAACTATATTTCTGTTTGTTTATTGTTGCAAGATTAAAAGTTGTAACTATTAAAGAAAGTAGTTCATCCATACTCTATCAAGAGCATTTAAAGATGGGCAATAAATGATAGTTCAGCCAGCAATGTCCTTAACTCATGAATACAAAAAATGCAAAACTGGATTTTCAGAGTGCATGGAGTCAGTGGGAGAAAGAAATAGTCAGGTGAATTGAAAACTCACAATTCTTACCGCCGTTTCTGTCTCCCACTATTTTCAGTGGTGCAGGAAAGTAAGTTGGGAACCCTACAAGCTGCTACTTAGGAGTTGCTGCATCATATTAGAATCAGCAATTTCAGAATGAGCCCAGCACTCCAGTGCGAAAGATAAGGCTGAAGCATTCGCAGCAATCTTCAGCCAGAAGTGCCGAGTGGATGATCCATCTCGGCCTCCTCCAGTGGTCCCCAGCGTTACAGATACCAGTCTTCAGCCAATTTGATTCACTTCACGTGATATCAAAAAACAGTTGGAGACATTGGATACTGCAAAGGCTACGGGCCCTGACAACATTCCAGCAATAGTACTGAAGAGCAGGCCAGAAGCTGGGAATACAGCTGCGAGTAACTCACCTCCTGATTCCTCAAAGCCCATAAGCCATCTACAAGGCACAAGTCAGGAGTGTGATGCAATACTCCCCACTTGCCTGGATGAGTGCAGCCCCAACAACAGTCAAGAAGCTTGTCACCATCTAGGAAAAGCAGCCCGCTTGATTGGCACTACATCCACAAGCATTCACTCTCTCCACAACCGACACTCAGCAGCAGCAGTGTGTACTATCTACAAGATGCACTGCAGAAATTCACCAAAGATCCTCAGACAGCACCAACGACCACTTCCATCTAGAAGGACAAGGGCCAGACATATGGGAACACCACCAACTCCACGTTCCTCTCCAACCCACTCACCATTCTGACTTGGAAATATATCGCTGTTCCTTTACTGTCGCTGGGTCAAAATTCTGGAATTCCCTCCCTAATAGCATTGTGAGTCAACCCACAGGAGGAGGACTGCAGCAGTTCAAGAACACAGCTCACCACCACCTTCTCAAGGGCAACTAGAGATGGCAAGAAATGCTGGCCAGCCAGCGACGCCCACATCCCACAAATGAATAGAAAAAAAAATCTGCCATTTTCATGGAGGCAGCTTTGTTTTGGAAACATTTCCACATTATATATGCTGAGTTGAAGACATGGACCTTGAATTGGTGGTGGAAAATGTCTAAAAGGTGAGAACAATTGTGTTGTCCCCATTATAATTCATCATGAAATGTTGTAACCTGTATTAAGCTGAAATAGATTTATGATAGTGCTGTGATTGGGAAAGGTAAATGACAATTGCCAGGTTGTTAGCTCTGACAATTGGTGATTTATCAATTGAAACAGAAGCATCATAAAAGTGGAATAGAAGCATTAGTTTAGAAACTCCACTAGGAAAGTGCTATTCTGCCTTGTACAATTTTGAAACTACAGCTCAGTGTGAGATCAATATCTTACTGTTTCAACATTCCCATGGCTTTCATTCATTCTTTAAAGAACATGTCAAACATCTGCTTGGTTGTTCTAACACTGACCAATGTCTGATTTTTGTTTTGGCTGTCCTCAAAAACACTACTAGATTCTGTACTCCAGGATTTGTATACACAGCTATGCTGGGGAATGTCAGAAATCACACGACACCAGGTTATAGTCCAACAGGTTTATTTGAAAACACAAGCATTCGGAGTCTTACTCCTTCTTCAGGTGTTAGAGAAAGAGGTATCAGACACAGAATTTATAAGTAAAAGATCAAAGGGTCACACCACTGATGAGGATGTACTAAGATGCTGTTAAATCTTTAATCAGTTAGAAGGTTTTAATTGATTAGTATGTATATATAAATTCCCAAATTCCTTTGAAGTCACTGTTCTGAGAAAAGTGAACGTTTTATCACTATAAAGAAAGGTGACATTTTAGATCAGACAATGCACATTAGGTATGAGATAACACAGTGTGGATCTGGAGGAACAAAGCAGGCCAGGCAGCATCAGAGGAGCAGGAAAGCTGACGTTTTGGGTCGGGACCCTTCTTCAGAAATGGGGGAGGGGAAGGGAGCTCTGAAATAAATAGAGAGGAGGGGTGGGGCTGGGGAAGGTAGGTGGGATGGTGATAGGTGAGTGTAGGTAGGCAGTGGTGGGGGATTGATCAGTGAGGTGGGAGGAGCGGATAGGTGGGAGAGAAGATGGACAGGTCAAGGAGGCGGGAATGGGGGGAACTGGTCTTGGGATGAGGTCGGGGGTGGGGAGATATTGAAACTAGTAAAGTCCACATTAAGACCATAGGGTTGTAGGCTCCCAAGACGGAGTATGAGGTGCTGCTCCTCCAGTTTCCGGGTGGCATCATTGTGATACTGGAGGAGGCCCAGGATGGACATGTCGTCCAGGGAGTGGCAGGGATAGTTGAAGTGGTTCGTGACTGGAAGGTGGACTTTACTAGTTTCAAAATCTCCCCACCTATCTTCTCTCCCACCTATCCACTCCTCCCACCTCACTGACAAATCCCCACCACTGCCTACCTGCACTCAGCTATCACCATCCCACCTACCTTCCCCAGCCCCACCCCTCCTCTCTCTATTTATTTCAGAGCTCCCTTCCCCCTCCCCCATTTCTGAAGAAGAGTCCCGACCTGAAATATCAGCGTTCCTGCTCCTCTGATGCTGCCTGGCTTGCTGTGTTCCTCCAGCTCCACACTGTATTATCTCTGACTCCAGCATCGGCAGTTCTTACAATCTCACATTAGGTGTGAAGCCTTGTTTAGAATCTGTTTGTATTTTGGTTTGGAGTCAGACTGGCTTTAATTTGTAAAGTAGGAATTTATAAAACGCCACATTGACTGACTGTCTGTAAATTGTGTGATTTTTGAACAAAATAGAATGTATCTGCAAATACAAATTCAACCATAGATTCACGTGTGTGTGTGTGTGTGTGTGTGTGTGTGTGTGTGTGTATGTGGGGGGGGGGGGGGGGGAAGAGTGAGAGTGTGTGTGTGCGTGCGCGCGCGCACATGTGTATGTGTGAGGGGGAGAGAGAGTGTGTTTGTGTGCAAGCACACATATACACACACTCTCTCACTCCCACACACACATACACATGCACACACACACATGTGAATCTATGGGGTGAATCTGTATTTGCTAATACATTCTATTTTGTTCCAAAAGCACACAATTTATAGACAAGTTAGTCAATGTGGCATTTTATAAATTCCTACTTTACAAATTAAAACCAGTCTGACTCCAAACCAAACCACAAACAGATTCTAAACAAGGCCTCACACTAACATGCGTTGTCTGACCTAAAATGTTACCTCTTCTTTACACTGATAGCACCCTTATTTCTCTCAGGACAGTGATATCAAAGGAATTGGGGATTTACATATACATATTAATCAATTAAAACCTTCTATCTGATTAAAGGCTCAACAGCATCTTAGGTTTGTTTAGCACATCCTCATCAGTCATGTGAGACAAAAAAACCGCAAATGCTGGAATCCAAGGTAGCCAAACAGGAGGCTGGAAGAACACAGCAGGACCGGCAGAATCTGGAGGAAAGGAGCAGTCAACGTTTCGGGTATAACCCTTCTTCAGGGCTGGATGGGGGGGGGGGGGGGGGCGGCAGAGGGGGGGGGGGGGGGGGGAGGGGGTCGAGGCGGAATGGTGGCGATAGGTGGACACTGGTGGTAGGTCTGACCTGGTTGGTCAATGGGAGGGATGAATCCGGTTGGTGCCTGGAAATGATGGTCAGAAGGTGGAATGGAAGGGAGGAGGTGAGGCTGGAAAGACAGCCGGGGTGATGGGTGGCAAGGTTATTTGAAATTGAAGAACTCAATGTTGAGTTGTCTGGACTGTAGGATGCCCAGGCGGAAGATAAGGTGTTATTCTTCAAATTAGCATTCCGAGTTGGTGCCACACTGGAGGAGGTCGAGGACAGACATGTCGGAGGGGGAGTGGAACAGGGCATTGAAATGGGCAGTGACCTGGGGGTTAGGTTGGTCATTACGGGCAGGCGGAAGTTCTCAGCGAAATGGTCACTTAGTCTATGTTTGGTCTCACCGACATAGAGAAAACCACATCGGGAGCACCAGATGCAATAGACTAGGTTGGAGGAGATGCAGGTGAAGCTCTGTCTCACTTGGAAGGACTGTTTAGGGTCCTGGATGGAGTTGAGAGAGGTGGTGTGTGGGCAGGTGTTGCATCTTTTACGGTTAAAGGGGAAGGTACTGGGCAGGTTGGAGTGGTTGGTGGGGAGTGTGGCGCAAACTAAGCAGTGGCGAAGGGAATGGTCCTTGTGTAAGGCAGAGAGAGTTGGGGAGTGGAAGATGTTCCGAGTGGTGGGGTCTAATTGGAGTTGGCAGAAGTGTCTTAGGATGATATGTTGGATGATCCACTCCCTACCCCTCTCTGCCTTCTGCTAGGACCATTCCCTTCACCAGTCCTTAGTTTGCGCCACACTCCCCACCAAGCATTCCAACCCGCCTGGTACCTTCCCCTTTAACCTTAAAAGATGTAACATCTGCCACACACCACCTCCCTCACCTCCATTCAAGGCCCTAAACAGTCCTTCCAAGTGAGACAGAGCTTCACCTGCATCTTCACCCCTATCCCAAGCCCCAAGAAGACTTTCCACATCAAGCAGATGTTCACCTGCACATCTGCTAATGTGGTATACTGCATCCGCTGTTCCCGTTGTGGCCTCCTCTACATCGGGGAAACCAAGCGGAGGCTTGGGGACCGCTTTGCAGAACACCTACGCTCGGTTCGCACTAAACAACTGCACCGTCCAGTCGCGAACCATTTCAACTCACCCTCCCATTCCTCAGACGACATGTCCATCCTGGGCCTCCTGCAGTGCCATAACGATGCCACCCGAAGGTTGCAGGAACAGCAACTCATATTCCGCTTGGGAACCCTGCAGCCCAATGGTATCATTGTGGACTTCACAAGCTTCAAAATCTCCCCTGCCTACCGCATCCCAAAACCAGCCCAGCTCGTCCCCGCCTCCCTAACCTGTCCTTCCTCCCACCTATCCCCTCCTCCCACCTCAAGCCCCATCCCCATCTCCTACCTACTAACCTCATCCCGCCCCCTTGACCTGTCCGTCCTCCCTGGACTGACCTATCTCCTCCCTACCTCCCCACCTACACTCACCTTTACTGGCTCCATCCCCGCCTCTTTGACCTGTCTGTCTCCTCTCCACCTATCTTCTCCTCTATCCATCTTCTATCCGCCTCCCCCTCTCTCCCTATTTATTTCAGAACCCCCTTCCCCTCCCCCATTTCTGAAGAAGAGTCTAGGCCCAAAACGTCAGCCTTCCTGTTCCTCTGATGCTGCTTGGCCTGCTGTGTTCTTCTAGCTCTACACCTTGTTATCTGCTGCAACCTTGTCTATTACATCTGGTGCTCCCAATGTGGTCTTCTCTACGTTAGTGAGACCAAACATAGACTAGGTGACCGTTTCACCGAGCATCTCCGCCTGGCCCATAACAGCCATCTTAGACTCCCGGTCACCGCCCATTTCGACGCCCTGTCCCACTCCTCCTCCGACATGTCTGTCCTTGGCCTCCTCCAGTGTCGCAGCGACTCGGAATGCAAATTTGAAGAATAACATCTTATCTTCCGCCTGGGCACCCTACAGCCCGGAGGACTCAACATTAAGTTCTCCAATTTCAAATAATCTTGCCACCCATCCCCCCGGCTCCCTTTCCAGCCCCACCTCCTCCCTTCCATTTCACCTTCTGACCCTCCCTTCCAGTCACCAACTGAATTCATCCCTCCCATCGGCCAACCAGGTCTTACCTACCACTAGTGTCCACCTATCACCACCATTCTGCCTCCACCCCTCTGCCCCCTCTCTTTATTTGCAGCTCCCCCTAACCCCACAATCCAGCCCTGAAGAAGGGTAATACCCGAAACGTTGACTGCTCCTTTCCTCCAGATGCTGCCTGGCCTGCTGTGTTCTTCCAGGCTCCTATTTGTCTACCTCATCAGTGGTGTGACCCTTTGATCTTTTACTTATAAATTCTGTGTCTGATACTACCTCTCTCACTAACCCCTGAAGAAGGAGTAAGACTCCGAAAGCTTATGTTTTCAAATAAACCTGTTGGACTATAACTTGGTGTTGTGAGATTTCTGATCTTGTCCACCCCAGTCCAACACCAGCACCTCTATATCACGCTGGGCAATGACATTTTGATGACTTATCTTCCTTCCAAACCATTAATATATTCTGCAAGCAGTGTATATTTACATAGATTTCCAGAGGAGCGTGCATTTGTTTAGTTGGACAGATGTACAAAGTTCTAAAAGGATAATGGCTTTTAAATACCTATTCAAGCAAATTTTTGTTATTATGGCACATCAATGTGTTTTTCAAAGCCTTCCATATGTTGATATAGGGCTTGAGAGTTCTGTACATAAAGTAGATAATTGGTGACTATGTGAAACCGGATAAAGTAGGTTTGAAAGGGGCTGGGAAACTGGAGATAATGAAGGTGAGGGGGTGAAACATAAGGAGGGTGAAGGAGGAAAGGGGTTGAAGAGGTGAGAGGGGTGAAGATGGGGGCATGAAAGGAAAGTTAGGGGGTGTAGGGTACAGGCTAAGCTGGAGCTTCACACTGCTCTCCAAAAAAGGACTGTTGTTTCAGTGAACGGAGGCAGACATTTTAACCACTGGGCTGATTTCAATTCCATGAGATGGTAGGTCCAACTCCAGGCAGCACTATCTCTGCCAGATGAACATCAACTCCAGGTAGTGCCAACTAGAGGCAGGATCACCTCTCTTCAAAATGATAGTTTTGAGATGCCTCCCCAAGAACAATTAAATTTTTTATTAGATCGATATCTCACTGCATTCCTGCTTTAACCTCTGCAACTAACAACTTCAGACCCTTACAAAAACAGAAGTTGCTGGGAAGGCTCAGCACGGCTGATAGCATCTGTGAAGAAACAATCAGAGTTAATGTTTTGGGTCTGGTGACCCATCCCCAGTTCTGAGGAAGGGTCACCAGACCCGAAACGTTAACTCTGATTTCTTCTTCACAGATGCTGCCACAGCTGCTAAGCTTTTCCAGCAACTTCCGTTTTTATTCCTGATTCACAGTATCCGCAGTTCTTTCGGTTTTTAACTTCAGACCCTTGTTGATTTCAACCTCTGCCTCAACTCAGCATGTGCTCTCTCCTCCAAGTTCACTGTCCTGTTATCCTCCCAAAATATTCACAATGTAAATTCTCAAACATAAATTCACGGCTACTCTTTGATGTTGCTATCACATGCGGCCTTGCTAATCTCTTTTATCAATTACTTGACCATTTCCTTGTATCACTCATCAGCACAACCACTTTCCAAACTCAAACCCTCCCCGCTCTGTATCTGTTCCTGAAAAAAACAAGTGCCCAGTTCACTTTCAAATGCAATTTCAAAATCCCAGCTTTAGTCGTCCATCTGCCACAATATTTCTGCAACTACTCATTTATTCAATTACTCATCTTTATCTTTCATGTCCTATTCACCAATAAAACAATTACCCTCTCACACTTTGTGTGTCTCCCTGGTATGGTCCTCATCCCCATTTCATTACCTCCAAAGGATGCAAAATTGAAAGGATATGTCATTCTTCAATGATAAAAGAACCGGCCTAAAAAGCCTTTCCTGATATGAATACCCACACATCCTTGTAAATCTTATCTGCACTCTCTCCAGTGACTGTATATCCCCCTTACAATACACTCACTCTTGTTATCTGCTGATTTGTTACCCGCAGATCCACGTACCCATAAGGCTGGGCCTAGAACCCATCTTTTCTTTTTCCCATTAATTTACCTAGTCTGATTGTGTGGTAAATAGAATAGCTACACTGCACTGGAGGTTTTGTTATCGGTGAGAAGCCATGCCCCTATGTCCCATGGATAATGAAGGTTTGGTGTATGTTAACCAGAACTGCACACAGTGCTCTAATCATAGTCTAACCAAGATTTGATAGAAGTTAAGAATGACCAGTCTACTTTTCAATTCTATCCCTCTAGAAATAAAGTTTCATGTTTGCTTTGCTTTTTTTTTAATTAACCTTGATAACTTCTGGCACAGCTGCAAATGATTAGTGTATTTGTACTCCAAGACTCCTTTGTTCGTCTACCCCAACTAGACATGCACCTTCCAAGTAATAAGTGACGTCCTTTTTCTTCCTACGAAACCTACCTCACATTCATCTTCTGAATTTTCTTTACCAATTTTCCAATTCGGTATATTTGTTAAGTCTTCCTGTAATTTGTTCAGTCCATGATAAAGATATTTAATATATATTACCAATTGAGAATTTAGACTTTTAAACAAAAGGCAGATAGATTTTGGTTTCAGTTCTGCGATGCAACTGTTCTTTTGTAAGAGGTCAGAAAGTAATTTCGAACAGTGGCCTAAATACCTCATTTCCAAGAAAGCATGTGATTCAGTACAATGCCTAACAGAATGCCTATGATGTCAACTGACAAAATGTTTAGACTGCTGAGTTAACAACAAAGAAATCAGACTGGGACCATGAGTTTAGAGTTCTGATGAATCAGGAGTTCAGCTCAAGAGAGCAGTTTCATTTTAGCAGAAGAAACACATTTTTAGTTCAGGAGAACATTGACTCGAGCAGAAAGATTTTAGTTTGTGAGATCTCTAAGTTAAGAGAGCTTCTATAGAATTTTCAAGTAATCAGAGTTGAAGACCTTTAAGGCATCAGATCTGAAAGGAAATTGAGGCCAGCAAAATGGGAAGTAAGTCATAAGATCATCTCAGCAGTCCAAGAATATATTAATTGAAAGAATTGAGATAGGAGTGACATTTGTCTGGAATTGAGTAACTAAAATATTTGTGGGAAACAGGTTGAAACCTTATCTTTCCAACTGTCATCTTTAGCTTTGCTTTTCTAAATTTTATGTCATAAACTTGTGTCTTGCATTAAAAAATATTGGCAGCCTCATGTAAATATATTCAATGGCCAACCACCGTAGCAACTAACTGCAAAAATTAAACTTATGACCATTCAAGCTCTGGGATCTGACTTGTCCACTATTACCATCAGCTGAGATCACATGTTCCCATTTATATCAACTACCCTTTACAATTTGGCATCATCCACAAATTTAGAAACTGTGTTTTGATTCCAAAGTCTCAATCCATCAATATAAATTGTGAACAACAATGGTCCCAATATTGATCCTTCAGGAACACAACTTCCAACATTCTGCCAATCAGAATAACTAACGTTTACTCCTAATCTTTGCTATCTGAATACAGATAGTAATCTGGATAACAATCTGCTACTGTTCCCTGTCTCAAGATTCTCAATATCCCTATTACAGGTCACCTTATTAACAGTATTTTGAAAATCTATGTTAATCGTATCAACTGTATTATAGTGTCTACTCTCCCCATTAGCTCAAAAAAATCAATAAAGTTAGTCAAGCAAGATTTTATTTTCAAATCCATGCTATTCATTTTTTTTTCCTAGTTGCTCTTCTATTCTCTTCTTTAATAAGGATTACATGATTTTTCCTGTCACCAATGGTACGCTGACTGGTCTGAAGTTTCCTGGGCATATTCTGTCCACTTCTTAAATGTAGGAATTAGATTAGCTATCTTTCAGTCTTCTGGTACCACACATTTTTTCAAAAATGCTGTTTTCTCTTTGGATGTTTTAAAATGGAATCCATCGAGACAGGGATCTTCAGCTTCTTAAGTTTGATTAATTTATTCAATATATCCCCACCTCCTAATTTTAAATCCACTTAATTCATTATTTAACTCACCATTCAGTGTCATATCTACCTGGCTTCTCTCACTAGCTAATAACAAAGCAAAATAATTATTTATTTCTGTCAAATTTCTGTTATTATTTATGCAATTATCATGTCTTAATTGTCTTATTCTCATCATAGACATTTTTATTGATATGCCTACAAAATATTTTACTATTTGACTTTAAATTGCTCAATAATTTAATTTCATGGCTCTTTTTTGTGTTCCAAATCTTTTGTTTTCAATTTTCTCCTAATTTCTTCATATTTTCTCTTATCATGTATTAAGTACATAGGCAGCAGAAGATTGTATGTTTCTTTCCTTGCTTTCAATTGTTCTTTATGTTTTTAATAATCCATGGAGTCTCAATGGCATTCTGAGTTTATTCTTTCCTTTGAGCAGATTTTATTTTTCTGTGAGAGATAGTGGGAACTGCAGATGCTGGAGAATCTGAGATAACAAGGTGTATAGCTGGATGAACACAGCAGTCCAAGCAGCATCAGAGGAGCAGGAAGGCTGACGTTTCGTTTCTGAAGAAGGATCTAGGCCCGAAACGTCAGCCTTCCTGCTCCTCTGATGCTGCTTGGCCTGCTGTGTTCATCCAGCTCTAAACCTTGTTATCTCTTTTATTTTTCTGTACTTTGTTTTGAATGTCTCCCATTGATGTTCTATATCCTCATGACCAAAATTATTGCCTGTTTTTTTCCAAGTTCTATTCTCAGTCCTTTAAAAAAATCAGTTTTTCTCCAATCTTAAAAGCAAATTATATTTCACTCACGATTGCCAAGTTGTGTTTCTTATTTTAACTTCTCTTATCTGCTTTGAAAAATTCCCACTACTACATTCAATGATGAATCCTTCCTTGTGGACTTTTAACATACTGAGTTTGGAATCGGTCCTGTACACATTGTAGGAACTTAAATCCCTTATCCTCTTTTTCCACCTCTTCTGTCTAATTATTATCAGGGTAGTTGAAGTCCTCTATAATTATTATTGAATACATTTTTATTCAACTTATTAATTAGTCTGCATATTTCTTCTTCATCTCTCTTCTGCTGTTAGATGGCCAGCAAAAAATTAAATAAAGGAACAAAATATTTGTATCTGTCAATCAGTAGTTCAGGTAAACACATCTCATTTACAAAATTCCTTGGATTTGATCACAGGAGAATGTGAGCAGAAAACCCTGTTTAGAAAAATTTAAAGTAATGCATTTCCCATTGAACTGCATCCATTGTTGTGTTTTCTAATCTTAATTTTTTTCTTTCGTAGAAGGTGAGCAACATTGCCAAGGCCAGTATTTGGGGCCCAAACTAATTGCTTTTGAATGAAGTGGCTTGCTAGACCAGGCCAGGCAGATTTTCTTCACTGAAGGATATTGTGAACCAGATTGGCTTTTATAACAATCAACCATGAATGCAATGGTCACTGTTTCATATTCCAGGTTTATGAACTGAATTCAAATTCTACCAGCTGCTGATTTTGACAGGTGTCTTCAGGGAATTAGACTCAGCTTCTGGTTTTTCAGTCCATTGACATTACTACCATGCCACCATCTCTCAATGTCAGTGTAATGTGGATAAGACCAAAAGATATAGTACCAGAATTAGGCCTATGTACAGTGTTCGATCAGGAGCTCCTTTCAGAACTAGCATTCTGTAGCAGGATCATATGTATACACTATTTATATTCATGATAAAATGCACAGCATATTTATATGTAGCAGCTTAAGTGATTAATGCATTTATATAATGTTTGTATATAATTAATTCATCTACATATTCGGTATATGCTATCAGCATTTCTTAATATACAATTGAACATATTATAGAAGGGAACTCACTAGGTAGTGTTGTAGAACGGAGAAACCTAGGGGTTCAGATACTTAATTCTTTGGAGTTTTCATCACATATAGATAGCATGGTCAAGAAGGTGTTTAGCACACTTGCCTTCATTGCTCAGACCTTTCAGTACAGGAGTTGGGGAATAATGTTGAGGTTGTACAGGACATAAGTGAGCCTTCTTCTGGACTACTGTGTGCAGTTCTGGTCACCCTACTATGGGAAGGATTTATTAAATTGGAGAGGGTTCAGAAAAGATTTACCAGGATGCTGCCGGAAATGGAGGGTTTGAGTTAAAAAAAAATAGGCTGGATAAGCTTGTACTTTTTCAGTGAAGCATAGGAGGTTGATAAAATCATGAGGGGCATAGATAAGGTGAATAGCAAGTGTCTTTTCCCTAGGGTGGAGTATTTCAAGACTAGGAGGCATATTTTTAAGGAGAAAGTTTTAAAAAGGACACGACACGCAACCTTTTTACACACAGAGCGGTTTGTGTCTGGAATGAACTGCCAGGGGAAGTGGTAGATGCAGGTACAGTTACAACATTTAAAAGACATATGGATAAGTACATGAACAGTAAAGATTTGGAGGGATGTGTACCAAATGCAGACAAGTAGGACTAGTTTGGGAACATGGTCGGTGTGGACAAGTTGGAACAAAGGGTCTGTTTCCAAACTGCATGACTCTATGACAGTCAGCCCATCAGATCTGCCCCGCCGATTGATTATGACTGATATGTTTCTCATCCCCATTCTCCTGTCTTCTCCCTCTAACCCTTGGATTACTATTACTGATCAAGAACCTATCTATCTCTGTCTTAAATACACACAATGACCTGGTTTCCAGAGCCCTCTGCTGTGAGCAATGAGTTCCACAAATTCAGCACCTTCTGATTGAATAAATTCCTCCTCATCTCACTTCTAGAGTTATCCCTTCACTATTGAGGCTGTGTCCTCAGGTTCCATTAGTGGAAACATTTTCTCCATGTCCACTTTATCCAGACCTCACAGTATTCTGTAAGTTTCAATCAGATCCCCCAAAATACTGGCCTTGGCAATGTTGCTCACCTTCTACGAAAGAAAAAATTAAGATTTAGAATCCTTCTAAGTTCCATTAAGTATATTGAGTCCTTGATTTGCTCCTCATACAACAAGCCGTTCATCTCCAGGATCACTCTTGTAAACTTTCTCCAGACCCCTCCAACACCAGAACACCTTTCCTTAGATACAAGGCCCCAAACTCACAATATTCCAAATGCAGACGGAAGAGAGCTTTATACAGTCTCAGTAGTACATCTCTGCTCTTGTATTCTAGCATGCCAGAAAGAAATGCTAACACTACATTTGCTTTCCTAACTGCCAACCGAACCTGCATAACCTTAAAAGAATCTGAACGAGGACTCCCAAGTTCCTTTGTGCTTCAGATTTCAGAAGAAAATCATTTACACCTGTATTTTTCCAACCAAAATGCACAACCTTACACTTTCTCACATTGTATTCTATTTGCCACTTCTTTGCCCACTTGCCTAGCATGTCCAAGAGTTTCTGTAGCCTCCCCGTTTCCTTAACACTATCTTTCCCTAACACCTACCTTTGTGTCTTCTGCAAACTTAGCAACAATGCCCTCAGTTCCTTCATCCAGATCTTTAATGTATAACGTGAACAGTTGTGGACCCAACACAGACCCCTGCAGAACTCCAAAAGTCACCAGCTTCTATCCTGAAAAAGACCCCTTTATCCCTATGTTCTGCCTTTTGCTAGTCAGCCAATCCTCTATCCATGGCTGTAACTTGCCCCTAATACCACGAGCTCTCGTCTTACTTGGCAGCCTTCTATGTGGCACCTTATCAAAGTCCTTCTAGAAATCCAAATAAATCATGTCCGCTGACTCTCCTTTGTCTAACTTGCTTGTTACCTACTCAAAGAATTCTAACAGATTTGTCAGGCATGACCTTTGCTTGATGAAGCTGTGCTAACTTAGCCATATTTTACCATGCACTTCCAACTACTTTGTAAACTCATTCTTAATTATGGATTCTAAAATTTTACCAATGACTGAGGTCAGGCTAACCGGCCTATAGTTTCCTGTCTTTTGCCTTCCTCCCTTCTTAAATAGGAGTGTTAGCCATTTTCCAGTCCTCTGGCACCCTCCCCGATTCCAATGATTCCTGAAAGATCATCTCAACAATACCTCAACAATTTCCTTAGTCATCCCCTTCAAAACTCTGGGGTGTAATCCATCTTCAGCCTTTCAGCTTCTCCAGCCCTTCTCCTTGGTGACGGCCACTATACTCTACTCTGTCCCATAACTCTCCTTAATTTCTGGTATGCTGCTGGTGCCTTCCACTGTGAAAACTGATGCAAATATATATCCAGTTCCTCCATCATTTCTTTGTTCCCCATTACCATTTCTCTAGCTTAATTTTCCAGTGGTTCATATGTCCATTCTTGCCTCTCTCTTACCTTTTAGACATCTAAAAATATTATTCCAATATTCTTGTATTACTAACTAGTTTACTCTGATATTGCACCCTGCCGCCACACCCTCCCCCCCCCCCCCACCCCCCCCCCCCCCCCCACCTCCCCATTCCTTTTCTACTTATCTTCTGTTGGTTTTTGAAAGCTTCCTAATCTTCTGGCTTCCCACTAATCTTCACCACACTGTATGCATTTCCTTTTGTTTTTATGCTGTCCCTGATTTCCCTTGTCAGCCATGGTTGTCTCATCTGTCCCTTAGTATGCTTCTTCTTCCTTGGGATGAATTTCTGCTGTGTCTCCTGAATTACCCCAGAAACTCCAGCCATTGCTGCTCCACCCTATTTCCTGCAAGGACCCCCTTCCAATCAGTTCTGGCCAGCTCCTCCCTCATGTCTTGGCAGTTACTTTTACTCAATTGTAATCCCTTTACATCTGATTCAAGCTTCTTTCTCTCAAAGTGCAGGGCAAATTCTACCGTAATATGGCCAACTGCCCCCTCGGGTTCCTTCAACTTAAGCTCCCTAATCAAGTCTGTCTCATTACACATCACCAAATCCAGAATTGCCTGTTCTCTTGTGGGCTCTACCAAATGCTGCTCCAAAAAAAAATCTCATTGACATTCCACAAATTCCTGTTCTTGAGATCCGCTACAAACCTGATCTTCCCAGTCTATAAGACCATAAGGTATAGGAGCAGAATTTGGCCATTTTTCCCATTAAGTCCGCTTCACAATTCGATCATTGCTGATTATGTTTCTCAATCCCATTCTCCTGCCTTTTCCCTTGAACCCTTGCTCCCCTTAACAATCAGGAAACCTACATATTGAAGTCCCCCATGATTATTCTAACAGTATCTTTATTATATGCCTTTTCTATCACCTGATTTATTTTCTTCCCCATATCCTGACTACTGCGAGGATGCCTGTACACAACTCCCATCAGGGTCTTTTTTCCTGTGTAGTACATCAACTCTACTCAGATTCCACACCTTCCAACTCTTTATCACTTCTTGCCTTTGACTTAATTTCATTTCTTACTCACAAGGCAATCCCACCCCTCTGCCCATCTGCCTGTCCTTTTGATAGCATGTGTATGATTGGATATTTAATTCCCAGCCCTGATCTCCTTGTAGCTACATCTCTATGATACCCCCAATATCATGCCTGACAATTTCAATCTGTGCTACAAGCTCATTTACCTTATTTCGTACATTGCGTACATTTAAGTACAACACGCTCAGTCCTGTGTTGACTCCCCCTCTTCTCAGAGTTGTCCCCTTACCTGTGGTCCTGAAATCAGATACCTGACTCTTTTCGTACTCTCTGTCCAATTACTTCTTTTGGTAACTTTAATAGTGTCTGCTGACCTTCCCCACCTTTAACTTTTTCCATAATTTTTCTTACAGCTGCCCTATCCGCAGCCCTTGTTATGCGATTCACCAGGACTCTGGTCCCAGCACGATGCTCGTTGGTTCAAAGATATTTGCATTGTGAACAGGATATAAGGTGCGCACTGCATCTCCTGTCAATTAGAAAGCAGCCAATATCATAACACCAGACAACTTTGTATAAGCTACAAGTAACAGTTTTATTCACATTAAAATGATGCATAGAAGCAAAGCATATGCAAAATATAACAGCATTCTTTTCATAATTAGCCAAATGACATTGCTTTGTGCTACAATTTCTACGACAGTGAATTTCTATTTGGAAATTTGCAGTATAAACTGATGTAATGACAGTTTAAAAGGTTTCATTGTTCCTCTTGTTCCTCCTGGCAAGTTTGGCAACATGATAATAGCAGTACATAAATAGCTGTTTATAGAATTTGATCTATGCAACAAGCATGATAAATGTAACGAACAAACGGCCACAAGATCTGATATTGATATATTCCAACCATTGGAAAAGGATTCAATGCTTTGAAGATTGCCGTCTTTGACAGACTTACACAACACATTCAAATATCAAAATATTTGTTGCAGTCCAGAAATCCAACCTGTGGTCCACACTTTAAATCACAGCAATGTACCGTTTCTGCGTGATCACTTGTGCATATTCCCCAAAATGACCTACATGACTAATCCTCGAAAATAGTAGTTATGGTCTACTCTGGCAAGATTTGGTAAAGAGCTATATTCCAAAGATTGTGCAGTCAATAAGAACATTAAAGCTGTCAAAAATTCACAAAGTTTGTACACGTTTGGACAAGATTTATTCCAGGTGAGTTTTGATTGTACTTTATCACAATTCATGCTTTCTTGCTCTCCTGTGTCAGGGAATCCTTTTTAATGGAAGTTGAAAATGGCACATCCAGGAATAGCATTTGTTAGGGACACAGATTAACTTCAAGCAGCGAGAACATCAACCAATAAATTAATGAGAACATGAATACAAACATCCTAATAATTCAGTTTGGTCATGCATTAATCTGCATATTGACTGGTAGACCTCCCAGCCTTCACACATTTGGATTACTACATCATTTTTTTTAGTCCAGTTACAGTTAATTAATATGAAGAAGTTGGACCAGAAGCCTACTCCTTTTGCTATGCAGGAGCAAAAAACTAATGATGAGCTTTCCTGCATCTTGTTACATGACAGCATACTCAAGCACGAAAAACCAAGGGTTCATGTTGTGCATAATAATTTATACTGAATTTTAACAGTCCAACCAGTTCTCAGGGAGGTTGGCATTGTGAAAGGAACCCAAGGTATCAGCAGCAATCTTGTTGCTTTTAACTCACACATGACTTGACCAATTAGAGCAAGCCGGCCTAATAACAACCTGCATCAATCAACTTCACTATCTAAAGGGAACCTGCAAAGGTCAGAATGGAAGTATTCTAAATGTGCCAGAACTGAACCAGTAACTGGGCATATAGAAGGTCAAATGCAAAAGCAGTATGCCAATTCTCAGATTTTACACGACATTTTATGATAGGCTTTATAAGTCTATTTATAAGTCCCATGATCCCATGTGATTTATTACCTGTGCTTTCTACCTTTTGTGCCCAGGTTCCTTGTTCCTACACCCCTTTAGAATCATATTCTTTATTGTGTATTGGCTCTCCTACCAAAATTAATCACCTCAAACTTCTCTGCAACAGACATAAATGCGACAAAGTGCTCTTCTGTTTTTGCAAGCAGGGATGTGCAGGTTCACCCTGAAACAGAAGGTTTTGAAGGGACATATGAAAGTAGAGATTTCAGTGCATTTTCACTCCCTGTTACCGCACAATTAGAGCTTCATCTTGTGAAGCCGGAATCTATTCCTGCATGGGTTTGTCTTTGGTGGGGCCCTTACAGACTCCAAAACCTAAAAGATCTTGGGTATGAACAATCACCACAGAGAAACAAGCAGTCTGTCTCTAGCTCTCCTGAAGCCACAGGTTTTACATGGTGCAAGAATATTAAGAAAAGGGGTATATGTAATTGTACAATGGTATTCACTTGCATATTTAATAATGTTAAACTATCACATTTCTGTTCAATGTTTATGCGTCATAGAATCCCTACAGTGTGGAAACAGGCCCTTCAGCCCAACAAGTCCACACCGACCCTCAGAGCATCCCACCCAGATCCATCCCCCTATAACCCACCTAATCTACACAATCCCTAAACGCTATGGGCAATTTAGCATAGCCAATCCACCTAATCTGCACATCTATGGACTATGGGAGGAAACCAGAGCACCCGGAGGAAACCCACGCAGACACAGGGAGAACGTGCAACCTCCACACAGACAGTCGCCCGAGGGTGGAATTGAACCCGGGTCCCTGACGCTGTGAGGCAGCAGTGCTAACCACTGAGCCACCGTGCTGCCCTATAAACTTAATTTCAAAAACAACGTTCCTGTCCTCCTCATTTTTGCCTTCTACCAACCAAGTTTCCTTCTGCCTTTTTTAAAAAAATGGTATATCAAGAGCACACTGTGAACATGGTGTGAATTTGAGGTCTTTTCCTTCAATCACTGTTCCTCAGATGGTCAAAGTCTGCACTGGCACATTGGAAGCGATATTTGATTTCACCAAAAATGTTTGTCTTCAATGAAAGTAGTATTATTTGGCCTTTGTACAATTCAAAGACATGGATAATATACAGCAGACACCTCAAATCTCTATGACAATATCATCACACATGCTTCTGCAAAATCCTGAAAACCCAATGGCAGGATAGCTGTTCCAATATCATTATCCTCTTCCAGACCAACAAACACAGCAGTAAGGTGCCAATTACTGTCAATCAGCTGAATTAGTCTCCACATGATCTGCATATCTGACAAAAGGCTTTCAGAACAAGCTCTACTCCAAGGACCATCACAACAATCAGTTAACAGAAAGGCAAAAGAAAATGTTTCAAGGACATCCTCAAAGCCTTCCTGAGAAACTACAATATAGCTATCCTCACAGATGTCCCGGACCTATTGCATGGTTGCTTTGTCTTGGGGAGGAGGCCGCACAATAGATTCAAAATTAGTGTGCAATGTTGCTGCAATCTCTCAGAAGCTGAAGCAAGCCTGAATCAGAGACAACAAGGTGTAGGGCTGGATGAACACAGCAGGCCAAGCAGCATCATAGAAGCAGACCTGTCAACCCTAGCAGCTAAGTGAATAGCTACAGGTCGCCTCACCATAACATGCTTCTCCCCATTCTCTAGCTGCTCCAGCTCCTCCACTGAACAATACAGAGCATCATCGCCTTGTCCTCTTGAAGCTCCAGCCTTCACTGGTGCAATAATGGAATGCACGGCACAGCTGACCACGATCATTGTACAAACTCTTTCCACTCATACTAATTGTCCCTCTAATTTCACTTTGCTTTGTCCATCCAATTTGTTGGACTCTGTGGTTTCTTAAAGGTTGTTGTTGAGTTTGTAAGGTCTATTTATTCTATATGCAATGCATTCTGGATTGCTACGTGATTGTGCAGTTTAGAAAAAGTACTGATGCATCCTGAAGAGTGCCCTACATTTGCATAGACACTTGAGTTGCGTTTTCAGCATAGCAATTTCTTGCTGCACAACAATTCTTGCATCATGTGGTTTCAGAAGTAGGGCTTTCCATATAAAAACTGAAAGAACTGCGGATGCTGTAAATCAGGATCAAAAACAAGAAGTTGCTGGAAAAGCTCAGCAGGTCTGGCATCAGGGTTACCGGGCCCGAAACGTTAACTTTGATTTTTTCTTTACAGATGTTGCCAGACCTGCTGAGCTTTTCCTGCAACTTCTGTTTTTGTAGCGCTTTCCATAGGTGGAATCAGTAATGTACATGGAGGGTAGCCCTTGGTTCCATAAAGCTATCTGATCCCATTTTCACATCACAGCCATACCATAAGACCATAAGGCCATAAGACACAGGAGCAGAAATTAGGCCATTCAGCCCATCGAGTCTGCTCCACCATTCAATCATGGCTGATAAGTTCCTCAACCCCATTCTCCTGCTTTCTCCCTGTAACCCTTGATCCCCTTGATAATCAAGAACCTATCTATCTCAGTCTTAAATGTACTCAATGGCCTGGCCTCCACAGCCTTCTGTGGCAGTGAGTTCCATAGATTCACCAATCTCTGGCTGAAGAAGTTTCTTCGTTCTAAAAGGTCTTCCCTTTACTCTAAGGCTGTGCCCTCGGATCCTAGACTCTCCTACCAATGGAAGCATCTTCCCAACATCTACTCTGTCCAGGTCATTCAGTATTCTGTAAGTTTTGCATATACATATGCATATACACATGCATATCCAGCAAACAGGGATGGATGTGGATGAACAGGGTTGAGGAACAGATGTAAACTCTTTCTCCCCTTTCGAGTCAAGCAATGCTGAAACCTGCTAAGTCAGCATAGAGACGGGAAACATCATGCAGCATTTAATTTAGTTATTCACCTCAACAAGTTTTATCTTCAGGTAACTGGAGAATAATTGATTTAAAAGCAGTTCCATACACCGCAAATTATTTTGAATCTTTATATGGGTGTTGGCAACTTTACAGGATGTTTTTATATCAAATTCTGATTCTGGTTCAAATGATAAAAGCTAAATATTCAATTGAATACCCTCCATTTCATATCTAAATGACTATAAACCAGTGCATTTTTGGCACCAATCTGGATACCTTACAGATGCAAAAATCAGTTGTGAATTAGTTTTTATAATCGCTAACTTTTTCTAAATGAGAAAGAGTTTTAAAAACAAATCACTTGAGGGACAGAAGCATAAAGGTTTAAAGCCTCCTGTGTAATAATATTCTCGTTAATAAATGCTATGGAGCATTTTTCATGCACTATTATAGGGCACCAATTAAGTTAACTTTAAATTTATGCCAAATCACTGAATTTTTTTTTCAGGATATGAAAAAACAAATCTTGTTTTTGACCTTCCATTTATTGATAGATTGTGAAATATTTATTCTACTGAATGTTTCAATGACAAAATATAATATAAAATGCACCAAAAAAATTTGCCTACAGGATTCATTACTTCATTCACTTTAATGCAATTTGTTCCTTTGTGAATAATGTTGTGAGATATGGACAGAAACTGGTAAGCTGGGCTAATAATCATTGATCAATGATACCAATTGTCACCAACTGTCATCCCTTACACTTTACCTGATTTCACAGCAGTGAACAGCACCAAGCCAAGGTTATAATACAAAGTATAACAATTACATAAAAATGCTAAAGATTGCATATCCATTATTTTCTGAGCCCATTTTCATTTTTCAAGAACCTTAGAAATGGCCTTCTCAACAGCACATACATAAAATGAAAAATAATGTGAACAGAAAGCTAAAAATTATATCCATTATCGAGTGATTAAAAGGTTCAGACATAACAATGTTGATTATAAAATAAACTTACAACAATTTGTTTTTCCAGATTTTCTTTTGTTGTAAGTAGGATATTGTTCTCCTTCTTGCACTCAGTTACCTTAGCAACATACATCTGTCAAACAAAGAATATTGAACGGATATGATTATTCACTGTGCATCTTATGAAATGATTCATTTAGATTCCTCTATAGTAGGTTATACATGGTTTGCAGCATGTTTATCAACAGATGATTTTATAAGACAATGCAAATCTTTACAGATTACAACTTGATAATTATAAAATGCAACTTCCTGAAAAAATGAAGGTCAAAAATGACCAGCTGTGCAGCTTATAATTATGTTATGCAGCGCCTGTGAAAATTTTTGTCTTAGAAACTAGCCTAAGTTCGGAAATACTTCTACAAAAGTTGCAAACATCATTTCACATGTGGACAACAGGGAGACAATGTGATGATTCTCCTTCAGTTCCTGGAGATAGGCAGGCCAAGCTGTACACCACCAACGCACAGATAGTTGAGGAGAACCATAGATGAAAGCTATGTGCCAGGTCAGGATCAATGTTTGGAGCCAAAGGACACAGCTGTTCAAGAAGTGTTCCCACTATTCTGAATAACCATACAAGATTCAATAGTTATTAGTTTTATTGCGATAACAAGAAACTTAAAGAAAAAATAAGGATAAAAGTTGAGGAATATCAATTAGAAATACTCTTGTTTCTAAATGAATTTCAGGTATACAATGAAAAATTGTTTATTTTCAACCAGCACAGAAATATGATTACTTCCATTGAACAAAGAATTGATAATAAGGGAGCATAAGCTTAGGAGTAGTGTCAAAAGCATAAGAGGGGACATTTAAATTAACATATTTTTATGCAAATAGCTTTTCGGACATAGAACACCACGGACATTGAAAGTAAATCAATCATAGCATTTAAAAACATATGACCAAGTTCAGAGGAAAGAATATGAGAATTGGTCTGGAAATAGATGGTTAGGATACAGTCAGCAGTGGCATAGGCAGATATTGTAATTCCTTTGATTCTACCTCATGAGAGAGAAAATGTTCTTTTAAACAAGTGCATTATATCGTGAAAAAAGGGTTTTATTTTGTGCAATGTGAATAATGTGGGTTGGAGTAGAGGCTGTTAAATCACAAGGGAAGGTCCACACTGCACAATTTAACTTGCTTGTTTCTGGCTGTGTGTCTGGCCATTACTTCAGGCAAACAGAACCATATTTAAAAATATCAAATTCATGCCCCCAAAGGCATCATACTCATTTGTGAATTCAAAATAATGCATACCATACCTATTCTCTGAGCCATCAGCAAAGCCCAGCAGAACTGGGCCCAAGAACTGCCCGATGCATTGTAAAAAGGGGGTTGTCAAATATTACACATAAATTCATAGGATTCTTAATTTGCCATTTACTCAGTTATCTTTATGGGTGCTGTACTTGCTTCCGATTTTTGGATGGACCAAGATTTGGAAGAGGGCCAGGAACCTCATTAACCAGAAGAGGAATTAGGTACTGAATCCCAGAACACAATAAGTTTAGAAGGGCTATGCTTGGAAAGCTGAAATCAGCACACCAGTCTGGAGCTAAAATCTCACCAATTGCTGATTTTTATAATATGCAGGGTATGCCCATAAAGGAGCTGGGTCATGAACTATGAGACAGCAACATTCACCCAATGAAATGGGTTCCGCTCTGTCAACAACTTATATTTAAATTTTGTTTTTAACATAATAAAACATGCCAAGATTCTTCTCAGGTGCGTTATAAAACGTGACACCACGCCGTGTTAAATGGCATTACAGCAGGTGAACAAAAGCTTGTTCAAAGAGGAAAGTTTCAAGGAGAGTATAGAAGGCGGAAAACAAGATTGTAAGGTAAAGAGGCATAGGGAGGGCATTCTAGGGTCTAAGGTACTGCAAATCAATATAGGGATATTGTTCAATCTATGACAATCTGAAAATACTGGACAAGCTGGATATCTGTTAGAATCTGCCTCGATAGACCATAACCATTTAAAAAATATATTCTATGGAAAAAGCAGGGGTAAGAAAATATGCAGCAGGACTGCAAGATTAAGTTGAAACACTGATAGAAAGTTTACTGTAGAAGCTTGAACAAAACCGAAATACTGACAAAAGAGGTACATTGAGCAAGTAATATAATGATTCTAACTAATCTAAGTTTCTACCTTAAGCTCAACAAAACTTAACCCAGCTTTATCTTGATTCCTGTTTTCTTTTTGCCCCATAAGCTTTTAAACATACTCATACTCCAAATACCTACAAGGTGCTCCCCTACTGTGCAGATTGAGTTCCTCATGTACTAGTCCTCAAGTTGCATCTGATCAGTGACTTCTGGTGCTCAATTGTGTGAAAGCACAGCAAAAGGTAGCTGCAACTCAGTTGCTGATGGCATTATAGTAGTTCAGGAGAGTAGGGCAGAAAAAGGGGGAAGTGTGTAGACATGATCATATTCCAATTTAGGCTGGCATACACCCCCTTCATCACACTACTGCCATTCCCCTCGGGTTGGGCTCAGTATTCCCAGTCACCTAAAGCAGATAAGATTGCCTTGTCCATTACACTAACCAGTACCTCCAACATGACAGTCATTTGAGCATATGTCCAAGTTGAAAAGGTGTTGACAAGGATTCCTGCACTGAAGGCTTCACTGCAGTGTTTTCGAATGCTATCATTCTCTTCCAAATGGATGGCGAAGTGATGTTGTGATGTGAGGTAAAAACCTGAAGCCAAATGCCTGAAATCTCTAAAATTGCCTGTCCTAGTTCCTCCTTTAGCTGAACTTCTGCTGAAAACTCATCCATACCTTTGCTCCTTTGGAATTTTACGATCCACTTTCTCCTTGCCATCTTCCCAGTTTGCACCCTCCATTAAACTTGAGCTCAAAACAAAAAAATAGTGGATGAATGTTTGTCAGCATGTAAATGGTTTGCAGTGTCCCCAAGGATCGGTTTGGGTACATTTCTCTTAGCTTTTCTAAACTACGCAGAATAGGAAGGAGTGAGCAGCGCAAAAAAAATTGCAGATGGCATGAAACTTGGCATTAAAAAACATTATAATAAGGTCTTAATATAGACATCAGAATGAAAGGGCGGTGAAATGACAGAAGCACAGGAGACGGGGTTAAATGTACAGAGAGGCATGATGGGAGGATTACTACTGAAAGACAGCTTACTACAAATGACACTTTCAGAATACTGTAAATGAGGAAACAGATTCTAATATTCATAGATTTAAATCTAAAAAAGAAAGCAGGGCAAGGTTAGTGTAGTTAAAAATGTACAATTTACTTGGATTTACAATGCTGTTAAGAAATGTTGACCTCGAAACAGAGAAGAAATGGTGATTTGGTTCAAATCAGGATGGTATGTGCCTCAGAGGGGAAAGTGCTGGCAGTATTTGTTCCCATGCACTTGCTGCCCTCAACCTTCTAGGTGGTAGCAATTCAGGTTTGGAAGGAGCTGTCAAATGAGCCTTACTATGTTCCTGTGCATCTTGGAGATGGTACACACTTCTGCCCCTGTGTCTTATAGATATTGGCCAGGTTTGAGGGAGATAGGAGTTGAGTTACTCGCCTTAGAATTCCTAGCCTCTGATCTACTCTTGTAACCCAAAACTTACAAGGATGGTTCAAGATGTTACCAAAGACGAAATAGTTCAATTAAAAGGAGAGATGAGAAAGTTTTTGTCTTTTTTCTTGGAACACAGAAGATTAAGAGGTGACCTAATACGGATTTTCACAATGATAAGAAATTTTGATGGAGCATGCAGAAAAAATGTGTTTTCTTTGGCAAGGAAGTCAATAACCAGTTAATTTAACAAGTTAAAATTAGTGCAAAAAAATTAGAATGGCCAGGGCAAGGAAAGTTCTACCGGAAACAATGGTGGAAGTTGATTTAATAAATAATTTTAAAAGTAAGTTGGACATGTATTTCAGGAAGAGGAACTTACAGGATTATGGATAAAGAGTAGACATATGGGACTCAGCACAGCTACATTTTCAAAGATCTGGCAGAGACAAGAACACATAAGACTACAAGAATTAAGAGCAGGAGAAGGCCATTTGGCTCATCGATCCTGCTCCAACGTTTGACAAGATTATAGCAGATCAGATTATGGGCTTAATTCCATTTTGAATTATATCTAGACTCCATTACCAATGAAAATTCTATCTAACCAAGCCTTGAATTGATTTTTATATTCATTCACGGGGTATGGGTGTCAGTGGTTAGGCCAGAATTCATTGCCCATACCTAACTGCCTAATCGAGAAGTTGACGGCATTTTCAATGATCAAGCCTTCACTGCTCGCTGGGCAAAAGAATTGCACAAAATCATAACTCTCTGGAGGAAATAAATTCCTCCTTGTCTGTGCCTTGAATGAGAGACGCCTAATATTTAAATTGTTCACGGAATAGTTTAAATAGTTCTTGACACTACACAGGGAGTCATCCTCTCAGTATCCACTGTGTCAAGTCCCATCAGGATCTCACGTTTCAATATTGCTTTTCATTCTTTTAAGTTCCAATGGGAGTAGGCTGAACATGCTCTACCTTTCCTCATTACATAACCCTTCATCTCAGGAATCGGTCGAGCTAACCTCATCTAGATTGTTTTAATATAGTCATATCCTTAAGTTGTTTGCAACTGTAACAAAATTTCTGTATTTTGAAACATGATTTCCTTACAATAAATGCCAATGTTGCACTTGCTTTCACAATCATTTGCTGTACTTGCATGTGTTTCAAGTTTCTCCAAATCCCAGTTATTCAGTTTATTGTAATCAACACCGGCTAACAAAACTTGGAGCGGGCTTCACCTAAAGGGTAGTACAAAAATGGTAGTTTCTTTATTTACCTGATCCAAAGACGTACCTACAGATGCAGTGACTCACAAGACAAAAATGTATTCAACAATGAATGAATGCTAAAAGTGTTTGAGTGCTGAAAGCAACACGACTGTAGCCCAGGTGTGAGCTTGTATCACAAACAGTGGTCTCCTGAATCAATTATTGATCAAAATTTTTGAATTTTGTGTGTGTAAACACAAATTAGATGTCTTGAAATGGAAGCAATGTTGAGGCTATTGCATTTACTCCTCATATCTATTATCTTTAGAAGGTTTGGATTCTGGCTGTCTCGTCACTGGATCACTCTTGTCAAGGGGAGAAATAACAGCTTTTCCTCTAAGCAGGCTTTGTGGCGTTGGTATTTCTACATGATGATTAGGTTTGAAATTTCTGCATTTGATGTAGCAATGATTAAGTAACAGCAGATGGTAATGAGATTAGGAGGAATTTGGAGATCTTCCCATGATGCTTCTGCTCTTTCTTGAAGGTAGCAGTCCAAGGCTACCAAAACAATTTGGAGAATTGCTGCAGTGCAACTTGGAATTAGTCACAATGCATCGTCAGTAGATATCCAGTTCAGTGACAGGAGTACTAGCAGTATATTGCTTTAATCCTCAATAGTATCAAGCTCTTGAACATTGCTGCAACCATATCAGGCTACTTTAGCCACTTATCAAATGTAATAAACTTGTAGCCAGAATGTTTATGGAATCAGCTCAGAATGTTGACTGTTGGGGATTCAGTCATGTTGGAGCTATTGTAGATCTGAAGATAATGGTTGGTCATTTTCTTACTGGATAGACATTGTCTGGCACAAATATGACTGGTTACTTGTCAAACAAAGCCTAAATACAGCCCAAGTGCTCTGACTCACGTTTGTTGTTCTATTATCAACACAGTTTTGAATATGCTTGAAAATTGTGAAATGATCAGCGGGAGGCATTCAAGAGCATGATGACGAGAGTTCAGGGGCATTATGTTCCTGTTAGAGTGAAGGGTAAGGCTAGTAAAGATTAAGGAACAATGGATAAATAAAGATATTGAGGTTCTAGGTAAAAATAAAAGAATTTTATTTTAGATATAAACAACTAAGTTCAATTGAATCTCTTAATCAATATAAAAAAAGAGTGTAGGTATTCTTAAGAGAGAAATCAGGCAGGCAAAGAGGGGATACGAGATAGCATTGGCAGATAAGGTTAAGGATAATCCAAAGAGATTCTACAAATACATTAAGAGGGTAACTAGGGAAGGAGGGTAGGGCTTCTTAAAGATCAAGGAGGTCGTTTTTGTGTTGAACCCCAGGAGATAAGATAGATACTAAATGAATATTTTGGCATCAGTTTTTACTGTGGAGAAAGAAATGGAGTCCAGAGAAATAAACTTTGATATTTTAAAAACAGTTCGTATTACAGAAGAGGAAGTCCAGGAGGTCTTGAAGAATATAAAGGGATACATCTCTGGCACCTAATTAAATATATACCAGAATGTGGTGGGAAGTAAAGAAGGAAATTACAAAACCCCTTGCAGAAATATCTGCATCATCCATAACTACAGGTGAGTTACCTGATGACTGGAAGGTGGCTAATGTTGAACCTTGTTTAAGAAAGGTTATAAGGAGAAACCAGGGAACTATAGACCTGTGAGTCAGACTCGATTGTGGGTGAATTGTTGGAGATGATTACAAAAAATAGGATTTGTGGACATTTAGCGAGGCAAAAATTGATGAGGGATAGTCAGAGATAGTAGGAACTGCAGATGCTGGAGAATCTGAGATAACAAGGTGTAGAGCTGGAAGAACACAGCAGGCCAAGCAGCATCAGAGGAGCAGGAAGGCTGATGTTTCGGGCCTAGATCTGAAACGTCAGCCTTCCTGCTCAGCCTGCTGTGTTCATCCAGCTCTAGACATTGTTATCTTTGAGGGATAGTCAGCATGGTTTTGCGCAAGGAAAATCGTGTCTCACAAACTTGATTGAGTTTTTTGAGGAAGTTACCAAAAAGATTGATGATGACAGAGCAATAGATATTGATTATTTGGATTTTAGTAAAGCCTTTGACAAGATTCCGCATGGCAGACTAATTAGTAAAGTTAGGTTACATGAGATTCAGGGTGAACTTGCCAATTGGATACATAATTGGCTTAACGGAAGGAGATAGAGAGTAATAGTGGAGGGATGCTTTTCAGACTGGAGGCCTGTGACCAGCAGTGTTCCACAGGGATTGGTTCTGTGCCCTCTTTTGTACGTCATTTATATAAATGATTTGGATGAAAATATAGAAGGCATGGTTAATAAGTTTGCAGACAACACCACAATTCGTGGCATTGTAGGCAGTAAAGAAGGTTTTCTAAGATTACAAAGGGATCTTGATCAAATGGGTCAACAGGCTGAAAAATGGCAGATGGAGTTCAATCTGGATAAATGCGAGGTATTGCATTTTGGCACAACAAACAAGGATAGGGCTTATACTATCAACGATAAGGCCTTGGGTAGTATTGTAGAACAGAAGGACCTAGGGATGCAGGTACATAATTCTTTGGAGTTTGTGTCACATATAGACAGGGTGGTTAAAAAGGCATTTGCTTCATTGCTCAGTCCTTGGAGTATAGGAATTGGAAAGTCATGTTGAGGTTGTACAGGACATTGGTGAGGCCTTTTCTGGAATATTGTGTCCAATTCCAGTCACCCATTATTGGAAGGATATTATCAAGCTGGAGAGGGTTCAGAAAAGATTTACCAGGATGTTGTTGAATATGGAAGGTTTAAGTTATAAAGAAAGGCTGGGACTTCTTTCATTGGACCATAGGCGGTTGAGAGGCAACCTGATAAGTTTATAAAATAAAAAGGTATAGACACAGTCAATGGTAGTTGTCTTTTCCCTAGAATGGGGAATTTCAAAGCTAAGAGGCACATTTTTAAGGTGAGAGAGAGATCTAAAAAAGACATGAGGCAATTTTTGTTACACAGAGGTTGGTTTGTGTTTGTGGTTCCTTCATGGACTACCACAATGACTACTCACTTTCTGCTGTTTCACTTTCCTTTCCCGACACTACACTTCCCTGAATCCTTGGAAACTGCATTCCAGCACTTACTCACAGAGTGACGATACTATGGCTTTAAGAGATGTATTTTGTCTTTTTTTTAAGGAAGAGAGGTTGAGACAGAAATGCCGAGAGGTCTATTCCAAGCCAATAAAGTAAACAGCTCGTGAGGCTTTGGGACTTTTTTTTAAAAGCTGGAACAATGGAAGCATCATGAAGGTGTGAGGTCAAGCTCCCAAAGAATTAGGATTTTTTAGTATTTCAGTAGCTGGTGGAGTTTTGAATTTGCTACACATCTCTCCATGCTACAGCAAAACACTTGAGCTCTCTCTCTCACACACACACACACACACACACACACACACACACACACACTCTATTTTATTGAATTTGCCTTTGCTAAGGGTGTTTCTATGGGATGTTACTATTGGAACAGTTGCTGTTTAATTGTTAGTTAATCTATTCTGTCAAGTTTTCCAATAGAGTTAAGTTATTCCAATTCTTCTTTCTTTTGTTTGTATTTTAACTATAGTGTAACAATAAAGTGTGGTTTCCTTCAAGCCTGGTAGTCTGACCAATGCAACTGCATCAGAAAACAATGCCTTATACTTGCCTTTAAAAATAAGAAAAAGTTGCGGTCAAGTCTATCTTCTTAATATATTTTGAAGGGATTTAGTCTGGTCCATAACACACAGACACAACTTCTATTTTTCACGAACAGCAAGCTTCACTAAGCCAGTGCTGTGCCTGGATATGTTTCCCCCGTTTTAATCTGGTTCAGTTGCACAAAGCAAATATATCTTGTTTACTTCCTTCATCCTCACTGACAGTTGTACGTTAAAGAAAACAGCTTTTCACAGCTCAAGGTACCAGTTTTATTCAAAAGGCATTATCAACATTCAGACACTTCTTTAAACAAATGTTGAGCTGTCAGATGCAATCAAGTTTCCATGAATAGTTATACAATGACCAGATAATCTGTTTTTGTGATGTTGGTGGGTACAGGCCAGGACATGAGGGATAACTCTCTTGCTCTTCTGTAATAGAATGCCATGGGATTTTTAACATTCACTTGAGGGAACAGGTGACCTCAGTTTAACATCAAATACAAAAGACAGCACCTTTGACAATGCAGTTGTTCAGAACTGCACTGGACAGTCAGCTTTGATTTTTGAGTGCATGTCTTGGAACATGAACCTTCTGGCTCAAAGGGTAGGCCCTACCATGTCCTGGCTGACACTGTTAGTCACGCATTTTGTAGCCAAACTAGGGCAAGCACACATACATTAAATGCTAACATTTTAAATGGAATTGTTACCTGAAAATGTATAAAAATATTCGGTAAAAGACGGGAGTACAAGTGGATAAAGCCATAAAAAATTAATTTTTGGTTTTGTATCGAAGGTCACAGAATTGAAAGCATAGAAATATTCTTGAACTTAGACAAAGTTTTATTAGGTTGCACTATTGTACATAGTTTATGATTCACTATTATATATATTTTTTATCAACCCATTTAGACATGTTGCAGCACACCTCTGGGGCAGGTAGAACTTGCACCTAGGCCTCTTTGCTCAGACGTATGGACAATTTCACGATGGCACACTATAAGCAGTATAAAACAGTATGTATTTGACTAAAAGAGGAATTAGACATTTCAATTATGAACTCAGACTTGCGTTTTTTTTATTCACAAGAGCACAGAAGGTTTGGCAACCTTAAAAGTGGCTAAATCCGCAGACTGGGATGAGATATATCCTAGGTTGCTGAGGTCGCAAGGATGGAGATGACCTGATAGAAGTATTCAAGATTATAAATTAGAATGTTTACACTAGTCAAGCTGAATAGCAACACGAGATCATTAATTTAAGATAATCACATAAGCAATCTTAACAGAATGGCTAGAGATGCTTTTGTGAAGGTGGACTTCTGTAACCACCAATAGTTCTTGAAGCAGTCTGTAGTTTGTTTAAAACAGATGTAGATGCTTCCTTGAGAATAATTCATAGAAATGAGGAGAGTGGGAGTAAGTAAGATGATTCACATTGAGAAAAACATTTTTATTACAACTGCTTCAACAGGTTTCACGGACCATAAGGCCCATGTCTACATAGTAATAGACATACAAAGCCACTGATATTTGTTTTTTGGATTCATTGTTAAGCACTGTGTACTACTACATAAAGTTTAACATTTATTTCCCATTGTGGGTGTCTTTCAGAAAGTAATCTTGAGATTTCTTTTTGAGCTGCTGTATTTCATGTGTTGATGGTATTCCCACGACACTGCTAGCCAGAGATTTCCAAGATTTTGGCACAGCAGCAATTAAGCAATTGTGATGCATGTCAAAATAAAAATAATGTGTAACTTGGAGGAAAAGGGCCCCCATATCCCCTTTCCTTCTAGGAGGTGAAGTTTGCAGAGTGGGAGTTGTCACCTTATCTATTTTCTGCACTGCACACTATAACCAGTAACACTGACTTCAGAATCCCTGTGGTGTAAAAGTGAATGTTTAAGCTAGTGTATGGGTTGCTGATACGTGGTCTATATTTTCCTGCCTAGCACTGTACTTCTTATGGATTGTAGATGCAAGGCAAGTAGAAAATATTGCATAAAACAAAGAATTTTAAAAATGATGGAAATCAGAAACAAAATCAGAAATTGCTCACAAAACGCAGTTCTGAAGAAAGGTCACCAGACCCGAAACATTAATTCTGCTTTATCTCCACAGATGCTGCAAGATCTGCTCAGTTTTTCCAGCAATTTCTGAGAGAGTATTCCACTCCTGACTTGTAGGTGATGAAGAGGCATTTTAGAATAAGTAGATTGCCACTCATCACAGAAATAATCTTGTCTATACGCTAGTAGCCACAGCAGTTATGTAGGTTAAGGGTCTTCAATGAGCCATGTCAATTGCGGTGACAATGGGCTGGGCATTTCTTTAAAGTGTTCACTATGCATAACCTGGCATTATCTAAGATGCACACTAAAACCATCTAATGGCAGCAAGAAGCAGAATCAAAATTATTAACTTTAAACTTAACTGAAGGGAATGGGGGTGGCAGGAGGCAGTTAAAAATACAAATGTAAAAACTTATTTGCAGAACCAGTTGGTGAATGAATCACAGGCAGATAGGCAAGCAGCAGCATCACCTAGTGTTGGGAGGATGAAAGAAAAGCATATGGTTATCATGCATCGCAATGCAGGAACATCACCCAGGTACATGTGGGTGATCTTTACCTTAGCTTCAATAAATAAGCCAAGCTTCTGGGAAAAGTTTAAACTTTTAAATAAAAACTTTAATGAAAAACATGAAGGACAATGGAGTAGATAAATTTAATCAGCATGTTATGAAATATGGCATTTTTGGATCCTGTTATTTTGAAGTATTAATTTGGGCACTAGAAATTTCAGTTTAAAGAATTCACAAACCACAAATCTCAAAGTGTTGCCAATCATTCAGTAGGTTGTATTTTTCTTTAATCTAAATTTTATTTCAATATTTTGACGAGTTAGTTAGAATTAGTTAGTTTCCCCAAATCTTTAATATTGCTTATTGGCAACATTCTTTTTGTTTAACTTGCCTTCCATGCTTAAATTCTTTGCTTTTTCAGTCCCGATTTTTCTGTCATTTTGCCTTTCGTCAAAATGAGACAAGCAAGAACTGCACACTGGATACAAGACTTTTCATGTATTATAAAAATACAAGGGCTCTTTGCACCTGAACTAGCATGCCAAATTGCATTTAGAGAATCCTAGTTTGGAACTGAAAAAGCTGCATTGTTGAAGCACTGTCAATATGTACTTTACCTTCAAATTTTCTAGTGCAAGTGATGAAATAGTGGCTAGAGATGACTAGAAAGTAGTATGGGAAAGGAGTGAGTGTATAAGAAAAGTTAATAGGCACAATATTAGATTCATAAACGTTTACAGAATAGAAAGACCGTTGTGTCCATGCTGGTCAACAAAGATCTGACCACACAAATCCCATTTTCCAGCTCGTAACCCATAGACCACGATGCAATGGCAACACAGGTGAATAGCTAAATACTGATTAAATGCCCTGAGAGTTTCTGACTCAACCACCATGTCAGTGAGTTCTAGATTCCCAACAGTTACTAGGTGAAAGAAAATCTCAACTCTCCTCCTAGCCTTCTACTTTATATCTTTAATCTGTGACCCAGGTTATTGACCTTTAACTAACAGGGAAACGTGCCTTCCAGTCAACCTTATCTCTGCCCCTCATAATATTATACACCGCTATCAGCTCCTCTGTCAATCTTGGCTGATCCAAAGAAAACCACCCCAGCCTATCCAAACAATCCTCATAGTTCAGACCCTCAATCAAGCAGTATCTGGTAAATCTCCTCTTGGCTTCCTCTGTAGTGCAATCAAATTATTCCTATAATGTGATGACCAAACCTGCATGCAGTATTCCAGCTGTCGCCTAATTAGCATTGTTGTACAGTTTCAGCACAACCTATCTGCTCTTGCATTCTATTCCTCGACTAATCTCACGTGTCTTCTTAACCACCCTCTCTACCTGCCACCCTACCTTCAGGGATATGTGGGTATGCATACCAAGACTCCTCTTCACTTCAGTATTTGCCAGGGTCCTACTATTGATCGTGTGATTGCATGCCCTGATAGGCTTCTCCAAGTGCATTATCTTACATTTTTCAAGGTTGAATTTCATTTGACACTGCTCTGCCCACTTGACCAGTCATGGATCTCCTCCTTCAGTTTACAGCTATTGTCCTGCTTATTTACTAGCTGACCAATTTTTGTATCATCCAGGAATTTCTTGATCATACTCCTACATTTCAGTTTAATTTATTAACATACACTAAAAACAAGGGTGCCAGCACAGATTCTGCAGAACCAGACTGAAAGCAGACTTCCCGTCACAGAAATATCCCTCTAACATCACCCTCTGCGCCATTTACCTTGAATCTCAACAGCTCTATCTTGCGTGGACAGTTTGCCATGACGGACCTTATCAAAAGTCTCACTAAAGTCCATGTAAATCACATCATATTCATTACCCTCATCAACACTCCTGATTGAATCTTTTGAGGAGCCAATTAATTTTATTCAACACAATCTTCCCTTAACAAATCCATACTTGACTATCCCTGATTAACCCACATCTCTACAAGTGCAGATATGTCCCTCAGAATTCTTCCAAATAATATACACACCGCCAAAATTAGACTGACTGGCCTGTAATTTCCTGGTCAATCCTACTTCCCTGTTTCAATAATGGGACAACATAAGCGGCCTTGTGGTACTCTGGCACCTCACCTGTGTTCAGAAAGGATTTGAAAATTACTGTCAGGGCTCCTGATATATCTTCCCTTGCCTCCTCCAACAGCCTGGAATACATCTCATCTGAACTTGCAAATTTATCCATCTTTAAGGCTGCTAAATTCACTAAACCTCCTCTCTCTCTGTTTTTTTTTTCCTTAGGCTTCACAGTCCTCTACCCTGATGTTGATACCTGCATCTTCCTTTTCCATTGTAAAGACCAATGCAAAGTTTGTTAACCTAAGGCCAACTGTGCACAAACAGTACCACTCACCTTGGAGATGCAATTGGGAAACAAATAAAATAGGTAGTAAATTATATAGCATAGTATAAATAGACTTAACAAGAAGGAAATGTGACACTACATACATAATGTATATTTTGGATGTTCCTAAAATCTAACTGTTTTCTTCCTGTAACACTTGCTTGGTCACATTTGGGCCCAAATCAAATCAGAATTATAAAAACAGAACTTCTCTCTGTTGGCTTTCAATTAACAACCTGAACTGTTCCTCATGTGCAGGGGCCTAAAGCATCAAAATGTCGATGCCAATGCTACCAACTTAAGAAAGAAACTGAAACAGTTAGTGAAAGAGTTAAGGAAATACAGACAGATTTAATGTTAATAAATGAAAATACCAAACTTGACCACTGATGAACCCACAAAAAAAATCAACTGGAAATAGATCAAAGAGCATCAAGGATGATTTGAACATCAAGCATTAGGTCAAAAGGTGGGAATGCTATTTAAGAAACTCCTCATGAAATACATTAAGATAGCAAAGAATGGAAATGCCAACACTACCATATCCCATATAATATCCTGCCATTGAATCTGTTATACTGACTTAGGACACATTAACGTTACAATTCTAGTGCCAGCATAAAGAAATGTCTCCTTCCACAATGTTGCTGTTAAAATAATAAACCCATGCTGTAATCCAGATAAGGTATACTGGGGCAAAAACAGCAAATTTCCTGGAGGAGGCAATCCCACTACTCTTCCTCTAATTTGAATCAGTTTGGCCTTTGACATCAAGCGTGCACCACATGTTTGGCATTAACGTGAAGATAATGTAATGCTTCAAGGGGCACAGTGATATATCCTTTCTTCTGACTCAGGAGACCTAGGTTCAAGTCCCTTCTGCTCCCGAGGTGTGTAATAACATCTCTGAACAGGCTGGTTAGTAAATATCTGCAATACTTCAAACTAATGTCAAAATGTCTTAAAGATATGCACCATTGAATAACTGGAGCAAAACAGTGCCACAAAACAGTTAAGCCAAGTTTGCAATGCCTGTTCACAGTTTGAACATTAATTATTTAATCTTAGCAAGGTGGAATTTTAATGGTCCCAACAGATATTACACCTGACTCAGATGCATTTGATTATCAGTCTATGATCACCACCAGATTAATGCAGCATAAAGAAAGCACACAGCACACTGGGATTCACATCAACAGTGGAAGAATTTAAGCTTGCATAGAATCTTGATTAGATCTTACATGTAGTACTTTCAACAATTCAGTGTCCATATTACAGAAGGGATATAAAGGAATAAATGTTCCCTTTTATTGGCAAAGTATCATTTTCAGGAGATTCGTCGCACGTGGTATGTAAGGACCCATTATCTTGCCTCACATTTTCAGTATGCTGCAAATCAGGTCGCGCTGTTCCAGGAGTTGTCACAACAGTTGAAGATTTTCTGAAAGCATGCAGAATTCACCAATTTACGTGGTTTTTTACACCCAGGTTGACAGAAAACATGGACCAGGTTACAGTACTTAATAAGAACCATTTTTATCATAAATAAATAGATTCTAGCTACAGGTAAACTGTGAACTGTCAGCATACAAGTCTACTAGTTAAAATTAACCTCTTAGAAAACTCCCCCTACACACACATACAGACAGACACAAAAGTTATTGTTATGGCTGGACAGAGAAACTAGGTAGGCAGTGCAACGGTACCTGTTCACAGGGTTCACGGAGATTGACCCTTTTGGCTTGCCAGAACTTGCTACCCCTCGATTTCTCTTCCCCGGGTACTTTCAATTACTTGCAGAAGGCACAGCGTAACAGTTTTTCTATAATATCTCTGAACTATTGGTTAAAGCAGTAGCATACAGCAATTGGTGAGGGAAAAATAGCTGCCATTTAAGCTTCAAGTATTTATTACTGCAGAGAGAAAGACAGCATATCCCTTTCTAGAGGTACAAATGCTTCTGGCCACAAGCTCTTCAGCTCCCTGGAAGCCAATCACATAGCTATTAGCAGGCAGAAGGGCTTTATCATTGACAACCGGTCACCAATCCACAGACTAGTCAGTTATTCGTTTTAGGCCAAATCTGCCTTTGTCCACACCCACCAGCTCCAGCTCTGAAGTTATCTCCCCCCGCTGTTTGAACAAATAACAGCATTCACAGCACTCACAATGACTGCCAGGAACCAGCTTTTTAAAAGTGGAGTAAACTCACCCACATTCCTTTGTTTTAAATCATTCCATCCCATATCAATCCACAATCAAAATTACAGAAAATTAAAAAGATATGGTACTTACAACATTAACTTTTCTCTCACAATTGACCACGCTCCAGCCTATTATACATGCAATAGGCCTCTGCAGCAATGGACTTATGCATTCATATGGAAGGAATGGCAGAAGTCCTCACAACTACAAGGAATTTGGGACATTCAACCAAACAACTGCTAACTCATTCTTATCCTCAACAAACTCGTACCCCTTTATCAAAACTAATGCCCTCTTTTCTAAGGTGCTAGTGGGACTCAGCAGCCTGTAATGAGGCTGCTAGCGCGCTCCACACTGAATCCAAACTCCACCTCTGAGAAGGAAGCCACTATCCCTGAAGTTGCACTGGTATCAGAAGGTCAGAAGTGGTGATGTTCGCTGATGATTGCACAATCTTAATTAACTGTAAACTTGGGTTCTTGGAATTCTAAATTATACAGATGGTCATGTCTGTACGTTTGGAAGTCACAAGTAGCTTTAAAAACCATAATACCCATAATTCCAAGTGAGAAAATTTACCCAAAATTCCTAACGAACTAGTCAGGGGGCTTAGTGTGAGAATTTTTCAGAGTCTGGCTTTCATTTTTAATCTGTGCTACAAGTCATTTAAGAAAAATGTAAACACTATGAAGTGCTGAGAAGTCTTTCGATGGAATAGCATGTACTAAGAAGTGGCCCTAAGGAAAGGATTTTAAAGCAATTAAATTATCTTAGACGACCAGAGTATTGGAATACAGTCAACGGAACAGAAGTGAAGCTTCTGAAGTTCATTTTAAAATAAAGAACAGAAGAAAGTGAATCTGGTCAGGGACAGTATAACACGGGAAGGAAGAAGAGCATAACAATAATGAAGTAAGAGTTATCTACAATTTCAGCTGATGAGTTCAAATTTTAATTACTGCAACCTGTTAAAGTAATAGAAAAGAAGAATCTCCTTCTCTCTTTGAAATGAGCTGGTAGAGATATAGCACCATATGTTTGCCTGCAACAAGTTTGAAAGTTGTTCCAGTGCATTCATTCTGATGCCTGGGTTATTTCTACTATGCTTTAAAGATCTTTGTACCTGTGTAATAAGGGAATAGAGCTTCGTTTTTCCTTGTTTATCTTATATTATTAATAAACCTTTGTTCTATTTTATTGTTCAAACGAAGACTACAACACTGTGTGCTTATGTTTTAGTAAAGATCACTTATGACCTATACAGCCAGGTTGGGGATTTGGTTTGTCTGGTACTAAGCATTACCTCATAGCAATTGGGGCCACTAGATCATAATATGAGTAACATTTGCACCATATGTATGCCAAGCAATGACCATCTCCAACAAGATAGAATCTACCCATCACATTCAATTATGCTACTTCTGCTGAATCCCCCACTATCAACATCCTGGGAGTTACTACTGAGCAGAAACTGAATTGAACAGCCATATACATACTATGGCTATAACAGCAGGTGTCAGAGGCTAGGAATCCTGTAGCAGGTAACTTACCTTCTAATGCCATAAGGCCCATCCACAATCTAAAAGGCACAAGTCAGGAGTGTGATGGAATACCCTGACTTACCAGGATGAGTGTAGCTGCAACAACATTCGAGAACTTTGGCACCTAACAGAACAAAACAGCTGTTTGATTGGCACAACATCCTCAAACATGCATTCCTTTCACGACCGATGCTCAGTTGCAGCGGTGTGTACTATCTACAAGATGTACTGCAGAAAATCATCAAGGCTGCTCAGATAGCACCTTCCAAATTCACTACCACCATCATCCAAAAGGACAAAGACAGTAGATACATGTGAACACCACAACCGGCAAGTACCCCACCAAGCCACTGACCATCTGATTTAGAAATACCTTCACCATTCCTTCAGTGTTGCTAAATCAAAATCTTGGAACAGCCTTTCTTACTGTGTTGTGGAGGTACCTACATCAAACAGACTGCAACAACTCAAGAAGGTGGCCATCACCACCTCCTCAAGGGCCACTACTGATGGGTAGTAAATGCAAGTCCAGCCAGTGACACTTACATCCCATGAATGATAAAAAGGGTGTGTAAAGGGAAGTTCCTATTGTTAATCTTCCTCACAGCTCAATGGCCTGCAGAGAGAAACTGCACAAAGCACTACCTCCCTCAGATTAAACAATCACTCATGCAATTCAGAGCAATTAATAACCTACAGGAACTTTGAAATATTGAAAGCCAACTGATGCTGGAAGAGAGTTATAGAGTTATAGAGATAAACACCACTTCATTTGGCAGCTCATTCCATACACAGTGTAAAGGATGTGCTCCATGATTGCTTTCAAACTGCTGCCTACCATAAGCGACTACATTCACAGCACTTAGATTTGATTGGCTGCAAGGAACATGTCCTTTTATTTTTTTCCTGTATTTTAAATTGTGGACTGAAATGAGAACTCTTTTAAAACCAAGGATTGCTGTAGTATTGCTCCAAGTTTTGAAAGTAAGTAATTCTACACTCAGTGTAACCACCATTTACACGACTGCTTGTTGAGCAGTGGTGAAGGTGTGATTGCAGATAAACTGGAGCCGAGGGGTTGTATACAGCTGGAGCTTCAGTTGGTACAAGGAGCTGACTGGTCTATGGACTAGTAACCAGTTATCAATGACAAAGGCATTCTGCTCTCCAGCAACTACGTAATTGATTTTCTTTATTTATTCTTTATTTTCTTTACTCTTTATTTCTTTAGGATATCCCCCCTTCACGATCATCATTCCCTCAGCAGGCAAGACCAGTGAACTTCAACCCAGTCTCGACAATCCACTCTCCCCAGGACAGAACAAACTTCTGCCTGGTGACCACTCAAGTCCTACCATTAATACCAAACCTGCAGGTTTGATCATTACCCATGCTGACTTGGGAGGACAGCCCTGACTGAGCATGGTCCAGTCCCAAGCAGGGATATGTCAACAGCATCCCAAATGAGGTACCCATGATCCCTAGATTGGTTGCGCTAGATCTGCAGAACTAACCCTGGCCCAAACCCTGGACTGCAAGGATTGGATCCCTATGCTCAGACTAATCACCTTACTGATGTTGGCCATTGACCTGGACTGAGATTAGGAGTGCGCCTAACTGTGGCAGCACCCCTTTACAGATCATATTCCCCATTTCACTCCAATAAGGATTAGTTCCCTTTAACATTCAGACATCTGGTTGAATGTACATTTGTCATGCAAACTGCTGGCACGTGCTGTAGGTGTGATACTGATGTAGCACAATGCCGTACAGCAACATGTCCACACCTCTATTGATCAGTGCTCCTATCTGCGACAGCTGCCTGCCTCCACCTCTGCACTAAACAGTAATACAAGACAGAGAAACTGACAGCCTGTAAGTTATGGGTTCTGCTAAAAAAACAGAAACAAAAGTGGCCAGCAGCCTATAATTGAGGACGAGAAAGCTTATGTGCTGAAAAGCAATGCAAATCAACAAGATACTGGCAGCCTCGAGGACATCGCAAAATCAGTGAACTTTAAGAAAGCAAGCTAAAGAAAAGTAGATTTTTAAACAGCCTCATCGTTTGTAGATGCATGTGTGTCCATGCACACAAAGTGACCTGACAGAACCCATGCAAGGCAAAGTGAAGTCCTGAAGGCTTGAAATGGTGTGAGTTATTCTGAAAGCAGACCAAATAATTTGGTGAGGTCATAAACACAGTGGACAAAATGATCTATTTTCTTCAAATAATATATAGTACCACTAGCATCCTTCAGTCACAGTTGTAGGATTTAGATCTTCAGAATCCATGGTACCAGATTTAAATTCAGCAATGAGCGGGGAACTAGAGGAGAAAGACATACAAGACAGACAAGAATCTTCAATTCCTAGATAGATCACAACAGTCAATCAGGAACAAAAAGTCTTTCATATCATAAAAAGAACTTGAAATAATCTGGTGACTTCCGAATGATATATAGACTGATAAACCACCAGTGGACAAAGTTAACTTAATTGATAAAGTAGAATGGAAAATACCATTTATTTGTCATGCTACAGGTAAATTTATCTTACCAGAAAAAAAGAACTGCTGCAGGAAAACCAGGAAAATAATTGCCTTTTAATTCTCAGCATTACAAGTGGCAAAACAGTTCAGAACAGACACATACCTTTTTTACATTCATGAAATGTAGGCATCACTGGCTAGCCCAGCAGTTACAGGTGGGTTTTTTTTTAAGGTAACCAGCAGTTGTTATATGTCATTATGAGCCTAGCTTTGAATTCCAGATTTTATTGAATTCGAATTTTACAATCTACTATGGTGGGATATGAACCCATGTGCCCAGAAAATTTGCCTGAGGTTCTGGATTACTGGTCTATTTAAATGACTATTATGCCACCATATCTGAACATTAAAATGCTTTAAGTATTTTGAAAGTATAATTGGAAATGCCCAAAGAGCTTACAAAGGAAAAACTGCAAGATGCCCAAAAGTATTTGGAATCCCTGAAATAAACATACCATCACAATACATTGCATGGTAAAAAAAAATCAACTCTTGAACGTTTTACAAATAAACTGTGATCTACTTGCAAATATTTAAACTACAACAGGTTTCACATGAAGTTCTAAACCATGTCCCTTTCGATCATTATCAAACCTCTTTGGAAAATAAAAGGCTTATAAATACAACCTTGAAGCATTCCTCTGAATACCTGCAGGTCTTCTACCAGAGAAGTTACTCTTCGATTAGCTTCCTTTTCAAGCTCCTCCATTGCCTGAACCAGGGCATCATTCTGCTCACTTAAATCACTGACGTAAGACTGCAGAATCTCGACCTTCAACTGAACAAACAAAATGAAGTAAGCAATATGTAGACAATCTAGCATCAAACTGATACTAATATTGGCAGAATTACGTCCAGGACATACACTATTGGTGAACATTTGAAAAATATGTAAATGATGGTATGCACTGTAGGAACAAATGATTATGTCTAGCATGGCAACATACAAGTTGAAAAGTGTCTTGCAGGTTTGTTTTAGGACATATATACACTAATTATAAATACTCACATAGGCACATGCTCATATTTAATTTGCATATATACTAGCAGATTCCCTATATAATTGCGCACAGTGATAAAATCTTGTTTTAGAAAAATTGGAAAGGTATTTAGACAGCTGTTGCAGATGCTTCTAGGGTCTTGCAGTAATGTTGGTTTGCAACATCTTTGTGGAATTCTGATGAATAAAATGTTCCAGATGTAAGGGACAACCAAGTGAAAACCAAGGGTCTCTGGCAAGAGTAGAGACAGACCAAGAAGAATGTACCATGGCCCACTCAAACCCTTTGTTCCCAGCAATTAGAGATTTAAAGTCATAGAATCATAGAGATGAAAGCACGGAAACAGAACCTTCGGTCCAATTCATCGATGTCGGCCAGATATTCTAAATTAATCAGAATCATACAGCACAGGAACAGATCCATCGGTCCAACCAGTCCATGCCGAACATAATCACAAATTAAACTAGTACCACCTGCCTGCTTCTGGCCCATATGCATCCAAACCTTTCCTATTCATGTATTTGTCCAAATGTCTTTTAAACGTTATAACTGTGTCCATGTCCACCACTTCCTCAGAGGGCTCATTTCTCACACAAACTACCCTCTGCATAAAAAAATTGCCCTTCATGGCTTTTTTAAACCTCTCACCTCTCATCTTAAAGATGTGCTCCCTAGTCCTGAAATCCTCCATCTTGGGGAAAAGACAACTACCATTAATCCTATCTATACCCCACATTATTTTATAAACTTCTATAGGTCACCTCTCAACCTTCTACGCTCCAGTGAAAAATGTCTCAGCCTATTCAGCCTTTCTTCATAACTCAATCCTTCCATACCAGGCAACATCCTTGTAAGTCTCTTCTGAAACTTCTCCAGCTTAGTAAGATCCTTCCTATAACTGGGCAACCAGAACTGGACACAGTATTCCAGAAGAGGCTTCACCAATGTCCTGTACAACCTCAACATGACTTCCCAACTCATATTCTCAAAGGACTGAGCAATGAAGGCAAGCGTGCTAAATGCCTTTTTAACCACCTAGCACTTGGCCCATATGCCTGTAAACCTCTCCTATTCTTACACCCATCCAGGTGCCTTTTAAATGTTGTAATTGTATCCGCCTCCACCACTACCTCTGGCAGCTCATTCCATATACGCACCACCCTCTACATGAAAAAAATTGCCCCCAGGTCCCTTTTAAATCTTTCCCCTCTCACCTTAAACATATACGCTCTAGTTTTGGACTCCCCTACCCTGGGGAAAAGACCTTGGCTATTCATCCTATCCATGCCTCTCATGATTTTATAAATCTCTATAAGGTCACCCATCAGCCTCCAGCACTCCAGAGAAAATAGCCTCTGACCATTCAGTCTCTCGCTGTAACTCAAACCATCCAACCCTGGCAACATCCTTGTAAATCTTTTCTGAACTCTTTCACGTTTCACAACATCTTTCCTATAGCAGGGAGACTAGAATTGAACACATTATTCCAAAAGTGGCCTGACCAACATCTGAGAAAGCAGCAACATGACCTCTCAACTCCAAAATTCAATGCACTGACCAATCTGACCAATTTGCCACTCTCTATTTGAGCAAATGGCCAAAAATTGTGATTTGAAGCCTTTTTCTAAGAACGAGAAATAGAAAGGGGAAAAACAGGACATGAAAACAAAGGAAGAAGGACAAGGCATAGAGGAGAAAAAATATAATAACAAAATTAAGGAATGAGGCGAAAAAGAGAAAAAGAAAATAAAGAAGCCTAAAACTATCCAGTAACTCTGAACACCTCCAATTCGGAATTCTTTTAACCCCTGCCTCTTTGGGAAAAGTGGTCACAGGCAGTGGCACGGTGGTATTGTCAGTGGACTAATATTCTAGAACTAAGGCTTTGGAATTACAGCTTCAAATCTTACCGCAGCTGATGGGATTTAAATTCAATAAATACATCTGGAATTAAAAGCTGGTCTCAGTAAGGGTAGCCATGAAATCGTCAATAGTTGCAAAAGCTAATTTGGTTCAGTAATATCCTTTAGAGAGTGTCATGAAGTTGTATTATATGGACAATTAATCAGGAATCTAATGGGTAAGGGAAAAAGTACTTTAAAAGATAAGGAGTGGTCCAAGAAGAAGCAAGTGAGACCCATGAGTTGAGTTTGACAGACAATTTGTGAGCAAACAGGCAGTTGTTTGATGAGTGCTACTTTCATTTCTCTAAAGTAGGACTGAAAAGAAACAAGTACCAAATTAAATGTGTAAATTT
>NC_063346.1:22868152-22958911 GCF_021869965.1 Rhincodon typus | reverse complement strand
TGCTGAGCTTTTCCAGCAACTTCTGTTTTGTTCCTGATTTACAGCATCTGCAGTTCTTTAGGTTTTTACTAAGTATTTAACTCACTGCCACATCTCTTCTAAACATGCCCACCTTGAAGAAATTCTGCTCCTCTCTCCGATGGGATTTCCTCTCCAATCTTTCTTCTTGTCGACTGACATTAATTTCACTGTCACTCCTGGTGTTTGACCAGGTATTTGCTAAAACTCATTTCCACAGCCATATCACATTCCTCAGTGACTGCCTCCGGCTCAGATTCACCCCACGTGGATTCCAACTGAAGTGTCATCCCTCATGTTTTGAATCCTCCCAGGATCACAGATATCTCCGTGACGTTCAACATTCCACGGACAGCTCATGTCGTCGCATCCTGATTCCACACTCCGTGCCATGTGGCGTCACATGCATACTCTCAACCTTTCTTTCCAACAGCATCACAACACACTGCCTCAGGGTTGCACCACTCCGCAATTCCACTTCATCCTCCTGCTCATTCATCGTGCTAACAAGAAACATTTTTGTTTCCTTTCAGGTATCAAGGCCCACATGATGCAACAACTCAAAGATACCCATGGCCCTCTGGAACCTTCCTCTCCTCCCCTTCCCTCTCCCAACCCCAGCTACTGTAGGGTATATACCATCCCTCCTAACCTTCCGCTCTCCGATGCTGAACATTCTGTACTCAGCAAAGGCCTCAGCTTTATTTCTCTGCATCCCCACCTTCACGAGAAAGCAACAGTTCTGAAGAAGGGTCACCGGGTCTGAAACGTTAACTCTGATTTTTTCTTCACAGAAGATGCCAGACCTGCTGAGCTTTTCCAGCAATTTTTGTTGTTGATGAAGAAGATGAAGTCCAGATGCAGCAGCATGAAAGCGTTCCACTGTTTTGTCTTCTATCCGGAGGGAAATTGAGAAGCAGTTGCAGCTCTTAAAGGACAATTACAATGTAGAACACAGCAGGGTAGCAGTTCGTGAAGTAAGACCTTATTTGGCACCCTATGAACTACTGTTTCATGAACAAAGGAAAAGGGCAAAGCAGCAAAAACAGGATGTCTTTAAGCCAACCGCCAAGAAACAGGTGGAAGACAATGAACTACAGCCATTCACTTCTGGATTAACTATTTTTCGTCCTAACCACGAAACCACTACTGCACCTGAAGGTGATGATGACGACAACGATGACGACTCTCAGCCCCTGCATTAACAACAGAGCAACCTCAAAACCTCCTCCCCCATCAAGTCATCTTGACAATTTTTCAAGATAAGGTGCTAAATTTACTTTTATTTCATTATTAAATATGAATTAAACATTTATTCAAACTGTGCTATGCTTTGTGTTGGGCGTTTGAGTGATTTTGAGTGACACATTTTGGTGGTCTGCCCCAACTCTGCTTTTCCTATAGGCCCTATTATTTCTATAGCATGATTTTCTACAACGCGATGTTGCGCAGGAACGCAACTACCGTGTTATAGCAGAACCCCCCGTAGGTTGATTTGAAAATACCTGTTACTAAGTTTCTCTGACACTTTAGTTTAATATGACTGGTGTGTAGTTGCACGGCCTCTCCTTGCACTCTTTCTTAAACAAGGGCATAACGTTTACAATTCTCCACTCTGGCATTACTCCTCAGTTTAATGAAGTCTGAAAAATTATTGCCAGTGCCTCTGCAATTTTTACCTTCACTTCTCTCTATGCTTGGATAGATCTCTTCTGGACCTATTATCTTTTCAGTTTTAAGTTTATACAGTTTATCCTGGACCAATTTTAATCCAGTATCAATTTTAAACACTTTTAGTGACTGAATTTACTCATTTTTCAGTAACACCTGGGTAGAATTTTGGCAAAGACAGATACAAAGTATTAATTCAATACCTCAACTGGACCACATGCTCCATGTACAAATCCCTTTCTTGGTCTCTAATATGATCCTATTCATTTTACTGTATTTATTTTTATATTCGCTGATGGGGCATGGGCATCAGTGGCTGGCCAGCATTTATTGCCTGTCCTAGTTTGCCTTGAAATGGTGGTGCTGAGCGGCCTTCTTGAACCGCTGCAGTTCACATGCTGTACGTTGACTGGCAATGCCTTTAGGAAGGTAATTCCAGGATTTTGACCCAGTGACACTGCAGAAATAGCCATATATTTCCAAGCTATAATAGTGAGTGACTTGGAGGAGAACTTGTAGGTGGCTGTGTACCCATGTATTTGCTCCTCTTGTTCTTCTGGATGGAAGTGGTTGTGGATTTCGAAGGTGCTGTCTAAGGATCTTTTGGTGAATCTCTGCAGTGCATCTTGTAGATGCTGCTGCTGCTGAGCACCAGTGGTGGAGAGAGTGGACGCTTATAGATGTGGTGCCACTCAAGCAGGCTTTTGTTTTTACTGGATGGCGTCAAGCTTCTCAAGTATAGTTGGAGCTGCACCCATCCAGGCAAGTGGGGAGTATTCTATCACACTCCTGATTTGTGCCTTGTAGACAGTGGACAGGCTTAAGGAGTAAGGAGGTGAGTTAGTCGCTGCAGTATTCCTAGCCTCTGACCTGCTCTTGTAGCCACTGTATTTATGTGGTGAGTCCAGTTGAATTTCTGGTCAATGGTACTCCCAAGGATATTGATAGTGGGGATTCAATGATGGTAACACCACTGAATGTCAGGAGGCAGTGATTAGATTGTCTATAATTGCAAATGGTCATTGCCTGTCATTTGTTTGGCGTGAATGTTACTTGCCACTTGTTCGCCCGAGCCTGGATATTGTCCAGATCTTTTTGCATTTTAACATGGGACTGCTTCAGTATCTGTGCAGTTGCAAATGATGCTAAACATTGTATTATCATCAGCAAACTTCCACACTTCTGACCTCATGATACAGTGAAGCTCAATGATGAAGCAGTGAAGATGGTTGGGTCTAAGACATTACCCTGAAGAGCTCCTGTAGGGATGTCCTGGAACTGAGATGATTGACCTCCAACAAACCACAACCATCTTCCTCTGTGCCAAAAATGACTTGCCAGTACAGAGTTTGCCCCCGATATCAGTTGATTCCAGTCTTGCTAAGGGTCTTTGATACCACACTTGGTTGAATGCAGCTGTCAATCTCAGCTCACCCCTGGAATTCAGCTCTTTTGTCCATTTTTGAAACAAAGCTGTAATGAAGTCAGGAGCTGAGTGGCCCTGGCAGAACCCAAACTGAGCATCACTGAATAGCTAATTGCTAAGCAGTTGCTGCTTGATAGTACTGTTAATGACACCTTCCATCATTTTGATGATCGAGAGTAGACTGATGGGGCGGCAACTGGATTTATCCTGCTTTTCACGTGCAGGACATAGCTGGGCAATTTTCCACATTGTCGGGTAGATGTCAGTGATGTAACAGTACTGGAACAGCTTGGCTAGTGAAGTGGCAAGTTCTCAAGCACAAGACTTCAGTATTGTTGCCTAAATATTTCCAGGGTCCATAGCCTTTACAGTATCCAGTGCCTCCGACCGTTTCTTAATATCATGTGGAGTGAATCAAATTGGCTGAAGACTGGTACCTGTGATGTAAGGATCATTGGAGGAGGCTGAGATGGATCATCCACTTGGCACTTCTATCTCAAGACTGCTATGAATACTTCAACCTTATCTTTTGCACCGATGCTTTGTGTTCTTTCATCATTGAGGATGCAGATGTTTATGCAGCCGCTTCCTCCAGTGAGTTGTTTGATTGTCCACTGCCAATTACAACTGAGTATGGAAAGACTGCAGAGCTTAAATCTGATCCATTGGTTGTAAGATTGCTTAGCTCCATCTATCACTTGCTGATTATGCTGTTTGGCACGCAAGTAGTTTTGTAACTTCACCAATTTGACAACCCATTTTTAGGTATTCCCAATGATGCACCTGGCATGCCCTCCTGCACTCTCCAGTGAACCAGGACTGAGCACCTGGCTTGATGGTAATAGTTGAGTGGGGGTATATGCTGGGCCATGAGGTTGCAAATTGTGATGCAGTACAGTTCTGCTGATGTTGATTTCAACAGTAATGGCTCCTGTTACATCTTATGGTTCCCAGTAGTTCAAAATAATCACACTTCTAAATTCAAATGCTGGAGATTAACTGAATGCATTTTTCAGATTCCACCAAATACTGTGGACATTTTTAGTTCAATACTCAGTTCTTCACAGCAGTCTGTATAACATAGCACTCTATACATTTACATCTACACGTGCATGAACTATTAGTTCTTAAATAATATTAGACTACCAGTACATCCCTCTTTTGATGATGCTCTTGATGTTGTCTTGTTGTGAGGAATCTTGGTAATGTTTGCAGACAAGAATTTTGCATGCTTGTTGAGGGTTGACATCCTTCTACCTGCGCCGTGAATTATGTTATTTCCTTGGAGTCAGTTGGAGCATGTACCTCATTTAGTAAAGTTGTCTGATATTTTCTTCCACTGACGAGACCGCCTAGCAAGTTTCTTCCAGCCTTGCATGTTGCAGCTGTGAGGGACAACAAAGCATTTTTGGGTCTTCCATTATCTCTCAGCATTTCAAGAGAGTTCTCATGATATTCTGCATGTTTCTTCCTTTAAAATTGTACATCTTCGGTAATGTGATGATGACCAAACATTCAGCAAATTCATTACACTATCTGAAGGTACACTGGGTACCTTTATCACATAATATTCTTTCAGGAATCCTTTACTCGGCAAACATAATTTGTAATACTGAGATGATTGTTCTCAGTCCCAAAATGTTGTGTGTAACATCTGAAAGATGCACACAACAATTTACAAAGGCTGAAGTTGCTGGAAATGTCAGCAGGTCTGGCAGCATCTGTGGGGAAAAAATCAGAGTTAATGGTTCGGGTCCGGTGACCCTTCCTCAGAACTCAGTTCTGAGAAAGGGTCACCGGAACCAAAACGTTAACTCCGATTTTTTCTCCACAGATGCTGCCAGACCTGCTGAGCTTTTCCAGCAACTTCTGTTTTTGTTCCTGATTTACAGCATCCACAGTTCTTTCGGTTGTTAATTCACAAAAGCTCTCTTGACAACATCTTCCCAACTCACAACCTCGACCACCCAGGAAGACAAAGGCAGCAGATGCATTGAAACACCACCACCTATAAGCTTCCCTCCAAGTGACACACCATCCTGACCTGGAACAATATCACCATTCCTTCCCTGTCACTTCAGCAAAATTCTGGAACTTACTCCCAAACAGCACTGCGAGTATACCTGTATCAGCTAGACTACAGATTTTCACGAAAGCAGCTTAGCATCATCTTCTTCAGAGCAATTAAAGATGGGCAATAATTTCAAAGCTAACCAGCAACACCCACATCCTGAGGAGCAATAAAAAACTTTGCTATAAATTCCCTCTTCTCGGTAGCAGATTGACATTTCTGAGACATGTCATTCCTGATTGATTCACCTACAGTCAACAGCTCCCACAGTATTTCAAGGTCTGGATAGTTCCTATTCTTATCATGTTCTCTTTTCTGCTGCTCATTTCCAAATTCCTGGTAAACATTTTATGTTGATGCCATTCTTTCATTCATTGGCAATACTTCAGAGTATGTGGCTGACCTAGCTCTGAACTTACACTTCTCTAACCCCACATGACTTTCATATATTTTCTCAAGCTTGCGGGGTTATTTTGGTGTGATGGTTCTAGATATGGCCAGAAGAACACCATCTTCTAGCGAGATGTCATCTCTAAATAGCTAATACACATTCTTCATTTATTTGTGGCCTGTGGGTGTTGCTGCAAGCTAACACAAATTGCCCTTCTGAATTGTCCTTGAGACCAGTTAAGAATGAACTACAGTGGTGTCAATTTGGAGTCACATGTGGGCCAGACAGATAAGGATGGCAGATTTTTTTACCCTAAAGAACATTAGTGAACCAGATAGATATTTTACTATAATCGACGATAGCTTCACGGTTGCCATTACTGAGACTTGTCTTCAATTCCAGATTATTAAAATTGAATCATATAAATTCCACCAGTTGTCATCGTAAAATTTGGATCCTTGCCCCCAGGGCATTAGCCTGCACCTTTAAATTTTTAGTCTGTTGAAAATACCACTGCACCACTATCATCCATTTATCTTTTCAAGCAATCTCAGGATCACATGCTGAGCTAGCAACTGTAACTCTTTGCCTTTACTAGTATCAAGTTTAATTTGACTCAGTTTTGATGGTGATACATTTACCAGCTGATCAATTGTTGCATCTTGATATTTTTCTCATATTTCTCATGTTCTGACAGACAAGATTAGGCATATAAAAACACCATTTCTCTTCTTTGATTGTAGCTGGAATTAAATCTTAATTCTTAACTCTCTAGCATAACTTCTGCAATCTTGCTGGTGTGTTACTCAGATCTTTCTTACACACCTGCTCCAACAGAAGATTTACACTTTCCACTATAAACTTTCTCCAATAGAGATATGCATGGAATTTCTCACATTGATCAATGACTGCTGAAAGCTCTCTTTCTATGTTAACATATCAGGTCTCAGCTAATGCTAACATTTGGATGCGAATACAATTAGCTTTCTGGGAGACAGTAAAGGCCTGCAGATGCTAGAAGCTGGAGTCCATAACATGGAGTTGGAAGAGCACAGCAGGTCAGACAGCATCCAAGGAGCAGGGAAGTCAACATTTCGGGCAGAAACCCTTCCCAGAAACTGGGGAGGGGTATGGAGCTGGAAATAAATAGAGGAAGAGGTGTGGGGGCTGGAGGGGAAGGTAGGTGGATGGAGATAGGTGGATGCAGGTTGGTCAGTGGTAAGTATAGAGTAGGTGAGTCAGAAGAATGACAGGTTGGGGATGGAGAGATTTTGAAGCTGGTGAAATCAATATTCAGGTCATTGGGCCATAAGATCCCAAGACGAAATATCAGGTGTTATTCCTTCCTCTGACCTGTACTAGTCCTTTTGTAGAAGCATCTACATTTACGGTGACAGGTTTATTTCCATTGTAGGATGACACTTTTGCCTCCCTGCATATGATTTTTTTCAGTTTGATGAAACTCCTATCAAACTGAAAAACTGGTGAGATTAAACTGACCACTGGTCCTCAATACCCTCTCTCATCACTTTAGTCTGCTGCCTGCTGTGTTGCGATTCCTATAAAAACCAAAAACATTTAAGAAATTTAAATGTCCAGTTAATAGCTGAAAAGAATGACATATCAAGAGTTTGGGTTTTAAAAATTTTAACGTAACAAATGTCAAAAATACTACTGACTAAACACTATTTTTGTAGTCAACTTATACTTTAACCTACAGAGCAGAATACCATGCTATTCTCAGTCCAACTGAAAAAAAATCATTTCACCAGGTATATATTACATGGGCTTTCACATTTATTTTCAATTTTTTCCAGAATTAATCACAGGGATTCTTAGCTTCAATGGATTTTTTTCCTGCTCTTTTCTTAGCCTGGCAACTGAATCTTTTAATGCTCTTTCACAGTGAAGTTTCCTTTTCCTGCAGTGCCTTCCTCAAGACCAAACTAGGTAATTCTTTTAGCCTTGTTTTACCAGTCTATAAATTTGACCTTTTCCAAACCAGAATGCAAGGTTTCACCTGCATTCCTGTATGGCAATTCAAAGAATTTTTTTCCCTTTGTAGATGACTCCTTTCTCAGATCCAGAGAGACTTCAGGGCACCATCACATGGCTCCCTTCATTTCACCCTAAATTTAAAGACACAATTCTAAAAATTAATATCCTCATAAGCCTCAATTCCAAAGTCCAACAATGATATAGAAAGAATTCGTGTATTGGATCAAACAAAGGAAATTTCACAGCTCTTTCTGATATCTTGGAGCTTCCATTTCAGAGACAGCTGACATTTCCAGAACTCATTCATCAAGTATGCACACTATTCCAAATTACTGGCATTCTGTACTTTCACAAGGCGTTTAGCTCAATCACAGCTTTCTTTATACCTTCAACACCTTAATTTAGATGATTATTATGAGCTTTTGCATCCACACCTTAGGTCTGGACATCTGTTCTTTTCATCTGGAATACACCCTGGCTAATTAAAGACCAACAAGTAGACGTGGCCATTTGTATCACCTAAAGGTGTGTTGAATGTTGTCGAGATTGAAGGTCCCATGCCAAGGTTCATATTCCAGTATGATTTCTGGAATCAAATCTACTGAAAATTTCTGCCTATCATCTTTATTGTTCGATTAAGATGTTTATTATCCGGGCAAATACACAGCCATTTGGCATTTCTCACCGTGATGGAATTTACCCAATTTGTATGCTCTGTGACCCTGGCATTTGCTTTTCTTACAAAAAAATGCTGCTCTTCACAAATGTTCAACGCAGAATAGTAGGGTCATCCATTTCAGTGACGTAAAACATCCAGTTAACATATTTTTCCTGAGCACACTCCTCTGCTTTAATCTGTTCAAACTGTAGAGTCTCAGTTCCACCAAAAGCCATCAGCTTCAGAACATCTTTGAGTGACACCCATTTTCTTTCAAATTGTCACTTTCTGGTATAGTCTGAGCAGCATCCAGCGCATGTCAGTGAACTTAGTGGTGGAAGAACACGAAAGACTTGGTGCGAGTTAAAGCACAGGCAACAATGTTTTGGATAATCTCTTGTTTACAGAGAGTAAAATGTGGAAAGGACCTGGAGTGCAATCAAATAGTCAAAATAAATGCTAACAGAGGCTGAGGATTTCAGCAGTAGACAAGCTGAGGCAGGGACAATATTGTACAATGTGGAAATAGTCCATCTGAGTAATCGTAAAGAAGCTCATCTCAGGGTTAAATATGACACTGAAGTTGCAAAAAGCCTGGTTTGCCTTGAAGCAGTTGCCAAAGAGGAGGCTGGAGCCGGTGGCTGAGGAATATAGTTTATAACAAGAAAAGAAAACAGTGACTTTGGTCTTCCCAATAGTTAATTGATGGAAATCTAGGTTATCCGGTACCGGACATTAGATGAGCAAAACTACAATAAGCAATACAATTTTGCTAAGAACACGCAGCATTTTTTTTTAAAAAAGCTGAAAACCAAGGTATCTACTAAATGAATGAAGTAACAAGATTCACAGCTTAAATCATAAGGATTTCCCAATACTTAAATCAAATAAATAAACAGTAATTAACTATGATCTTTCTTAAATAGTCAGTTATATAAAAACTGTTAGAAGTACAATGAACACAACTACTTATTTTCCATATGAAACTTCACTTTAATTTCATTCTACACTCATTTGGTTTACACCTCCAAAATTCAAATCAGATATTTATCAAAAATTAGAAAGAGTAATAATGATTTGGTCAGGGTGCTGCTTTGAAGATTTGATAACGGTTGAAACCTCTTGGTCTTTCTGTGTACTTCTGGCAAAACTTCCCTAATAAATTTCCTCCAATCATTCAATGGTTGCAGTTCCAGTTCAGTACAGGAATTGCGAATGTCTTAAGTAGAGCCACCTCAGGTCAGAACTCTTCTGGTTTGAATGTTCCTGGACTCTGGAGATTGGTACATAAACCTCTCTCTGTCTCTTCTCAATTTGTTTATCCAAGAGGTTCAACTCACTGAGGGAAGTCATTCAAAGCCTCAAGTTCCTTTACCCAGTATATGGAACTTCAACTGAATGCTGCTGGAAAGTGATGTTCACTGTTTTGTCCCAAGATTACTCTAAACTATAACTCTGCTCAAGATCACAGCCACACACAGGGACTACTCAACCACATCCCCACCCCAGAATTAATGTTTTATTGGTACTTCTTTTGTTGTTAACCTCGCAAGTAGTTTGGTAACATAATTTACTAGACTGATTTTTTTTTCTACATTATTGTTAGAGAAATTTCTCTCTTAAAGGAATTATCATCCCATCACTAAAACATTGATCCAGAATGGAGTACTTAAGAAAAGGACTTGAAGCATTAATTCTGGTTGTCTCTCTCAAGATGCTGTCAGACCTGCTAAGTTTCCCTAGCAATCTGTTTTTATTTCAGATTCCCAGCATCCACTATATTTTGTTTATATAAAACTAGGCCACTCCCTCTCAGAAAACATGGGCCTTCACAAACACACAACGCTGGGGTATTGGAGAGGTTGAGCAGCGTGGTGGTGTGTAATGGTATACATTGATGCCAGCTTTGAGTCTCTCTATATAACATATCTACACCCTCCTTAAGGCCTTGGTATTCTTACTAAATTGTCGTGTGCAGGATCAAATCCAATTCTCCAAACAAGGCCAAACCAGTGTTTTATAAAGATTTTACATAATTTTCTTCCTTCTGGACCATATTCCTCTGTCAATACAGCACTCAGTCACATGTTCATTTAATAAAGCCACCTTCTCAACACATAATAACAGCTTCCAAAATTTGAAAGATCCACCCAAGTCTCTTTGTTCCTCATCACTCTTTAAAATTGTACTATTTAATTAACGTTCCTCTTATCATTCTTCTTACCAAAAAGGTCAGAAGCTACATTTTTTACACCAAAATTAAATCTATGATGTGCCTGCCCATTTTCCCAATTCATGTCCTACTGAAGCTATTTTTCTATTCCTTCCATAACGTGCAATCATAACTGATCAGGTCACGTTTGCTGCTGATATTAATTATCCTTGAGAAGATGGTGGTGAACTGCCTTCTCGAACTGCCTCAGTCCATGTGGTGTGGGTTAGGAAGTGAGTGTCAGGATTTTGACCCAGCAGTTTTTAAAAAAGGCCTTCTGGTTCCTTGAAGGGCACCTTGCAGGTGGTAACATTCACATGCATCTGATGCCTTTGAACTTCTAGTTGGTAGAGGTGGCCAGTTTGGAAGATGTTGTTGAAAGAGGCTTGATGAGTTATGGTAGTACATTTTCAGACGATACAAATTGCTACCACTGTGTGCAAGTGGACGAGGGAGAAAATATTTAAAGTGGTCTTTGGGATGTGAGCTACTTTGATTTGGATGGTGTCAAGTCTCAAGAATTATTGAGCATTCAGGCAACTGGAGATATTCCATCACACTTATGACTTGCACCTTACAGATGGTGGACAGATCTTGGAGAATCATGAGGTGACTCACTCACTGCTGCAGGTTTAGCTTTTGATCTGTTCTCATTGCCACAGTATTCAAATGATTGAATGGTAATTACCATTGTTGAGTCCCACTATCAACCTGGTGAAGTCATTAAATGTCAGCAGGAAATGGTCAGAGATGCTCATTGCCTGGCAACCAAATGATACGAATGTTGTTTATCAGCCCAAGCTTGAATGCTGTCCAATTCTTGCCACATATAGATAGGGACTGCTTCAGAACCTGAGGAATTGTGAACAGCATAAACACTCTGCAACCATCAGCAAACATTCTCACATCTGATCGCGGGAAGATCATCAAACAATCGGACAAAATATGAGGAGGTGAGTTGTCCTGACAGAACCCACTGAGTGTCAGTGTGCAAATCATCACTGTGCACATGCCACTTGGTAGCACTGTCAACAACGCCTTCCATTTCAGACAATCACAAGGAAGCTCGTAAGGTGGTCATCAGCTGGGATGGATTCGTCCTGCTTTTTGTGGACAGGCCATAGTTGAACAATTTTCCACATTGTTGAGTGATGCAATTTTTGAAGCTATATTCGAACAATTTGGCTAAGAATGGAACTAGTTATGCAGCAGTCTTCTAATGTAGTCAGGCCCATAATCTTTGCTACCCCGCTCAGTTTTGGTTTTATTCATTCATAGGATAACGGCATTTCCGGCTAGGCCAACATTTATTGCCCACCCCTAACTGCCCAGAGGGTAGTTAAGAGTCAACCACACTGATCTGGGATCTTACAAGGTAAGGCTGCCATTTAGAATCATAGAATCCCTATAGTGTGGAAGCAGGCCATTCAGTCCATCAAGTTCACACTGACCGTCCGAAGAACGTCCGACACCGATTCACCTTATCCCTGTAATTCTGCATTTCCCATGGCTAATGCACTTAGTCTGCACATCCCTGGACGCTATGGGAATTTAGCATGGCCAATTTCCTTCCCTAAAGGTCATTAGTGAATCAGATGGATTTTTCCCAATAATCGACAGACTCATGGTCATCATTAGACTCCTAATTCCAGATTTTTTTATTGAATTCAAATTTCACCATCTGCCATGGTGGGATTCTGGCTGAAGAAATTCCTCCTCATCTCACTTCTAAAGGATCATCTCTCACTCTGAGGCCAAGCCCTTGGATTCTAGTCTCTCATACTAGTAGGAACTTCATCTCCACATTCCATACATCTATCCAAGCCTCTCAGTATTCTGTAAGTTTCAATGAGATCCCGCTCATCCTTCTAAACTCCAAAAACAAACCGAGAGTCCAGATAATGCCCAAATTGTCAAACATAATTTGCCTTTAACATGCCTCTTTTCATTTATTAGCCCATACTTCCTAAGATGCCAAATACATTTGTCCTTGATAACTGGCTCTCACAGGCTCCCCAAAATGGATGTTATGCTAATTGGTCTACAAGATGCAGGAACAGAAGGTCATTCAGCCCATCCAGTCCATGCAACCATTCAACAAGATCATGGTTGATCTGATAATCCTCAATTCCACTTGAGTTGCCAAGTTTCTCCCTCTCCAGTTTTTGAGCAGGAGTGTAATAAGAGGAGTCTTTCAATCTTCTGACATTTATACAAACATGGCAAGGGAAAGAAAAATTACACAGCTTTATAATCAGAATAAAAATTGCAATTTCTGGGGCCTTGAGGTATCATCGTATTATGATACAATCAGTACCTGGATACAGAGAGACCCAGTATTTGTAAGATTCTCTAGGTGTTCAGGGATGCTGGTAGGATTTGACAAGTTGTAGGTCAATGCTTCCTCTTTTTCTCCTTCACACCAATCCCACCCATGTATTCAAAGGTGTTCATTCTATAACCAGAGGTTCCTGCCTGCAATTAAGAAAGTCACTGGCCTAGAAACTACTTCCTACCAGTCATTTTCCTTTCACTTTTCATATATAGCGAGTGTATGAGGCAGAAAAAGCAAATGTTTATATCTGTTTTCATAACCAGGCTTTCCTAGCCTGTTGCCAGAGGCTTTAGCTTGAGAGGTGCCACTCCCTATCAAGCATGGCTGACCAGGAGTCTCTCCCAACCTTTCCACCAGCCATAGGCCAACTGGAAGGAAGAACAGATTGACAAATCAACTTACTTCATTAAGTTATGAATAGACCTTCTACGACCATCAGGCCTTGGAGTAGGACTGCAGCTTCTGACTCCGAGGCAGGGACACCACACCATGTCACAAGAATTCCCCTTCCTCAGAGTGCAAGGAATAACATTACATAAGTAATAAAATGTCCAAGTACTAACATTCTGCCCCATCTGGGTCATGTAAGCATGATTTCCCCAATGGCTGGAATAGCTTAAATACAGATACTGCATGTATATTAAATATTTGTTCAAAACTTAACAACAAAAGACACTTACAAGTAGAAATTGATTTTACACTACAAAAAAATTAAGTAACAAATCATTAGATGCAAGTCAAACTGAATATAATTTGTTCCTTCAGGGTTTCATCACTCAATAAAAATTCAGAAATATAGCAGTGTATGAATAGGACAAATCAGTGACCCATACCCTGCTTTCTTCTTTACCCCAATAGACCTCTTTAAAAAAGCTTAGACATTTTCATTATGAAATTTGTTAGATTTTCCTGCACAAGTAGAAATTTGAAAATTAAATGCAAGCAATTATTTTCTTAAAAATAATTCAGTTATTGTACAGGATGATGCAACTACATATTAAGTACAAATGAAATCCTCCCGTCTTAGCACATTACTCTGTAACTTTGCAATTTTTCCTGAAAGCCAAGGGCAGAGTTGCATTCATTTTCAGGCCCATTTCCTCAAATGATTAGGTGATCAATCAATCCAGCCATCAATCTCCACAGGCAGCCAGGATTATCTATCCATCTTTCATACACCGTAACATTGAGATCAGATCAGGTACCAAAAGTAATGGGAACACCATGTTAAGACACTTAAATAGCTCAACCAGGTATATTTCAGTTATCTCTGTAAAAAACAGCGAAGTAAACTCATTCATCTTCGAAAATAATGCATAATTTAAACTTGTGCACAAAGTCTTATTACAACCTAGACTAATAATTCTATTGCCAATCAATTAGGTTTTTAAAATGCATTATAAAATATTGTACATGCAGACAAATGCCATTGCAATGAGTGCAATACAGATTTAACCGTATTATGTGGCTGAATAGCTTAACAGTTTAGTTTACCTTTGTCGTTCCCCCTCTCCCAATGTTGTAGATAAATGAAATACCAGTGGAATTCACAAGAATTTGTATCTGACCTACTATAATTACCACGATAGATCAAAGAAAAGGTTTTAGCTATGCATTTACCTCAGGAAACATACTTCCAGTTAACTGAAAAAAAACTAATTATTTGCTACTATACTTATCTCTGCAGCATCACCTGGCAGTTAGCAGTGCATGTCTCCGCAAACACTTCTAATATACAGGATCAATTTTCACTGTGGAGCCAAGGAAGCATAACCATTCGAGATATAGTAGGAATATAGTCAGTTTCGCCCCATGTATAACAAAATGACTATTTGACAATCTCATTGTTTTTGATTCAAATTCTGAGTAGAGTTTCAATTATTGATCTCTACTTAGAGTTGACCCTCAAACTATCTGCACAATGAGTCATCAAGGTGGGACAAAATTGTATCATTCGCCAGCTGACAATGACTGTGGGCAGCAGCCAGACAATGTGTGTGACTTCAGAACTGTCTAACACAAAATCTTTTTGAGATCAACACTTTTTTTTATTTGGGCAGTTATTTCAAAACCTAATTGCAGTATTACGCATTGTAACTTCATAATCTTGAAAGAGTACTTGAACAGTCACACTAAAGTTAATGTTGCTGAAGGCCAGCCAATAGTAACTCTACATTGAAATATTTTAACCAAAGTATTGACCTGATCATCATTTAGTGCTGCCAACAAAATTCTGAAGATACTGAGATAGAAATGATCCGTGACTTAGACTATATTTCTGAAGGTCCAAATTCAAACTTGCCTAAAGATATTTGATCACATAGTTGACAAATCTGAAGACTTTCCCAAAAAACAAAGTGCAACGTGAAGACTTGACATGGACACAAATATCAACATCAACTGTACAAAACAACCTCAATTTGAAGTTTGGTAGCCACAAATTATTAATTTAAAATGCAAGTAATACAACATGACTCCAGGAGTAGAACAAGCTATTCAGCTCAATTTAACTAAGATTCCAATATAGGGTGCAGATTTAAAGAGCCTAATAAATTTATATCCGAGTAGAAGGAAAAGTAATTAACTTAAACACATCATTCAAAGTACGCATGCTTTCTGTCTTGAATACATGATTACCTCACACTTCCTTAAGTGTAAAAATGCACCAAGAATGGAACATCTAAAAATAATTTATAATCCATTTTAATTAAGATTAATGTAATTTTACTAAAGTATTGTTGTCTATATTGCATGAGACCCTGCACCGAAAATAACTAGTTGAATAGTATCCAGTTACATTCCCATAATGGATACCAACAAAATAATTAGAATCATTCCAGTTTCAAAAACCATGACAAACTGTTAACATGTCATTAAAATAAAATTACATCTTATTTATCCAAATACAAGCAAATTCTGTTATAATTCACAATGTTGTAGGTACATAGATAGCTATGTTCTCATCCCAGGCATGTTCAATAGTCTCCATTAAGTACTTTTACTATAGCAAAAGCAAATAAGCCAAAAACCCTGAATGACAAATATGCTAGCCTTATGTTATACTCTCAAACAAGCTATCAGTGTGTTAATACTTATAGACATTAGTTCAAAAGGGCTCACTCAGGGATTTTAAATATTTCTCTCTGGTGTGAAGCATGTCAGTGTAAAATCTTTATTCACTTCCTAAATACACTGTTATTGCTTCAGTACAAATTCATGAACCAGTAGATAATATTGATCAGCTGTCAGTACAACACAGGCTGAAAACTTTAAATGCAAATATTGATAGGACAACCAGCAGTACTTTAAATCATTTTTAGACTTTGTTATGTCCTTAATGGAGTATGTAACTAATTTTCCTTTTTCAGCTTGACATTTTATTTTTCGAATAAAAAGTCAAGAATGGTAGTTCTCAAGTAAAGATGCCTTCACATGCCAACATCAATCAATTTGTTCATTTTCACTTAACTGAAATGTATTTCAAGAATACAATATACCACAATGAACTCGTACCTTAAATGCATTTCACTATGTTAGCTTTCTCTTTCATAAAAGCCAGCCCCAGTTTGTTACAACAAGTTCAGATAAAGTCCACCAATCAGTGAAGTGCTTATTCAAACTAGCCTATCGCCTGAAATTTCAACTGACAGTTACAACAGTACTTAAATATATGCCAGTAACAAGGAAGAAATTTAAGCTATTTCACAAAATCAATCTGTACTTAAAATAAGCAACAGAAATCAATTAAGCACCTAATGGCAATTTTGAATTGGTGCATATATAGATGTTCAAATTAGATTTTCCATTAATGAGACTCATTTTGTTTATGTCCTTTGCTATTAAAATAAAGGTTGAGCAGGTATTAATAATCTTCCCTGCAACAGCACAAAGATCCTAACAGACAAAAATAAATAGTGTCATTCTTTAGTTTTCTAATATAATTTATTATTCAATCCATTGAATTCCCTATGCAATCTATATTATCGTATAGTTACTAACAGATGTCCAAGGCTTTTCAATAGAGAGGTGATCACAACACAGATGTGCTTGGGTTAAACGCTGGTGTCTATGAAGTTTGATACATTAATGCCAAAAAGTGAACAAATTTCCCTTGTACCAGGATAGCAATGACCTCATCTATTATACATATGCAGCTCCATTATGAAATCTAACAAGATTTACAGGAATCCAAGATATGATATGATCATGCGTTAGCCAGCAACGTACATTTCGAACTGATATAGGCTAATGCATAGCTTTTCATGAAGTTTGTTTTCTAACAGAATGGCACCTTAAAGGAATCAGTATTTCTACAAGTTGACACTAATCTATGCAGAAAACAAAAAAATGTTTTCCGTAAAATGTTTCAAGGGAAAGTATAGCTCAAAAGCTTGAGAACTTTAAAAAAACACATGTAACAAGTTGGTATTGATACTAAAAACATTAAAGTCAGAGTATTGTGTTATTACATAGATTCCACACAAGACAGGTAACATACCTTTAAGACAGTTGTGTGACATGTCTTCAGTCACACTCTTTGTGGTGTGTTCTGTCAGTCAGTTTGTTATGTAATGCACAGGAACATCAGCAAGCACAAAATCCAAATTCTGTAGAAGTCTGCAATATTGTACCAAAGTAAAGTTAAATGTCGCCTTTCTTTCAAGGCAAAGTCTTTGCAGTATGTGTTAGGTGAGCGAACATAGTGTACAACACTCACAGCAGACCATACTGGCAAATGCTGTTTGATGCAAGTAACCGTATCACGGTGGCTCATCAGAGAGCCTTGAAAAACAGAAGCAGCAATGTCAAAGAAACTCACAATTTTTAAATCTAATCAAATGATGGTTTGTCCAAACTCATCTTTTTATTCATTCATAGGGTGTGGGCATCGTTGCCTCGGCCAGCATTGGAATAAGTGTTAGTGAGCTGCCATCTTGAGCTGCTTCAGTCCTTTGGGTGTAGGGACATCCATATTGCTGTTAACAAGTTGCTCTGACATTTTGACCCAGCAACAGTGAAGGAATGGTCATATGGTTCCATGTCAGGAAAGGGAGCTGCTTGAAGGAGAACCTGCACGTGGTGATGCTACCATGCATCTGCTGTCCTTGTCTTCCTCGGTGGTTGCATTCTGGATTTGGAAAGTGCTTCCTAAGGAGTCATCTAAGGACCCTTGCTGAAATCATCCAGTACATCTTATTGATTGTACGTATTGCTGTGACTGTGCATTGGTGGTGAAGGGAGTTAATGTTAAAAATGTCAGAACATGGTTTCCCCGTGATAAATCATGCTGAATCAGGTTAATCAGACTATAACATTCCTGTGACCTGCTTCTACCATCCTCTTAGTACATTCTTATCATTTTCCCTACTTTAATGCCAGCCTATATTCCTTGTCAATTCCATTTCTCCCTTCTCAAATAGAATGTAGCAAAGGTTAACACTGCTATTTCGTGCGGACCATTCTTGAACCTAAAAACTCAAAGTCAAAATCAACACTGATATCTTGTTCAAAGCCCAAGGATATAGATTGTCAAATTTCGAGAATAAGTAAACATTTTAGTAAGCATTTTTGCAGCATCTGCAACTTGCACATCATCCTGACTTGGAAATATAGTGACATTCCTTCATTATTGTTGGATCTATATTCAGAAACTCCCTACTCAAACAGCACTTAGGGTGAGCCATCACCACAGTTTGCAATGGTGGAATGCAGTAAGTAGTTCACCTACATCTTCGAGACCAATTAGCGATGGACAATAAATTCTGACATTACCAGTGATTCCCATATCCTATGAATAAGTGCAAGTCAACCAAAGAATAAGCTCACAGTAGTTTTCGGTCCAAAAGCTTATGCACATTTTTAAAATAATAGACATGATAAGCATCAACAGAACTAATTTAAAAAGTGTGATTATATCACCTTACCCCCATTGCTACTCGAACCACTCATCCATCCTTATTTTAATTTCCAGGTTCAACTGCTCTCCAGACCTGTGACCTCACCTCTCTAAATTCAACTCAGCCTCTTTGACTCCCACAGCAAGATTAATTTACTGATAACCCTGGTCTTTACTGCACTATGCTCATTTCATTCATCAACACTGTATTTCAAAACTTAAATCCCTTCATGCGTTCACACCTATCAATCTCTACAACTTCCTCTAGCTCAATAAGCTGCCAAAATTGTCCTTGTCAGCACCCTTCCTCCCTTAGACCCACCCTTAACTCCACAGGGGCCAGTATCCCTCCATGAAGTCACGCTTTCTTTATATGTGGAGAATCATTGAGCCAGCTCTTGGAGCAAAAAGAACATCTAAGACTCCTGTTTATAGCTGTCAGCCAGGAGTCCCTGATTGAGGCTGTTAATTTTGTCCAATCAGGGAGCTCATATTCTATGAGGTCCACCTGGCTGACCTCATTACAATCACTAAAATCCCTCCTCCTCTGAGTCCAAGGACATAGCCAATTTGTTTTTTTTTTGTAGCTCCTCCTGGGGGGTTTTAGTATTGATTCAGGTTCCTCCAACACTGCCTCTGATGCAGGCAGCGAGTAACACATAGTGGCTCACCTCTATGGCCAGAGGGTCTAGGAAGAAATTCATACTCCTCTTCAGGTGGCAAAGGCGTTGGGGTAGATTCCGATGTTTCTTCAATGCACGATGGAGTGGGAGAACCCACAGGTTTCGGAATAGTCGAAAAGGTCAGCAAGAAGACGGGTACATTTTGTGAGTTTGCAGCTTTCACATGGTCTACATGCTTTTTCAGGACCATTGTACCGACATGAACTGTCATTGGACCTGACCTTGTGTCAACCATGTCGCTCAAGCGTGCAGGGCCATTCCCATATTCCTAAACCAAACTTCATCCCCTTAAGTAAACTGTCTCTGTTGCTTAGTGGAGTCTTCTGTCTGGCATTGGTACTCACCTTGCCATTTCCACCGCCCTGCCCCAGGTCTGGGAAGATCAGATTTAACTTGGTGTGGCATCCTGTCCCTATTAGCAACTCTGCTGGAACTATCCCTGTAATCGTATAAGGGGTGGTCCTATAATCAAATAGGAACCGGACAGTTTGGTACCAAGTGAGGCTGTAGGATATTTCTTTAAGCCTGCCTTCAAAGTTTGGACCTTCCTTGTTGCCAGACCACTGGATGATGGATGGTGTGGAGCTGTTTTCATATGATGACTATCCTTCAACTTTAGGAAATACTCAAATTCCCTGTTGGTAAACGTTGGCATCCATACATTGCAAACAATGCATGCAGTTTTTGTATCCTCATTCCCATATTTGACGAATGAACTCTATACACGTCTTACCACTTTGAGTGGGCATCCACAATGACTAAGAACATTGCGCCCATGAAAGAACTTGCGTAGTTAATATGTAACTGAGTCCAGGGTTTACCTGCTATTCCCATGAATGTGGAGGAGCTGCTGGCAGTAATCTTGGTCTTTGTTGGCACTCTGGGCACTGCCCCACCAATGCAGATATGTCTGCATTCAATCCTGGACGTTGACATGCCTTCTCACCAACATCTTCATTTTGGAAGGCCCTTGATGGCCCGTGGAGTTCAACCAGTATCTGGCAGCAGCCTTTGCTCGGGACAATCACTGTTGCTACCCATAATAATGTGCCATTCTCTACTGTGATCTGGCCTCTCAGAGTCCAAAAAGTTTAAATTCTGGTTGTGACGGACCTTCGGTCTCCTCCATCACCAACTGCTGTTTCAGTTTTGCCAAGACCAGATCTTTCTGAGTCTAAAGTCTGATATTGTTGGCTGTGACTGGAAGTGTGTCCTGAAAATTTAAAAATATTACAGACTCTTCAGTGGCTATACCACCAGCAGCACATATGCTATTGGGAGGTGGCTCAATGCATCCACATTTGGACTCCTGGGCACCGTTTCAACTTGTATTAGAGTTCACCACTGACTTCAGCCTGAGGCTGTGGGTGGCTCTACCTTATCCTCTTTAAGTAGACCTAGAAAGGGTTTGTGGTCCGTTCTGACAAATTTACATCTGTAAAGGTAGAACTTCCTGACTCCAAATATGACCACCAAACATTCCTTCTCTGTCTGGGCATTTTACGTTCTGCGTAAGCCAAAGTCCTGGATGAATACTCCATCGGGCAGGCTAATACTTGCCTGCCCGTACAGCTTTGGGGTATTGCATGTCAATACCAGATCTCACTTCGGATCATAGTGTGCCAAAACTCTAGCCGAGGTCTTGTGCAAACTTAAGAGTTGGAGTTGAGAGTGAATTTTGTTAAAGACTAGTTCTGCAATTGCTGATGCAGCCATGTTGGTATTGACCACCATGAGAACTGGGTGACCATTTAACCAGACATTTATTTTGATTGGTTCTGATTCGGATGGTGCTAAGCAATTTAACAGTTTCAAACCGGATGTAGGTAGACTTTCCAGGATGTACACTCTCTTGGGTACCGGCCTATGAGTCCTCTTATTCTATTTAGGTCTAGTGGGACTCTTTTGCTGTCTCAAATCTGCATACCAGCAGCAACTGGCGGCCTAGATCACAAAGAAAATTTTAACCGTTTAGCTGAGGCTTGGCTTTGTTTAGGGGTTTTGCTGTGGGTATGTCCTGAGTGAAGCTATGCAATTGCCTTCACTTAAGTCGTGTTCCCCAAGCTCAGTCAGACTATCGAGGGCATCCACTTCCCTCAGAATACTCTGTAACTCACATGTTTCACTTGCCGCATTTTCCAGTGATTAAGCCAGTTGCTGCACCTGTTTGAAGTCCAGTTGGGCTAGTAGGCACTTTTGCATGGTTACATCATTAATCCCACATACCAAATGGTCTTTCAGCATCTCCTTTAAGGTTAAACCAAAGTCACATGTCTCTGTTAGTTGTCTTAATCTAGCCAAAAATCCTGATACCGATTCCCCAGTTCTTGAATTGCCGAATAAAACCGTCTCAGTGAAAGTTAGGCTCCTAATAACCAAGAAAAGTTGTCAGGAAAGCTGTCGTTGCTTTTCATCTGCCCGGAAAAGATAATGCATTCTTTCTACATACTGGGCGCGGTCTTCAATGGCAGGATTGAACAAACAAACCTTCCCAAACAATGGCATGATGCCTGAAATGTTTACCCCAACTCAAAGCTGACTGTTGAGAGTGAATTTCTTCAGAAGCGTGCTTTTCTGTCATCACCATTGAAATTTACATGTGGGGAGTCCTCAACGGTGATCCAGCTTCCGCAGAGCCAGTTCTCTGAGTGAACAGAACCTCTGGCAGTCTGTTTTTATCGGTCAGCCAGGGTTCCCTGATTGGACCAGATTAACAGCGCCAATCAACGAACTCATTCTACGAGGTCCACCTGGCTGACCTTGTTACAATCATTATAGTCATGCCCTCAGTTATCTTAACATTTTCAGCTCCTCCTTCTTCATTAAGATTTGCTTAGATGCTTTTTTGACCAAGCTTATGGTCATTTTGTTTAAAGTATCCAGTTCTGCTTCCATGTTTGCCTATGAAAATTTTTGATCGTATGAAAATATTCCCATTTTAATGTTGCTTTATAAATGGGAGCTATTCTCATTGCTAGTACAGTCATAGTAACAGTGCATCCTGCAGCACAAGGGGAATTGAGTCCCGGAGCTGCACAACTTACCTTGGTGCAGCGGAGAGCTGGTGCAGAGCAGACTAGAGACTAGAGTGGAGCGGGTCAGTTAATGGACTGGGGCCTGGCGTGGCTAGTTAGACCACATGCTGAGCTGCTATTTGAAATTTGTTACCGGCCTGCAATGTCAATCCTTTAACTATTACATTTTTAACTTATTTTTTAGACACTAAGTAATGCTACTACTTTTTCTTTTATTGCTCTTTCGTATCCAACATTTGCACCAAGGTATTCATACCTAAGATGGTGCCATTTAAGGCGGCCATTGTAAAAACTTTTCACTGTACTCCTGTACTTGAGTACACATGACAATAAAAGGAAATTCTATTCTATTCTTTTCTAACAGGATAAAATACTGAAATGCTTAATAATCCTCTTCTTCAAAATGAGATGTAACAGTATAAAGTTTGAAAAAGCAGCAACTATGCTCTGGTACTTCAACTTCTTTTGACCCCACACAGACCTTGCTGTCTCAAGTGATTAATAGCGTTTCATGTAAATAAAGAAAGTCAAACACAATCTAGAAGTTATAGCACCTCACTGATCTGCTATCAAAACCATATTTTATGAAACAATCCAAATCAAACGGAAATCCAGGAATCCCACAGTGAGTAACTCAATTCCTGACTTTGCAAAGAGTACCATCTACCAGGCACAAAATCAGGAATGTGATGGCCAAGTGCAGTTTGAGCAACATTAAAGAAGCTTGATGCCACCCAGGACAAAGCAGCCTGTTAGACTGGCACCATATCCACAAACATTCACTTCTTCTAAACACCAACACTCAGTAGGAGCAATATGTACTATCTACAAGATGCATTGCAGAAATTCACCTAAGTTCCTTAGATGGCACCTTTCAAATGCGCAACATCTCCCATGTAGAAAGACAAGGGAAACGGATATGGGGAATACTATCAACTGCAAGTTCCCCTCCAGGCCACTCACCATCCTGACTTGGAAATATATCACTGCTCCTTCAGTGTCATTACGTCAAAATCCTCAGACTCCCACCCTAACAGAAATGTGGGGTTACTCACACCAAATGGACTGTAGCAGTTCAAGAAAGTAGATCACCAAATTCTCAAGGGCAACCAGGAATTGACAATAAATGCTGGTCCAGTCAACTATCTCTGCATCCCACAAATGAATTTTAGAAATTATTTTACAAGTTTAAGCACAGGCTTGGAGCTTGTCATAAAAACAGGGAAATGTGACACTAACAGCAATGCCTAGAGTTAGCACATGTACAATTAAATGTCAAAATCCAGAGGCTGATAGAAATGATATGATGCTCCTCCACAGGATGTGCCTTTGTAGTTCCAATGATCTACAATCAAGTAGAAATCAATAAACTAACAAAAATTTCTCTCTTTCATAACAGTTTTACTGTTAAAAACCTATGAAAAACTTGAAGAAGATGTAACTGGGTTTTAACATACTAAGTTCAAAATTACTGTTGAAAAGTCTCTCTGGTCTGGAAATCTGTTTTAAATTCATGGAATGTCAGATTTGGTCGTGGCATTCAAAAAGACAAAAAAGTTGATCATTTTTCTTTGTTTTTGATTTAATTTATTATTGTCACATATATCTAAATACAGTAAAAAGTTTTGTTTTGCTAGCAGTACAGTCAGATCATTACAAACAAGGAACAAACAAGGACATACAGATCACAGGGTGCTCAGGCAGAGCAAGGCATACAAGGTTATGACTGCACAGGAGGTGCACAACAGTAAGGTCAACATTAGATTGAAGTTAGAGGTCCATTCAGCAGTCTAAATACAGCGGAGAAGAAGCCATTCTTGAACCTGCTGGTGTCTGTGTTCAAGCTTCTATATCTTTTTCCGGATGGAAGAGGTTGGAAGAGAGTATTACTGGGGTGGGAGAGGTCTTTGATGATGTTGGTAGCCTTTCTGTGGCAACATGAAGTGTAGATGGAGTCCATGGATGGGAGGTTGGATTCTGTGATGGTCTGGGCTGTACACACAACCTTCTGTAGTTTCTTACATTCATGGGCAGCGCAGTTGCCATACTAAGCCATACGCACCATAGAAAGCATCCTCTCTGGGTGCATTTGTAAAAGTTGGTGAGGGTCCTTATGAACATGCCGCATTTCCCAAGCCTCCTGAGCAAGAAGCAGCATTGTTGTGCCTTCTTTACCATCACATCTACGTGGGAGGTCCAGGACAAACTATTGGTTATCGTCACGTCTAGGAACTTGACACTCTCAACCCTCTCCACCTCAGCTCCGTTGATGTAGATAGGGGTGTGTCCTCCTCCTTTCTTCCTGAAGTCAATGATTAGTTCTTTTGTTTTGCCGACATTAGGAGAGATTGTTACCATTGCACCATGACACCAAGCACTCTAGTTCCTTCCTGTATTCTGATTCATCATTGTTTCATATCTGGTCTACAACGGTGGTATCATCAGCAAATTTGTACATGGCACTGGTATAAAATTTGGCTACACAGTCGGTGTACAAGTAGTACAATTAGGAGGCTGAGTACACATCCTTGCAGGGCACCAAGTGTTGAGGATTATCATGGAGGAGGTGCTGTTGTCTGACTGCAGTCCGTGAGTCAGGAAGCTGAAGATCCAGTTGCAGATGCGATATTAAGATTCTTATTAAGCACGTGTACCACAAATTTATTTATTCTTCAGAAAAATAACAGCAAAAACAAATTTGTGATAACTTACTCCTCTGTGGTAAGGTGTATTAGATGAATTTCAACTTTTGTTCCATTTTAATTATAATCATAGTCATCTCAAAATACAGGCAGAAAATGTTTCAAGAGATGAAGGCTATTGTCCAATCAAGACACATTGAAATAATTTCTTAAAGCTCCAGCTTTTACCGCCTCCATTGTTTTGGAATAGAACTTTTCAGATGAATTTCACTTTATTGCAATCAAATGGAAATGCTACAATCTGTAAGAAAACACATTATGCAGACATGCAACTAGATATATGGAAGAAATCATATGTTTCAGTCAATAAGGATTCAAACGCATTTAAGAAGTCCACATCAAATCAATGAAAAAAAAATCATTTATCATATTTGGATGGAACACATCCAATCTTTTGCAGATAATGTAAACGGACAGATTTTGAACATGCTACCTTCAAAAGGCTGCTGCTCAATCACATAATACAGCAATGTTTTTCAGCGGGAAGATCACAGATCCATCAAGCTTATCTTTCAGACATTTGAAGTTTGTAAATTCCAGGCATGATTAATTCATAAAGATAGTGGATCAAGAAAGAAAGATGGCTTAAATTGTTCAAGGTTCAATAAAGATGCACAAGCAATATGACGTTCCTACAAAGAGGGCCAATAGCGTTTTAGTTTACAGAGTGAGGATTAAATTTAACGAAAGAATTACTACACTTAGGCAATATAAAAGCTTTGGCACCTTGGCTTTGGAGGATTGTTTGCAGTTTTACAGTATAGAAGTGTATAAGTTCAAATGTATAAAGACTGGCTTGAATTACACATTACAAGCATACACCTATCTAAACAACCCCAGTTTCAGTACAATTACAATGAAGAAAACAATAGTCAGCAAATGTCCACCACTTTATACAATGAAGCACAACTGATATGAAAGCAACAGAGACTTATGAAATAAATAAATAGGGTTTACATATACAATCAAAATTTGAAAACAAATTCATTTTTTAAAAATCAGATAGTGGATGAATTGCAGCCTCCATTCATTTTACAAGACTTCCTTTCTCTCAAACATTTATTTCATACCATCAATGTTAATGGGACTTTTTCTTACTGTAATCTTATGAAGACTGTACATTATCCCAAAATGAACAATTAACTACATACCAACCAACAGGTGTAGTAGTATCTTCAGTACAGCCATTTTACAGTTCTAGATAAATAGATTTCCTTACCATTGTGGCTGGAACAGCAAATGTTTCAGCAGCTCAAGCACTTTTAGCAACTTTTTCAGTATTTTCTCAAGCTAAAAGACATTCACTATTTCCAAACCACACCAACTAACTACACCAGTCTCCCATCAGGAAGATCTGCATGCGAATCATCACTAAAAATAACTGGTACAAAAACAGAAGTAGGTGGAAAAGCTCAGCAGGTCTGACAGCATCTGTGAACAGAAAATCAGAGTTAACGTTTCAGATCCTTCTGAGGAATGGGCACTGGACCCAAAACTGTTTAGTTTCCACAGTTTTTATTCTGCTTCATACTTTTAGGAAATGTTGTCTCTAAAAGGAGCAGACCTGCAGGATCAGGGCTTCTGTGTTTTTTCCTGCTTGAAGGACATGGACATCATTGGCTGGCCAGTATTTATTCCCTGTCTCCAGCTGCCCTCAAGACAGTGGTAGTGGGCAGCCTCCTTCAACTGCAATCCAGGTGTTGTAGGTAGAGCTACATTGCTGTTAAGGAGGAAATTCCAGGATTTTGACTCAGTGACACTGAAAGAATGGCAATATATTTTCAAGTCAGGATGGTGAGTTGCTTGGAGTCGAACTTGTAGGTAGTGGTTTTTCTACATATCTGTTGTCCGTATCCTTCTAGTTGGGAGTAGTCATAGGTGTGGAAAGTGCTGTATTGAAATATTTGGTGACTTTCAGCAGTGTGTCTTGCAGATAGTAAATATTGCTGCCACTGAGTGTCAGGGGTGGAAGGAGTGGATGTTTTGGATATAGTGCCAATCGAGCCAGTAGCTTTCTGTTGGATGGTGTCAAGCTTCTGAAGTATTGTTGGTGCTGCAGGCAAGTGAGGAGTATTCCATCACACTCCTGATTTATGCCTTGTAGATGGTGGATATGCTTTGGGGAATCAGGAGGTGAGTTACTTGCTGCAATATTCCCAATCTCTGCCTGTTCTTGTAGCCACTGTATTTATATGGCAAGTTCAGTCAGGTTTTTGGTTAATGGTAACTCCAGGATGTCGATAGTGGGGATTCAGTGATGGTATCATCATAGAATGTCAAGGGTTGGTGGTTAGATTGTCGCTTATTGGAGATGGTCACTGTTAGGCATTTGTGTGATATAAGTATTACTTGCCCCACCCTCCTCCTCCAATTCCCACTGATTCCAGTTTTGCTAGGGCTTCTTGATGCCACACTCCTTCAGATTTTCAAAATTATTTCTCCAGCTCTGGGAGAAGCTGCTCTAACACCTAGTTGTGACCTTCAAGCCTCCTAATTAACAGCCTCACTTTAAATTTTCCAAGTGCCTCTTGCAAACACTTTTTTTTAGTGAAAATCCATCAATCTGGAAAAAACTGGTCACGCTATATCTCCAAACTCTCAACTATTTAATTCCCTTTGTTTTGCCTCTCTTATCAAGTTATCCTCCAGTTTATTGACGGCCAAAGAAGTCTCACAACAGTGAGAACTTCTGCTTCTTGTTAAGTTCTGACACTGTATTATAGCCTTTACCATGATATTTAATCTATTCTCGCCTCTTCAAGCTATAGTCTCCACTTACACTGGTATGCTTCTTAGATCTTACTTTCTTGCATTACAGGAGGATTTTTCACAAGTACATGATTGTTTTCTGATTCCAATTCACTTCTAAAACCATAAACCATACTGACACTATGCTTTCTTTCTTCCTACTAGCTCATTCCCATTTTACCAGTTCATGGGCCTCATTTCTTAGCTATTATTCTAAACATTTAACTGATACTTAAACTTGTCAAATAGCATCTCTGCATGTTCCAGTTGTCACTTCCCACACTCAGTAGACCCCAAGATACACATCACCAGGGTACCCATGCCAGCAAATGGCATTAGCTTTGTCTTGTAGGTTAATCATTCACATTACCAATATCTAGTCCTTAGTCTGCTGTACTTTGTTCCTTAACAATTTCATCACAGAACACATGCATATTCAAGGTGCAAGGAGTCTTCTTTATTGCTCATTCTGACATTTTGTTACAATTCTGATAGTAATTAAAATGATAAGTTTCAAAACAAAGAACATCAGATGAATTTCTCATGCTGTAGCTTCAAGTTAAGTCTACACAAATGTGACCAGTACTATTAAACACAATCTTCCCAACCCTTGAATGACATGGGCATTGGCGAGTCAATTGAGAAAACAGTGAGAGATTGGCAGATGAGATTCTTGACCTCAAGAGGAAAAAGTCCAATGCTGCAGCCAAGTTTTGAATGACAAGATGAAAATCTTGCTAATGAGTGGTGAAAGACTTTTTTGCTCCATTTGCATGTTGTCATTATTACCTATCTCTCCTCAAATGATATGCAGTATACCATTCTCCCACCTGCCATTTAGAAACTAGACCGTGACAATTCCTGACGTGAAAGTCAGTGCAGGCATCTAGCAACTCCAACACATCAGTAGTTCCTCCATTTTGGACAGAAATCACCAACTTATCACGTTACACTCCATGGACAGTCATTGCCCACCCACACGACCTCAAATGTTGGCATCAGCCTCAACATACTGTCATGCTGCACTTGAGCACAACAGCACCTTTCATTGCAATGCTGCTGCCAGGACACTGTATGCAGTCACAGAGACAGAATGAGTGTAAGGCAGCAGATAGAAGTTGATGGCAAACCAGAGAAGGTCACTGACCTTGCAGCATGTCCCTCTGGAATGCTGACACCATAAATGATCCTGGTGACAACTTCACAGTAGGTTTACATGGTCAGGTAGATGGCCTTCCTTTACACCACCCTAGCTACCAGGACATTGGGCTGCCAACTTGCCTCTGCTCACATCATCGGGGAAATTCTTCAGATGAAAGAACCGTACAGGGCAACTCCAAATAGACAGCGCTCAATCTGATGGACAACTGTGTGTTAAATATGGCACCAGGAAATCCCAGCACCGACAAATACTTCTAAATCTCACTAGGTCTCACAGAGAGAAACAGTCCATGAAACTCACCAAAATTAACACAAAACTGATTTCTCACAGACTTGAGCCCACTAAGTTTAGTAACAGAAAGAATTCCAGATCACCAGTCTTGCAGGCTTAGTGACAGGAGAGATTACTCCCATCCTGATCACATCCTTTTGCTGAAGCTGAATTGTTTCATTAATGTGAGTGATATCTTCCTTGCTATGAAAAAACAGTGATTTAACATATGTTCACCAAGTAATGTATGATTTCCATTCTCAGGTCTTCCAAGTGCAGTAAATAATTTTGAAAAAGTTTTTTTTTTTTAAAAGGGACTCTTAGTTTTTTATTGCTTAACCTTATCAAAAATGTGGAATAAGTTAATGTTTATATGAGCTTTTCGACTGGAGGGAAAATTCCTGATTCTATAGATCACAGTATTTTCAATATCTGCTTTCCCATGTGCTGGACAGTTGCCTGAAAATTTCCTTTCAACTTTTAATTCAATCCCTCCTGCACTGAGTAGTTGAGTTTCTGGTGGTTGCAGGCAATGCATTCATAATCGTATTTCATAATCTGATAAAACTCTGGAGTCTAAATTAAAGTTAGTGAAATATCCATCAACATACATTCGAAAATGAATGATTTGGGGTCAGTGACCTCTAAGAAAGTTTATTGATTTCTGTTCTGATTCAGTTTGTTCAACTTCTGTTCTGTTTACAGGATATGGTCCAAACCCATAGGTTTTTTGGTACCACAGCAGTGGCAGGGTTTTCAACAGCATCTTTCACTTTTCCTCCTAAATAGAGTCATAGATTGATACAGCATGAAAACAGACTCTTTGGTCCAACTAGTCCACGCCAACAACGTTCCCAAACTAAATTAGTCTCACTTGTCTGCATTTGGCCCATATCCCTTCAAACCTTTCCTATTCATGTACTTATCCTTTGATTTATTATTGTCACATATACCTAGGTACACGTAACAAAGGTTTTGTTGTTTCGCATGCAGTACAGGCAGATCACACTATACAAAGATCATAGGGTGATAGAACAGAGTGAGGAATACAAAGTTACAGCTGCAAAGAAGGCATATAAAAAACAAGATCAACACTAAATTTGAAATTTGACAGATCCAATTCATTAGTCTAACAACAACTGGGAAGAAGCTGTTCTTGAACCTGTTGGTACGTGTGTTTATGCTTTTGCATCTTCTGCCTGAAAGAAGAGGTTGGAAGGGTTTACAACCAAGGTGGGAGGGATTGTTGACGATGTTGGCTGCCTTTCCGAGGCAGTGAGAAGTGTGGATGGAGTCAATGGATGGAAGATTGGCTTGTGTGATAGACTGGGCTGTGTTCACAACTCTGCAGTTTCTCATGGTCCTGGGCTGGGATGAGCAGCTGCCGTACCAACCTGTGATGCATCCAGATAAAATGCTTTATATGGTGCATCTGTAAAAGTTGGTAAGATTCATTAAGGTTATGCTGAATTTCCTTAGCCTCCTGAAGGAAGAAAAGACGTTGTGACTTCTTGATCGCCTCATCAAAGTGGGTGGTCCAGGACAGATCCAAACATCTTTTAAATGTTGTAAACGTACCTTCTTTTCGGACACCTCTTATGTTTTTGAGAAGCTTTGTAGCTTGGGTTGTGGATAAGGTTGTAGACATGCTCGCCGAGATGGTGGGTTTGTCACCTGCTAGGTAACATTGTCAGTGCGCCTCCGGTGAATCGTCGGTGTTCACCTCTGTTTGCTGGGGTTGTTGGTATTACTTCCGGTTCTGTTTCTCCGCGGTTTGTACAGTGTCGAATTCACGTTGATGGAGCTCCGGTTGGAATACCAGGCCTCCAGGAATTCCCTGGTATGTCTCTGTTTAGCTTGGGTGATTATCGGTGTGTTATCCCAGTCGAATTCATGTCACTCGTTGTCCATGTGTAGTGAGACAAGTGAGAATTGGTCGTGTCTCCTGGTGGCTAGTTGGTGTTCGTGTATCCGCATTGCCAGTTTTCTTCTGGTTTGGCCTATATAGTGTTTCTCACAATCCTTGCATGGTATTTTGTATATTACACGGGTTGGGCTGGTTTTGGGTATGGGATCCTTTACGTTCATCAGTAACTGTCGTAGGGTGGTTGCTGGTTTGTGGGCTACTCTTATACTTAGGGGTCTAAGTAGTCTTGTGGTCATCTCTGAAATGTCCTTAATGTACGGTAGGGTGATTCGTGATTCTGGTCGTGTTGTGTCTTCCTGTTGTGGTCTGCCTTGGAGGTAACGGTGGATTGTGCTTTTCGGGTTATCCATTCCTTTTGAAGACTCTGTATAAGTGTTCCTGTTCTGCTTTGCGTAGTTCTGCAATGTGTTGTGGCTCACTTAAACAGTGTCCTAATGCAGCTCCATTTGAGAATGCTGGGATGGTTGCTAATATCATTGAGTATCTGGTCCTTATATGTGGTCTTTCTATAAGCACGAGGCTGGAGTTCCCAGTTGCTGTTGTGTTCTACCATTATGTCCAAGAAGGGTAGTTGGTTGTTGTTGTCTTCTTCTTCTTTCGTGAATTTTATCCAAGTAAGGATGTTGTTTATGTGTCAGTGGGTTTCTTCCAGTTTTGCGCATTTAATAAATCACAAAAGGTGTCATCTACATATTGGACCCAAAATTTGGGTTGTATAGTGAGGAGAGCTGTCCATTCTAACCTTTGCATTGCTGCTTCTGCAATCAGTCCTGATATTGGGGATCCCATCGGTATTCCATTGATTTGTTTGTATATGCTGTCATTGAAGTTTAAGAGGGTTGTGAGGCACAGATCTAGTAGTTTCATGGTGGTGTCCTTATTAATGTTGGTGGTGTCCTGGGTTGTCTGCCTACTTGATTCTTCCAGTAGTGTGGCAATTTTTTTTTGGCTGCGTCGATGTTTATGAACGTAAATAGTGCTGTTGCGTTAAAGGATATCATTCTCTTATCCTCTTCTATCCTGGCGTTCTTGATGTTGTTGAGAAATTCTCGAGACGAGAGGATGGAGTGGATAGTGTTGTCCACTAAAGTATTTCAATTTCTGTTGTAGTTCTTTGGCAAGTCTATATGTTGGTACATCTGGTAGTGAGACAATGGGCATGAGGGTGTGTTGGATCCCTCTGGCTTCATTTTTTGGTAGTCTGTCTTGCTGTTGTTTCCTGAGTGGTGTAATTTCTTCAGGGTCGTTATAATCCAGTTCCTTAACTGTGGTGTCGAATCTATCACCATTTGTTGGTAGGTGTCGGTATCTGCTAGCAGTGCGTTAGCTTTCTCTATATATTGGGCTCTATTGAGGATTACTGTCATGCATCCTTTGTCCGTTGGTAAGATTACAATGTTCCTGTCTTTCTTGAGTCTTTCCAGGGCTTTCCTCTCTTGTGTTGAATGTGTTCCACTTTCCTTTTTAGCTCAGTGTTGGGACTAGCAACCAGGAACTATGCAAAGCAGAACAGGAGCACCTACATGGAGTCTTCAAAACGGACTACACAAGGTCAATGAGGGATATGAATTCAACTGGGACAACACACCCGTAATCGCACAAGTCAAACAGAGACATGCCAGGGAATTCCTGGAAGCTGGTATTCCAACCAGAACTCCATCAACACACACGGTGAATTAGACTGTGTGTACAAACCATGGAGAAAAACAGAACCCAAAGTAATATCAACCACCCCAGCAAACTGAAGTATAAAACAACAAATGGAACAGAACACCGATGCTTCACTGGAGGTGCACTGACAATGTTACCTAGCAGGGTGACAAAACGTTTGAAACTTAACCCACCAGCTCGGCGAGCATGTCTACAACTTCTTTTATGGTCCTGTACTTCAGCATCTGTATGGTCACTATAGATTTCCTGAACCAAGTTCTTTCTTCAGCTTTCAGGATTGCTGTGTTCTGCTTACACACCCTTGTTTGTCTTAACAGTCACATGGCTTTTTCTGCAGCAAGATATTTCTTTGATTGCAAAACATCTGGTGGAGATTTATCAGTAACACCTACTACAATGCAGTCTCCTTAATTCTGCTTGTAGGTCTCCACATCTCATCCTTCAAATAGCCTGTAAAGTCATTAATAAAAGGAATCTACTGAAAACCTGGTTTCTGAGCCCTTGAGTTAAATTTGGTACTTTGTAAAACTTGTTTCTTCTCAGATTGAAAGTTATCAATGGCTTTTAAAACTTCTTCCAATTTATCTGATGTGTCATTAATACCTTGCCTTGCATTCTTGTTACTAGATGAAAAGAATGTTTCCCCTTAATGGAGGGGTCAATAACAAGGGACCATAGATTTAAGGTAAGTGGCAGGAAGGGTTCCCTCCAGTTTTCTTTCCAGCTGCATGGGTCCCCACACTCCATGCACAGCAGTGACTTCCGGAACTGGAAGTCAATGCCACAATTGGCACGACACCACTAATTTCTGTGCATTGAATCTTGTAGCGGCTGCAGCCGCACACAGCCATACAGCTTGAAGGAAGCATTTGTAGCAAGCAGTTTAGAGGGGATTTATGGAAAAACATTTTCATCCAGAGTGTAATGTTATCTGGAACTCACTGTCCGAAAGGGTGAACATAAGACCCTAAAAAAAATAGGAACAGGAGTATGCCCCTTTTTCCCATTGAGCCTACTCCTCCATTCAATAGGATCATGGCTGACACAAAATTGCTCACTTCCACTTTCCTGCTTTTTCCTCAGAAGCCTAGATTCTTGAGCAGCAGGAGAATGAATCTCAGCCTTAAGTATACAGAAGGCCTCTGCACCTACAGATCTCTGTGGCAAGGAGTTCCAAAGACTCAAAGAAATTCCTCCTCATCTCCATCTTAAATCAGTGCCCCTTTATTTTAAGACCATGTCCTGTAGCCCTAGACACTCCCATGAGAGGAAACATCCTTTCGTATTAGCCCCTGCCAAGCTCCTCAAGAATCCTATGTTACAATGAGATCATCTCTCATTCTTCTAAATTCAAATGACTTGAGTTCTAGCCTGTTTAACCTTTGATCATAAGACAATCCCTCTACGCTGGGATCAACCCAGTGAACCTTCTGAGCTCCCTCTAATGAAAAAATATCTTTTCTCAAATAAGGGAACCAAAATTGCTCACAATACTCTAAATATTACCAGCATCTTGTACATATGCAGCAAGGCTTCCGTACTCTTATATTCTAATCCCTTTGAAATAAGGCCCAACATTCTATTAGCCTCGCTGATTACCTGCTGCACCCGTGTGCTAGCTTTGTGTTTCTTGCACAAGTACTTCCAAGTCCTTTCGTGTTGCAGCTTTCAGCAGTGTTTCTCCATTTAAATAATATTGTTCTTTTGTTCTCCCATCCACAATGAACAACTTTACATTTATTCCATTATATCCACTTGTCAACTTATTGCCCACTTATTTAGCCTATCAATAGTTCTCTGCAAACTGCTTTAGGATGGAAAGTATTGTAACATTTAAGAAGCATTTAAATGAATACTTGAAATACCACAGCATACATGTCTAGAAATCATTGCTGGGAAATGGGATGACAATAGCTACATCCATCATGACCAGCATGGACACAATTGCCCAAAGAGCCTCTTTCCATGCTATCATACTCTACAACTCCATGTGGTTCAATTCCCAAAGAGCAGAGAGTTGATTTGTTCTACTTCAGATGTGCTGCACATTTGGAAGCAATTTTGTACCTCAAAAATATTTTTTTCCCTCTGAAGTCCCGAGTTTTGAGATGGATTTGGTCATGCCATGTGTCTAAACTACTCAAATAGTGTCAACTTAAGCTTTGAGGTACTTTACTTGCCATTTTAAAACTGCTTTCCAATACTGCACATGTCCTCATGTTGTTATTTTCGCACTAACTCCCATTGCAGTTGTCTTCCCTTGAAGAGTCTCTGCTAGGCTAAGTGTTTCTATTTTTAAAATCAAACAAAACCATTAAAAATGGATTCATCTTACTTTATTTTGTTTCTAAAAATGATTCCACTCTCTGGTCACAGAGTATCAGATATTTACAGCCACTTTTGAGTTTCTACCTCAAGTTGCCCATGCATAATGGCAATGACCTGTGATTGGCAATACTTACTTTTTTATTTCAAGCTGTCCTTTCGGAGGAACTGAATTGCCCAGAGTTATCTGTATACGGTGTTGTTAAATCAATTATCTTTATCCCAGTTAAGGATCAGACATCAGATCTTGGACTATTGCTCAGCTCTGACTCAAAGCCTGCAATTGCTGGATTGAGATTTTCTTCACAAACTGCCACACACTGACACAATCTTTGAGCATCTACTTCATCTATGGTGCAGCTTGGAATTCTTCATGGCCTCCTCATATTCAAGGAACTACAGACAGCTTTACAGAAGTAAAGCTGTCTCTACCAAAGCCATGTCGATAGTTGCAGTCGGAGGTCGTACTCACGTCATCCCAGACATTAATGCCTTCAAATTTTTGTATTACGTAAACATTCTGTTCTGCATTCTAATTGCGAATTAGGGAGAATTTTCTTTTTCAATGAATAGAATTAAAGAACTGAAAGTTGATAAATGGCTCTTCACTCGCCTCAAAAAATATCACCAAAAAAATTTATCTCGAACATAATCTTTCAAACTCTCCTCTAGTTTAGTCAAAACATCAACAACCACTCTTCCCTGAAGTTCCATTTTTCCTTCTACAATGTTAATGCTAATCAACATTAATGTTAATTAACCTAACATACTTCCTTTCTGAAACTTCTACAACATAAAAAAAAACAAGCCTCATTCCCAATCTCTACTCTACCTAAATTTTATTCAGGACCCTAAATGGAGAGTTCCTCATTCCTCCCAATTGTTCTTTATTTCCACCATGATAACATGAGGTTTGGGTTTACAAAAATCTATTCATTTGCTTCAGTTTCTTTCTTGTTTCATCCTTTTCAACTCTGGTGAAATTCTGGTGACAATTACAACATTTAAAAGGTATCTGGATGGGTATATAAATAGGAAGGGTTTAAGAGGGATATGGGCCAAATGCTGGCAAATGGGACTAGATTTATTTAGGATATCTGGTCAGCATGATGAGTTGGCCAAAGGGTCTGTTTCTGTGCTGTACATCTCTATGACTCTATGACATCCTGCACCTCTTACCCTGGTTTTTCAATTTCAAGAAATTTAATGAATGGAGAAATTTTGTTTTTAAGACAATACTAGAATTAAGATGATAAAACATTGTAACGCGACTTCAAAATAGTCAGAAGAGTTTGAAACAGACATTTTAAAATTAGCAATTTAATCCTAATTCTATTCCTAGTGAATTTCCTTAAATGAAAAAGAAATATTGAAAAAAAAAACGATCAACTCTTAATTTTCTTTCAAAACATCCTTTGAAATTGATATTCTTTTGGAGAAATAAAGCATTTCCCTGGGAAGGGATTAAAAAGGGAAGACTGCATAATAGTAGTCATATCTGGATTACAAGTAAACAAAACATAAACAAAGTAGCAAATAAACTAGTCATGAGTAGGACATGTGCCACATTTATGCAGTGGTAAATGAACTGTGTATTGTATAACAGTAAATACTCAATTTGATATTAACTTCTACATTTAGTGGACAAGCAAGCACTACAGAACTAATGACGACCCTTGTTAAACAGCAGCAAAAAGCTTTTCCATGTTAAAACGCTAATGCATTTGGTAGTATTGATTAAGATGTCACTTTTATTACAGTACAATAATGTTCAATAATTTGCACTAACCAATCAAAGTAATAAACCTGATGTTCCAATACCTGAAATTATACTTCTAATCAGAGTTTGCGTTAAGAAGTAAATCAACATTAATTTACTTTTGTTGTGGGACCTCTAAATTTAATTGTTAGCTTTATAGTCTTTAGAAATATTAAATTTAGGTCTTCACGTTACAGCCATAAAACACATGTAGCAAAGGGATAAGTTATGCAGCTGACCTTACACAACCTACAGGTGAAGAATTTAAGGTAATAGTCAATCATCCAGTTGTAAATTTATGTATAGTAAGTTCATTAACCTTTTAATTCTAAGACCTGGCTTTGAATGCGGTCCTGATGGATGGCAAGAAAATTTTGCTCTGCTGGATGCAATTGAAGTGGTAAATAATTCGAAGTATGTTTCAATAGTCTCGAAACACCTTCTAGTCCACAGAAACCAAACAAAAGAAAATCAATACTGGGTGGCACTATCAATGTTATTCCCAATGCACCAAGTGAGATAAATATCTGCAGAAACAGTAAATGAACATAGAGATTTATTTGCCTTTGCCAAAACGACATTCACAAAAATATTACAATGCATACATTCTGCAACTTAATTACTCAGCAAATCACTTGAAACACCGCAATTATGCTGTATTGGGCATATTTTCAAGCATTCGCTTTTTTCCCCAATTCTACACTTTAATTTTGCATTCTAACTATACAAATGACTGTAAACAAACCAACGTTATAAACGATTAGATGGGCTTTCGTAATAAACATTTTCTTATTTAACATAATTAGGAACAGGAACCAACCCCAAGAGTTTCTCCTCTTCCATCATTTAAAGCTTCTAACTGGTGTAATCGCTCTTGATAGAGTGCTCGAAATTCGCCAAGTAGTTCTTGCATCTCTGGTTGAGGTACAGTTCCAATGCCACGACTAATTTCAAATCTCCCAACAAGATCTCCTGGTAAAAGACAATGTAAATTAGGTATGCAAAGACTTTCCCTAAAAACGAACTCGACAATATGACTCCTACACACAGAGAGACAGAGGAGATAAATGGATAGATGGATAAATGTTCCAAATTAATTGGAAACAGGCTTAATCAGAGGAAACACATGTTCAGCTGCAGACAGAGCTGCAATAGGATGCAAGTAAGCAGCTTGCACGCTATGTCAGGAATCAGTGACCATTGCTGCTTGCAAGGTTCCAAAGTGGAGAATTTAATGTATTTCAAAGTAAGAGGGGAAGGGACAGAGGCAGAATAATATTTCCCAAACACATGACAAACCAGATAGATCACAGTTTTGTGGTCGCAAAATTCTGTGTTTTTATTATTATTCGTTAACCAGATGCAAACATTACTGGCAAGGATAGAGATTGCTGATTGTAGAACTGCTCTCCAGAGGGACTGCCTATTTCTACATTTATATCATGTTTTCTTATAATCAGCAAAAATTTGCACATCTTTTTCAGCAAATTTAGTTCCCACTCCCCTCCCCCCCCCCCCCCCCCATTTTGGAGATGACCTAATTTCAACAAGGCCTAATCATTTAGACTTTCAGTGGGGAGAATTTTAATGGAATGAGACACATCATACTGGATAATACATGCCTTTGGAATACAAAATTGTTTCTGATATTATAAACAAAAATAATCTGTTGTCTTTTGGAGGCTCTGAGCAATAGACAGAACCATTTGCAAGGCAAAATGGTTCATTTTCAAAGTAACTGCGTTGCAAGTCAATTTTCTTGGTACTGACTCAGTACTCTTTGGGGTGCTACAAAACTTTTCAGACTTGGTAATTCAATAAATTATTACTGGCAGAGAATCTCAAGCACATTTCCAGCATCCAATACAAATAGTGTGCTAGACAGGCTAGAAGTGCTTTCCTCATTCCTATCTCCTCATAAGTACTTCAAATTAACGGTACTGACCTTGTGGGTCCAACAGAATGAATACTAAGATCATAGTAGAAGTACATAATAAAAATTTGATTTAACAATCTCAAATAGCAAGAGGATGAAAAATGTAAATTCTTGAAATGTAGAGTATACTTCCAAAATACAGAATGACAGAATTTTTCAGAAAAAAAATTTTTTTCTGAAGAAGTCTCCCGACCGAAAATGTCAGCTTTCCTGCTCCTCTGATGCTGTCTGGCCTGTTGTGTTCCTCCAGCTCCACACTGCGTTATTTCTGTCTCAGGCCTGCTGCAGTGCACCAGCAAAGCTCAATGTGAGCTGGAGGAGCAACGCCTCATCTTCTGCCTAAGTACCAGACTCAACATTGAGCTTAATAATTTCAGAAGACTAGCAGCCCCCCGCCAACCTATACTCCTATGCCCTGCTTTTTATGAATTTGCTTTCAGCACAGTCACAGGAGTGGAGGTTAGTGGAAATGACAGTTTGATCATTATTGGAGGAGTCGTGGTCTATGGGAGGGGGAAAAGTGTTAGCAAGTTGGCATTCAATCTCTGCATTTGAGTTGGTTAGCCAGAAAACAATAGCAGTCCATTGTTATCAAACCTGCTAAAGATATTAGCATTAGATCCGTGAGGACAGAATGTAGCAAGTTCGGAAGGAGACAGATTACAGAGAGTAAAGGAGGCAAAAAAACTGAGACTGCCGATGTAAAACCAAAGGCCAGATGAAGGGGCCCAGATAGAGGGAGAAAATATATGAGCATTAAATGTAAGAGCAAGTACACAAAGTAAGCCATTCAGCCCTCTGAACATATTCTGTCATTCAATAAGATCATGGCTGGTCCAACTGCCCATTTTTCTACCTAGTCATGATACCGTTTTACTCCTTCACTAGTCAATAATCTAACTCTTCCTTAAAAATATTAAATAACTCTGCCTCCACTGCTATTAAGAGAAGAGATTTTCAAAGACTCATGACCACAGAGAAAAATAATCCCAATCGCTATCTGACAGGCAAGTCCCCTCATTTTTAAACCTTGTCACTTATTCAGTCTCTCTACAAGGTTCATCTTTCAGCATCCACCCTGTTGAATCTCCTCAGGATATTACATGGTGCAATATGATAACCCCGTTCTCCCCCCAATTCTTCTAAACTCCAATGGCTACAGGATCAAATCAAGCACCCTTTCTTGATAAGAATAAATACTCACCTCATCCCAGGAATAAAGTCAAATTCACTGTCTATGAACTGCTCCTAATTTAGTTGTGACGTTATTCCAATAAAGAGACCAAAGCAGTGCATGGCACTTCAGATGTGGTCTCAAAAATGCCCTGTGCAACTATAGAAAAAAAAAATCATTTTTTGTATTCCATTCCCCTTGCAATAAATAACAACCTGCCAATTGCCTTCCTAATCACTTGCTGTAACTACATATTAACCTTTCATGATTAATGCATCAGAACACCCAGATAGCATTGTACCTGTAGTTCTCCAACCTCTGTGTTCAACTAATATGCTACTTTTCTATTAATCATTCACGTAACACCTATACCATGTTGTAGACTCCCTATATCCTCTCAACTTTCCTTCCTACCTTTGTATCATCAGAAAATTTAGCAACCACTCATTCAGTGCCTCCAACCAATCATTGGTATAGGTTGTAAATAGTTGAGGTCTCAGCATTGATTACTGTGGCACTCCACTCATTACATCTTGCCAACCTAAACATAACCTATTTATGCCTAGTTTGTCTCCTGTTAGAATCATAGAATCCCTACAGCATGGAATCAGGCCATTCTGCCCATAGGGTTCACACTGACCCTCCAAAAAACATCACATCCTGGCCCACCTAATTACCCTATCCCTGTAACCCTGTATTTCCCATGGCTAATCCACCTAACCGACACACGCCTGGACAGGATAGGAAATTTGCCATGTCCAATCCACCTAAGATGCACCTCTTTGGACTGTGGGAGGAAACTGGAGCATCTGCAGGAAACCCATGCAGCTACAGGAAGAACGTGCAAACTCCACACACAGTTGTCAGGCTGGAATCAAACCTGGGTCCCTGGCACTGTGAGGCAGCAGTGACCTCCATAATAGTAGAATATTAAACAAGGCTAAAAGATCTGTTGAGTTTGGGTGGGGGGTGTTGGAGGAGACTCCTGGTGAAAGAAGTGAACAGAAAGGCAAAAGCTGATGGACAAAGAATTCTACATTCATTAAAAAAGAGAATAAAAAATAGAGAGAAAAGGCCATGAAGCTGAAAGTGGAGTCCTTTGCTCAGTATCAGAGAGGGGAGGCTGGGAAGGATATCGTGGATGCATGTGTCCTTGGGGTTCAAAAGTACAATTGTTGGAAAGGAGTGTAACAAAAAGCAAAAAAATTTCCTTTGCCTATCTCAACAAATAAATGTAGGAGTTTCAGTTTTACTTGGAATCAACAATTTTTCCCCAAAAGTATATACCTTTAGCAATAACAGGAACTGGACTAATATTAATCAACGTTGATAGTAAAGGATGCTAAGACTTCCTGCAGGAGGCAGGAAGGTGATCAGCAAAGCAATTTCAGGTTCAGACAAGCTACTTCTGATACTCCAAACCCTGCTTTCTCCCCTTGCGTACAAGTACTGCTAAATGCAGATCACCAAACGTTTGGGTGTGTGCAATCACATTGGCGATCCTTTAGCGATGTGTTCCTTGATGGCCACTAGCAATGCAGGCCCAGCTGACCAAGAGATACAAAGTTTGTTCCAGGAGGCTGGAGATGCCAACAATGACCTGCTGTGAAACCTTGAGACATCAGCACTTGTAACATGTCAAAAGAAGGGATTCTCTGCTGTAGACAATGTGTTGGAATCAACACGGATTTGATGGGTTGAAGACCATGCTGTAGACCTCTATAACTCAATAACAACGACTCTTCAGTTTCGCTGATGAAAGATCTCTTAGGTCAGTTTAACTGAAGTAACACTCCCTGCTCTGCATTCATTTGGTTAAAACAGTACTTAAATATTTTAAGTAAAAGACTTATCATTACAAGGCGTATTAAATTCCACTGCAAAATTTGTGCCTGCAGTCAACTTAACATTACTGAGACATTAGAAAGTGTGTCAAGATGCGTTAAACATTGCATAGTAATTGAATATACATAGTGCATGTCTTGTCAATTAGTTTTATTATAAAATGGAATAGCTATGTAAAGGTGAGATGACAGAAATTAAAATGTATATAGTATATTTCAAAATAAACAAGCTGTTCCAGTACAGTTACAGCACTGGCATCTCCCCCACAATGTGGAAAATTGCCCAGGTATGTCCTGCACATAAAAAGCAGAAAAAATCCAACCCAACCAATTACTAGCCCATCAGTCTACTCTCAATCACTAGTAAAGTGATGGAAGATGGTATCAACAGTGGCTATCAAGCAACACCTGTTCAGCAGTAACCTGCTCAATGACGCCAGTTTGGGTTCCACCAGGGTCACTCAGTTCCTAACCTCATTATAGCCTTGGTTTAAACATGGACCAAACATCTGAATTCCAGAGGTGAGATGAGAGTTACAGACCTTGACATCTAGGCAGTATTCAACTGAATGTGGTAGCAAGGAGCCCGAGCAAAACTGGAATCAATGGGTATCGGGGGCAAACTCTCCGCTAGTTAGACTCATAACCGAAAAATAGGAAAACTGGTTGTAGTTGTCGGAGTTCAGTCATCTCAGCTCTAGGACATCTCTACAGGAGTTCCTCAGTGTAGTGCTATAGGCCTAACCATCTTCAGCTCCTTCATCAATGACCTTCCCTTCATCAGAAGGTCACAAGTGGGCATGTCGCACAATGTTCAGCACCATTCGCAACTCCTCAAATATTGAAGTAGTCCATGTTCAAATGCAACAAGGTCTGGACAATATCCAGGCTTGGGCTGACAAGTGGCGAGTAAAATTCACATCATACAAATGCCAAGCAATGACCATCACCAATAAGAGGCAATTTAATCATCGACCCTTGACATTCAATGATATCATCATCACTGAATCCTTGGGGTCACCATTGACTAGAACCTCAACTGGACTCGTCACATAAACACATTGGCAACAAGAGCAGGTCAGAGACTAGGAATGCTGCAGTGAATAACTCACCTCCTGACTCCCCAAAGCCTATCCACCATCGACAACTGAACAAATCAGGAGATGACAGAGCACTCCCCACTTGCCTGGATGGGTGCAGCTCCAGCTACACTTAACAAGATTGACACCATCCAGGATAAAGTACCCACATAACTGGCATCACATGCACAGCATCCACTCCCTCCACCACCATCATCATTCAGTAACAACAGTGTGTACTATCTACAAGCTGTACTGCAGAGTCTCACCAAAAACTCTTAGACAGCACCTTCCAAACTCACAACCACTTTATCTAGAAGTACAAGAGCAGCAGATACATGGGAACACCACAACCTGCAAGTTCCCTCAAAGCCACTTACCATCCTGACTTGGAAATATATTGCAGTTCCTTCATTCTCACTGGATCAAATTTCTGAATTCCCTCCCTAAGGGCATTGTGGGTCAATCTACAGCATATGGACTGCAGCAGTTCAAGAAAGCAGCTCACCAACACATTAAGGGCAAGTACGGCCAGACAATAAAACCACTGGTCAGCCAGCAATGTCCACATCTCACAAGTGAAAAGAAACTACAAATATTCCAGGGTAAAATATACTTGAAAATATTAATTACTGTCATCTTTGTTGTGCCTTACTGAAAAAGTATTAGCATGGAGCATGTTCCAAAACTTAACTTGACCAAGGTGTTGCATTAAAGAGCAATGTTGAAATATTGTCTGACAGCATCTCTCCAATGCGTTAATCAGTAGCATTCTAGACGATTCCAGAAAATTTTCAATCGTTTCCTTTGCCCACTTTGGCACTTCCAGAATAAGTGGCATCCCTGCCATAAAGCCATTGTGGGCATGACCAAGGGTTTTTACGTCTTAAGCAACATGCATTCCTAGCCGTTTGTTACACAACAGCTTTGTTCAGAGATAACAAGGTGTAGAGCTGGATGAAAACAGCAGGCCAAGTAGCATCAGAGAAGCAGGAAAGCTGACGTTTCGGGCCTAGACCCTTCTTCAGAAAAATGTTTGTTCTTCAGAAAAAAGGTTTGTTCAGAATTATTTTTCGAAATTTTCGTGTCTTCACTATTGCTTTGCGGCAAATCGGCGTAATCGCAAACATATCATGCACCAAGCAACAAAAGTTCATAAACGTACAGCAAGTGATAATTAAGGTCTTGATGTGAAAGAACTTACTTTTCATTCGTTGGGAAAGTTATTCCAATAATTAATGTTGGTTAAAAGTTGCCAGCTTATAACAACATTTAAATAGATGTTTGGAAGAAAAGGTGTTGTTTATTTGACAAGTTGCAGATCTTTCGATCTCTAAACAAAACTGTCAACTTAAATAAAACATTTACCGTGATTCATTTCTGACAGTGGACGTATAAATCTATATAACGTTTTAATTTATCACTATTTGACATAGCTCACCTGTCCCAAACAGCTGGGTGGATGTGACTCTCCTGCCGAGGCCTTCGCCCTCTCCCGCCGCCTCTCCAGCTTTCTCCCACCGCCCGTTCACGCTCATACTCTCCGCTTGGACTTGGCACCACTTGTACCACAAAAGGGGTAGGTGGATTTCAAAAATGTGGTAGCTGGGTGGTACAAGAATAAACACTGATGTTGAAGTCCAAAAGCTAGGAAGAAGCGGCTCAGCGAGACATTTATGATGATTACACACCCTCCCCGTAGACGGGCCGCGACTCAATCACAACGTCTCCCCCGAGTCAAAGCGCAGTTTGTGTTTGCCTCTGCAACCTGTCGACGCCATTTCGAGCCTCGCCATTGGCTCCGGCTGAAACCAGAGAGACCGCCGTTCACCGGCCAGCAAACGGGCGGGGCGGGGCGGGACGGATTGACATCTCGGTTGCCGAATCGGAAACGGGCATCGTGGTGAAAGGGCGGGTCCTGCTGTGCGGTTCAGCCAACCCGCTCGAAGGAAAGATAGGTCCACTCCATCAAGGCGGCCTGGCTGGCGTCTTTTTATCGTGCGGCGGTTAGAAGGGGGAGGAGATGATGGACATACGCCAAAACATTTGTTATGTCAGTTTAGGAGGAAAAGAAATAGTTTGTCGTACAAACCGATGCTGGGTTAGAAAAAAAATCAAGATATGTCCGCATCGGTGATAAGATTTCAACTCTGTGTTATGGAATGGGTTCTTGAGTAAGTTGATCTGTTACCCAACAGTGATAGTCACCCCTAACTTTGACATTTCATCAGCACTGCTGTGGGCTTTATTATTTTAATACATTGTGCATTTACAAAACAAAACAAGGCTATGGAGAAAGAGCAGGGGAAGACGACCATTTGAAAATGTCTATCAAAGGAGATCTGGTTTGCTCATCTGGTTAGTGTCTGGCTCAGAATAATGTCAACAACTTGCGATCTATTCCTGCTGTAGCTGAGGTAGAGAGACCAGGGGCCCAAATCACAGGGGTACCATTCGAAAGTGGAACGGCAATGTCAAATTGCAAATGATTTTAAAAACTGCAATGAAAACAACTCAGGATGAAGCATCAGCAGAAGGTTACAGGGAGACGTTGATGTAGTGGTAATATCACTGCTGAGCCAGTATTTGAAATCCATTCCTTGTTCCCTCCTGAAGCAGTGGTGAGCTGCCTTCTTGAAGTGCTGCAGTTCATTTGCTCCAGCTATACGCACAAGGAGGAGGTCAGAAGTTTTGCCCAGCAAGACTGATGGAATGGCAATATATTTTGAAGTCACGATGGTGAATGGTTGAGGGGGACCTTGCAGACAGATGTTCCCATGTATCTGCTGCCGTGCCGTCCGTGATTGTAATGGCCATGGGTGTGGAAGTTGCAGTCTCAGTACCTTTTGATGAAATTCTGCAGTACATCTTGCTGCTACTGTGCATCAATATTGGAGGGAGTGAATATTTGCAGATGTGATGCCAAACAAGCAGGCTGCTTTATCCTAGAGTGGTGCCAAGCTTCCTGAGTTTTGTTGAAGTACTCATTCAGGCAAGTGAGGAGTATTCCATCGGACCCCAACTTGTGCCTTTTTGATGGTGGACAGGATTTGAGGAGTAAAGTGATAAGTTACTCTCTGTAAGATTTCTAGCCGCTGACCAGCTTTTGTAGCCACAGTGCTTTCCTGGCTAGTCAGTTTCTGGTCAGTGGTAACACCCAGGATGTTGATAGTTGGGGTTCAGTGATTGTAATGCCATTAAATGTCAAGAGGCCATGATTAGACACTGCTGCTGGTGATGGAAAGTGCATGGCACCTGTGTGTTGTGAATATTACTTGCAACTTTCACCCCAAGCCTGGATATTGTTCAGGTCTTATTGCATTTTGACATGGACTGTTTCAGTATGTGAGGAATTGGGGAAAAAATAAGCTGGGCATTTTGCAGTCATCAATGAATATCCCTACATCTAAGGTTGTGACAGAGGGAAGGTCATTGATGAATTAGGTGAAGATGTTTGGGCATGGGACACTACCCCAAGGAACTCGTACAGAGATGTTCTGCATGTGATTGAATAACTGCCAATGTATGTGAGTTGTGGGTGCAAAAATTACAACAGTGCTAAATGGGTGAGTGTGAATAAGGGATTTGAATTTTATAGTTTAGTATTGGTAGATATGCATGGGTGTTGACATGTAGATCAATTGATGAAACTGGAATACAGTGGTAAGATATTTGAAGATGAACTCAATTTGATAACTCCAGCGAGATCCTCCTGCACTGCAGCCATGTACTTGGATCAACAGTTCTGACATTGATCTCCACCCCTACTTGTTCCCTTGGATCCTGAGCATATGCTGTATCTGGAGGAGCTCCTGCCCCACTGCAGAGACAGGTTATCTCTCCACATTTCCAGTTTTTCCACCAAGATTTTTGTCTCCTCTCTAATTTGGTTTTATTTAAGGCAAGCACAATATAAACCTCAATACTCTGCCTAACATCAGTTGTCTCAGTATGGACTGATATTAAAAATGAATCCAGGTTTAATATTGAAATAACTGACTAACTTCTGCGTCTAAACAGTTACATTAATTCATTCTTATTTTTAAGATTCTCATGTGTACCTCAATGTATGCTGTATAATGTACATATATGTAGACATCCATTTTCCCTTGCCACCTCTCCCCACCCAATTCTGGCCCTTAGTCTCCACATGGCTAAGATGAAATCAATGACTTGATGTGGATTAAGTCAGATGCAACAGTCTGGAAAGGATGGTATGGTATAAATGTGGCAGTGAATCCAAGAATTGGATTTAGATTTGAATTGGTTCAAAATCTAAACTAAGTTGCAGTTAGACAAGTCCATTATCAACAATTGAAGTGGGATTTAGGCATATGTTAGAGGAAATGTAATTAATAATTATAAATCGGGTTGAGGTGTCCCGAAAATAAATTACACAGTTATTTCCCGTTATGTGTAAAAATGTCTCTGAAGACCTATGGAAAGCATTACTTACATGTTTTTTTCTGGATCCACTGGTGCCCAGAGTTGGCTGTTGAATAAGCTTCCTAAATTAAATGCAGAGAAAGAGCAAAGAGTCAAAACAGGTGGAAAGTAGAAGAAGCAAGAGATTCTGGGATTTTTCTTTGTATTTTAATTAATTGCAAATTAAGCAGTTGTTAGTTTGAATGTACATTCGTGACTCTGTCAATGGGGATTGACCGTGTACAGTAAAATATCTTGCATAGGCAGTTTGGTTTACTGAATTCTGAACATGCATAGCACACGTTCTCAAAATAAATGTGATAAAGTAGGCAATTAAATGCCCCTGGTTTACAAAAGTCTGAAACACAACAAAATTTGTGTTTATTTAGCCATTTTAAAAAAAATAATAAATTGCCTAGTTCTGTTTTCTTAGCCTTTTTTCCCTATTCAGAAGGCAATATTATGAATGATACCCCACAGGACTTAATTCAATTACAAATAAATTTAAGTTCACTTTCATGAAAATCATTGTGCTCTAATAAAATTAACAATATTCATCATAGCGTTTAGTTAGCTTTCTTGGTGTTTTATAATTCTTTATAAACCTAGGGTAAGTTCGTTTCAAATTAAGTCTAATCAAAGAGCTTCCACACCAGAACAGAATCAGAATGACATTGTTTTCCACATATCAGTATATAATGACCTGGATTCAATTCATTTTAGTTAACTAATATATATGAAATATTTATTATAAATCTTATGGAATCTGCCCAAAATATCTTATTGGTTAAACATTTCATAATTATTTGCCAGTTTCTTACTTCTTTAAAGATAGGTCTGCCATTCTTAAATGGAAACAGTTTTCTGGAGGAGGCATAAAGAGTATCATTTCAAATCATTGGTGGGGGTGGTACATTATATCTATTTCCCCCTTCCCCTAGTTACCTGTAGGAAGCTGAGAAAGACAACTATGTGAGGGTAGCAACTCTCCTTTGTACTTTGTTTAGGCTTGCAGCCTCATATGGATTGGATTCAATGTAGACCACAAGAGCCTGAACTCAGAATAATTCCCAGGGTTCATGTTGAGGCTGACCCAATTGAGTTTATGTATAGGTAAGTGTTAAATTACCTGCCTGAGGGGTGTACTGATTTATTTTTAACTGACAGAAACACAGGAAATTGCATCACCTATTTAGGCAGCCAAATATGAATCACCTGTTTTGTAGCCCAAACAATGAAAAGACCAGGTAGTGAAAGTTCTGTTCATCCCATTTTAAAATTGATTATCTTTCCCTTGTCCTGCTCCTGTTTCAGGGTCTATTCATGACCTATACATTAGAGAGGGCAGGCAAATAACCTGCTTGGTGGTAGAAAGTTGTAAGATTGATGGTATATCTCTTGAACTAACCACTCTGGTGTGGGGCAAAAAATCCCAAAAGAACTGCAGATACTGTAAATCATGAACAAAAACAGAAGTCGCTGGAAAAGCTCAGCAGGTGTGGCAGCATCTGTGAAGAAAAAATCAGAGTTAACATTTCAAACTTCCTCAGAACAGGGTTACCGGACCCAAAACGTTAACTCTGATTTTTTTCTTCACAGATGTTGCCAGACCAGCTGAGCTTTTCCAGCGACTTCTGTTTTTGTCACTCTGGTACAGAATGTGGATTTCAGTGAATCATCTGTCGATTTTTTTTACTCTTTCCTCCTAGAGAATGCTTTGTTCATCCACTCCAGTAAGTAGGCTATGTCCAAATATCCGTGTATATGAACTTGTTTCTTATCATTCTATAGCAAACTGTGATGGGAGATTCTAACAATAAAATAAAATTGGACCAAATACTTCAGTATTTATAACTGATTGCTTAATGGAACTCAGCTGGAGATCCACAACTCCAGCCAGGCTTTGTATTGCCTCAACAGAAGCATGCATAACAATATGTAGAGTTTTAAATGTATGTGCTTGGGAATAACTTGTCTTGCTCTAGGCTTTGCAACAGCTTGATTGCCTGCTTTCTTGGAATGCAGCCACAGAAACAATGTAGATTTCCCATGTTTTTCCAGAAGTTAAGACCTCATTTATGTAATACCAACTGTGCTACACTGCTGTTTCAGGCTCTTATCAGTAGCCGGGTATGGGCAACATCTGAATACACCTGCCAGCAATGCAAGCTAGAGTATTAGGTAATGAGATCATTTGCACCCTAACAATCAGCTTCTGAAAGCGATTTTTCTATATGACACCTAAGACAGACATTGCTTTTGGTACAGAGCCCAACAATCTATTGTCAGATATTTGTCAACATGCCTGGATTCACAATATTTAGACTATGTATTAAAAATAATTCTCTGTTGGTGGTCTGATAGGGTGGGATGAGAACCGAGTGTTACTGAAAACTAATAAATGCTTGCATGGGTAACCACAATATCAGTCATGACATGTGTGTCCCATTACTGTAAGTTCTGTTTGTACACCACTATGGTTATTACAGAGAAATGAATAGAATGAATAAAACATTTACAATACAAACCAACACTTGGCTGTTAATGAGCATGAGCCAAAGTATGTGGGCTGTTTAATTGGAATCATGCATTAAAATGAATGTCTGAATTAATACTAGTATTGGTTTTAGTCAAATACTCATTTTCTATTTGGGTCACTGAATTTTGGCATTGAAGAGAAGGAAAATAATGAGGAAACAAAAATGAGTTTCATCTAACTATATTGAATTAGAAATACTGGAGTTATGGTGCTTTGAACACTGCATTTTCAACTCTGAGGTAATTTTCACTTGAGCCCATACTGATGATATGAAACGCGTCCTCACCCTGTTAGACATGGGGATTGTTATTCGATTTTTTGAAATGTTCGTTCCCACCTTACAGTAAATACATGACTATGAACATAATTCAGTACAATTTAGCATACCCAATCAGGAGAAGCCACGAGTTCAGTTAACAGAGGAAATGGAAACTTATAGTGGGAGACGTTAAAATGAGAGATTTCACTTTGTTGAGCTGGAAATGTGAGGTACAGAATCAGGCAACCGCAACAACTACCTGTAGACCGCTAGTTATGATGAAATTTCTCCCAATCAGGGAGTCTTGCTATGCATTTTGGCTGAACTATCCTTAATTATTGTAGTCTGTTGTGCTTTATGCCATAATCATTGTCTTGAGGTTTTGTAACTGAAAGGCAGATTCTACCTATGGCAGAAAAAATATTCCACCAAAGATACCTTCACAGTATTTGCACACATACTCAATAACCCAGCTGTACTCAAAACCTATGGATAACCAGTACCTTTCTTCACAACAAGCTTATTCTGCGCCATCTTAAATCAACTCTCAGAACACATCATGGTATTAATTTTTACATTGTAAGTGTGCTTTAGAACGTAAGAACCAGGAGTAGGTCATCTGACCTCATGAACTGTGTTAACTGTAATTTCTTTCTGGCTGCACAGGCCTCCGAAGCCCATGTGTGGCAGCAGTTTCCAGAAATCAATGGCATGATCAGTGTGCCAGTCACTGTGCACAGAACCTTGGAATAGCTGCACGGATGCACAGCCACGCAGCTTAGAGGGAATGTTACCTCTGAGCCTGCACCACCATTCTATAAGACCATGGCTGAGCTTCTACATCAACTCTACTTTCTTGAGTTGTACCATATCCCTTTAGTCTGTTAGTGTCCTTGCAATCTCATTCTTGCATACGCTAAGCCAACAAGCACTCAATGTCTGTTGTTGTAAGGAATTCCAGAGATTCACAACAGCAAAGTGAATACCTTTCTCCACACCTTTGTTTTAGATGGCCAAGATTTTTTATTCTGAGCCCTTGACCCCCTAATTCTAAACCAAATGCAAAAGAACTACGGATGTTGAAAGTCAGGAACAAAAACAAAAATTGCTGGAAAAACTCAGCAGGTCTGGCAGTATCTGTGGAGAGAAAGCAGAGTTAATGTTAACTCTATTTATTCTCCACAGATGCTGCTAGACTTGCTGAGTTTTTCAGCAATTTCTGTTTTTCATCTCCTTATTCTCAACTCTTCAGCCAGGGTGGAAAGTCTGTCTAGCCCTCCAAGCATCTTTTATATAATGTTGTAACACTTTCAAAGCAGATCTCTCCTTCCTCGACTAAGGAGACCAAGACTATTCATAGTATTCCAGCTATATCATTGAATATAATCTGAAGGAGTGCCCGAGACATAATGGAATGAGGGAATAGACGATGGATATATTATTTAAAGCTGAATTGATTGTATGTGTGTATATAGATATAATATGTATAACATATATATAAATGAGGAGCCAGTGAGTTTTATGTAGTGTGGTTACCTGAAATAAAGCTCTCATTAAAAGTGTGATCTTGAACCCTGTTTAAATACCATTGTAAAGACAGTATCTTTTTTATCTTTCTATATTTTTGAGTTTTTTTCTGTTCATTTTGTGGGATTTAGGCATTGCTGGCTAGCCAGCATTTCATGCCCATCCCTAGTTGCCCTTGAGAAGGTGGTGGTGAGCTGCCTTCTTGAGCTGCTGCAGTCCTCCTGCTGTGGGTTGATCCACAATGCTATTAGGGAAGGAATTCCAAGATTTTGACCCAGTGACAGTGAAGGAACAGTCACGATGGTGAGTGACTTGGAGGGGAATTTGGAGGTGGTGGTGTTCCCATATATCTGCTGCCCTTGTCCTTCTAGATGGAAGTGGTTGTGGGTTTGGAAGGTGCTGTCTGAGGATCTTTGATGAATTTCTGCAGTGCATCTTGTTGTTAGTACACAATGCTGCTACTGAGCATCGGTGGTGGATGGAGTGAATGCTTGTGAATGTAGTGCCAATCAAGAAGGCTGCTTTGTTCTAGATGGTATCAAGCTTCTTGAGTGTTGTTGGAGCTGCACCCATCCAGGCAAGTGGGGAGTATTCCATCACACTCCTGACTTGTGCCTTGTAGATGGTGGACAGGCTTTGATGAGTCAGGAGATGAATTACTTGCTGAAGTATTCCCAGTTTCTGGCCTGCTCTTGTAGCCACTCTGTTAATGTGCTGAGTTCAGTTGAGTTTCTGGTTCTGCCAGGGCCCCTCAGCTCCCGACCTCATTACAGCCTTGGTTCAAACATGGACAAAAGAGCTGAATTCCAGAGGTGAGGTGAGAGTGACAGCCCTTGATATCAAGGCTGCATTTGACCGAGGGACATTCGTGCCACACAAATGCCAGGCTATGACCATCACCAATAAGACTAAATCTAACCACCGCCCCTTGACATTCAATGGTGTTACCATCACTGAATCCCCCACTATCAACATCCTGGGGGTTACCATTGACCAGAAACTCAACTGAACTCAGCACATTAACAGAGTGGCTACAAGAGCAGGCCAGAAACTGGGAATACTTCAGCAAGTAATTCATCTCCTGACTCATCAATGTGAGGTGATTCATTTTAGAAGGTTAGGTACAGATGAAAATTATACAGTGAATGTCAGAACCCTTAGGAGTATTTATATACAGAGAGATATGGGTGTGCAGGTCCACAGACCACTGAAGGTGGCAGCGCAGGTAGATAACGTAGTAAATGCTTGCCTTCATTTGAAAGGGTATTGAGTATAAGGATTGATAACTTATGCTGCAGCTTTATAGAACTTTAGTTAGGCCACCTTTGGAATATTGCATACAGTTCTGGTCACCACACTACCAGAACGATGTGGATGCTTTGGAGAGGGTACAGAAAAGGTTTATCAGGATGTTGCCTGGTATGGGTGATTTTAGCTATGATGAAAGATTGGATAGACTGGGTTTGCTTTCACTGGAACACAGTGTTGAGGGGCAACCTGATAGAAATTTATAAGATTGTGAAAGGCATGGATAGAGTGGAAAGTATGAGGCTTTGTCCCAGGGTGGAGGGATCAATTACTAGGGAACACAGGTTCAAGGTGTGAGGGGGAATAAAAGAGATGTGCGAGTCACGTTTTTCACACAAAGGGTGGTGAATGCCTGAATGAGCTGCCAGAGGAGGTAGTGGAAGCAGACACAATAGCAGCATTCAAGAAACACCTCATGAATACATGAATAGGAAGGGAATAGAGGGATACGGATCCTGTAAGTAAAGACAGTTTTAATATGGAAGGGAAAAATGTGTTGGCGCAGGCTGAAGGGCATGTTCTTGAGCTGTATCGTTCTTTGTTCTTTGTACTCAAAGCATAGTTTTTCACCTAGCTTTGTGTCTTTTCTCTTTAAGTGTTTTTCTCAATAGTGTATGTTGAGTACCTCCATTTTAAAACTATATAAGTTGTCCAACTATTCTCCTGTGGGGCAAAATTATAATGCAGTTGCTGTGTATCAGTAGTTATCTTTCAAGTTAGAGTTGGTCTTGTACTCTTGGTTCCAGGTGAGTACATTACTCTAAACTATAATTTCATGGGTTTATTACAGCAGTTATCTGGGTTCAGTCACTTTCTACCCAATCTGAAGCCATTTGAGATTATGAAGGGGGACTATGCATGTGGCTTTCGCATAAGAGATATCTCCAGGATCTGTGCAACACCTTACCTCTCGCCCCACACCTTGGAATAGGATATAAGTCCACTTTTGCTATCGCATTGACTTAATACAGAATATTGTGAACCAAGTGTTTTTGGCACCATCACTACAGGTGAATTTTAGTTACTATGACTCAGTTCAATAATGAAATTAACCTCATCCCTCATTTGAACTAGTCTCTCTGGATCAAATTTGTAAGGGTGTTTTATAGATAACACATGCCCCACAATAACATCATTAACAACCCAAAACAGTTTTTCCTAGCCCATTCCCACATATTAATTTATGATTCTGTAATAGCCTTCATAAGTCACTTTGACCGTTTTCTGGAAGATAAACCATGATGCTATCTAACCTTTTATACACCTCCACATTATGCAATCTAATTGCTGAAGGGTCAGCTTTTGAATTTTCAACTTCTGATTCATTTTCCAGTTGTTCTGATAATTCTATTTCATCCCCTATTTCTTTTATTCCTGAAGATACACTTTTCTCCTATCGACTCTGTCATAATATCTCATTAACATGTTAGTATGCCATACTTGCTGATTCTTTCTCCTTTCTGGAGCATTCACCACATAATCTACATAAGTGAGTTTCTTTTTGATTTGATAAACTCCAGTGAACCTTGCTTCTAGTGCTTTCCCTGAGACAGGTAACAACATTAACACCTTATCTCTAAAACTTTGAATATTTATCAGCTGTAGTTTTTATTGTTTGTTGAGTGCCCTACCAAATGGTTTTTACCCAACTCACATGTCTGTTTCTCTCTGAAATTTGAAACATAGGTTGGAAGTTGATTTCAAAACTCCGATTTATCAACTTTGCTTTAATTAATTTAAGTGGTCCTCTCTCTTCATGTTAATTCGCAAGGACCTAATCTGATGAATTTATAAGTGCATTCCTAATGGCAAACAGTAACAAAGATTCCTTTATCCCAATCGTTAGGACATTCTTGACAATAAGCTCTAAGCATGGTCTCCAAAGTTTGATGCATGCCATCTTTCCAAAGCACCTTGAGATAGTGTGCAATGAGCAGAAGATGTAAGTTGGTTTTTTTTGTTCCCAAATTAGTCATCGTTTCTTTGAGTATTTACAACATAACATTTGTACCTTGATCTGATTGTGTTTCTTTAGATAATCCACATCTCATAAAATAATTGAACCATCTTTTCCCAAAGGCACTGGTTCAGAGAATCTTGTGGAAACATCTGTAATTATTAGAAGATATTGATTCCCATTCCTGATTTTAGATAGGCGTCCTACACAATCTATTAGGACTCTGCTAAATAGTACTTCAAAAACTTGTATCAGAATTAAAGACTTACGTTTGATTGATAGTTGGGGCTTCTCACTGCCTGACATATATGGGATGTCTGACAAAATGTGACTTCCTCTTTATGTAATCCTAGCCAATGGAAATGTTTCAATATTTTAGGCTGTGCTTTCCTAATACTTAAGTAATCTATTATTGGAATATTATCCGCCACAAGGAAAATTTCAGTCTGATACTCAGATGGAACTATCGCCCAGTGAACCACTGGCCATTCCTCATCAGCTGGTTTTTGATGAGCTCTCCATTTTCTCATACATACTTTGATAACTCTCAGGTATTGTTTCTGAAGCAACTTATGAATAAGCTATTTTGTACAGCTCTTTTAATTCCAAATCTATTTGTTAGGTTTCTATTAAACAAGATGGGTAAACATATCAGTTTAATTCTTGTTACCTTCATCCATTTTTGATATTTTTTTCATTAATTATATCCAATAATTGAATTTACAAATCATCACTTTGTTTCATGAACTCATTTTCTTCCTGATTAATTCTATGAGTCTGAGATCTAGCCGTAACACAGGAAACAATGTTCATCCTGTAACATTTCTGTTTCTTTCACTTCTACTGGTTGTTCTATCATCCTTGGTGTAGGCAGTATTTTTGAACATATCTTGTATTTTCCAAAACTAATATCAACTAAAATCAATTCCTTCCAAACAAATTTATTACACCACTCACATACAATTTTTTCATTTATGTTGTCTCTCTTTACACCAACTCTGTATATTGAGACTAGTTTGTAACCTCCAGGTATACCCCCAATTAATATTTCCCCCTTCATCAACCCATTGGAAGACACATACTGTCGACACCAAGTATTGGTGATTAACTTGCTCCAGTGTCTCTCAATAACTTTACTTAACTCCTCGATTTGAAACATAAAGAATACTTTGGAAGTAAAATATGCAGAACCTCCAGCGGGCTAATTCTCTTCGATAGTCAAAGAAGGATCCTCTTAGTACACTGTAAGAATTGTTCTCTTCATAATACTACCACTTGCTTCCTATCCCGATGACCTCTTTTCTGAAGATTCTTTAAATATTCCTATGACTGCTATCAATCTCCTATTTAGTTTACAGCAACCTGCTTTGGTATTTCTAGTCTTATTACAAAGAAAGCAAGTTAATTTATTTATATCACTTTTTTGGTTCTGATCTTCCTCCTTTATGACTTTAGTGACCTTGTGTCTGTTTTTTGAGACTGGTACCTGTTTTTACACGGATTTTTCCTTCCCCCAATTTCAATGTCACCATTTCCCCACCTTCAATTTTCTGTAAGAGATATCACAGGTACCTATTAGAACTGATGTCTCTCTGATCCTGAATTCTTAACCTTCTTCTAAATAAGTTTTTAAGTTTGCAGGAATGCTTTTTCTGAATTCTTCCATGATCATAATTTCCCTTACATTCTCAAAATTTTTCACTAATTTGAGAGATATAAACTATTAATCCTACATAATTTCTTTCTCTGTTGCAAATTCTACAAATGTCTGATTAGGTTTCTTTCTCATAGTCCTAAATTGATTCATAAGCTTGAAGCACAAATTTAAAAGATTGTATACACAAATATAAAAGTTTGTACACATGTACAAATAGATTCAAGAACAGCTTCTTCCCTGGTGTTATTAGACTTCTGAATGGACCTCTCAAATTTTAAATTTAATGTTGATCTCACTCTCTGAAGCCATAACATTGTATTCTTCATTCTGTCCTATTACCCTAATGCTCTTTGTATGGTATGATCTGCCTGTACTGCACACACAACAGAACTTTTCTCTCTACCTAGGTACATGTGACAATAATAAATCAAATCAAATCAAATCATAGGCATTGAATATTTCCTATCTGACAACTTTATACTCTGCAGATTGATATTCCGACAGGCTAGCATATACAGTCACAGCTATTCCTATGAAAACACTCTGATACATTAAGGTTCAAACATATTTTGGTGACTTCATTTGTCCAGCTACCTACTCAAATACAATAAAATACCTTTCAACTCAGTCCTTAGTAAATTTAGGCACTAAGTATAGATGCTCAGTTAAATCAAATACCTCTTGGAATCAGAATCATCCTCCGAGCTATTACTTTCTCCTTCCTTCTTTAAACTTTTCTTTGATTAATTCATGTTGTCTCAATTCTCTATATTTTTGGAGTTTGAGTTTTATCAGTTCCCATCTTCATCCATTTTTGTTTATCCATAATTTCCCTTATCCTCTGCTTCTCTTTTTCTCTTTTCCATTTGAACTTTTCTTAATTCTCGGTCTCTTTCCATTACCTTCTGCTTTTCTCTCTCCTCTAACTCAAGTTTCTTTGTTTCTTACTGTATCTTAGCAATTTCTAGCCCTGACATCCCAATTTCCAATCTCCTTTCTTCTTGATCTAAACGTTGGATAATCACTTGAAGCATCTCATCCATACATGATTCTGCTTTAACTTCTACCTTCAATTTATCTACTAACACTCAGTTTAGTTTTAGTGAAATATTGTAATTAATCTAATTATTGTGATTTCTTTCACTTCCAGAAGAAAATAAAACTCTTCGCAATTTTCAAAGCCATTTCAAATTGCATTCAATTAATTTTACCACAATGCAGCCATTTTATGTCCAGAACCACTACATATTAGTAAGTTAAAAAATCCTTCTTAAATCCATAGAATTCAAATCCCATAAAATCAGCTCTTAGAGACATAGAGTTATACAGCATGGAAACTTTGAAATATGTTCCAACTCATGCACGCCAGCCACATATCCTAAACTGATCTAATCTCATTTGCCAGCATTTAGCCCATATCCTTCTAAACCCTTCCTATTCATATACCCATCCAGATGCCTTTTAAATGTTGTAATTGTACCCACCTCCACCACTTCCTCTAGCAGCTCATTCCATACACACATCATCCTCAGTGTGAAAAAGTTGCCCCTCAGGTCCCTTTTAAATCTTTCCTCTCTCACCTTAAACCTCTGCCCTCAGGTTTTGGACTCCCCTACCTTGGGGGAAAAAGACCTTATCTATTCACCTAATACATGCCCCTCTATAAGGTCACATCTCAGCCCCCAACGCTCCAGGAAAAAAAACCCTGCCTATTCAGCTTCTCCCAATAGCTCAAAACTTCCAATCCTGGCAACATCCTTGTAATTGCCCTCTGAATCCTTTCAAGTTTAACAACATCTTTCCTATATCAGGGAGACCAGAATTGAACACAATATTTTAACAATGGCCTCACCAGTGTCCTGTTCAGCTGCAACAGGAAGTCCCAACTCCTATACTCAGTGCAGTGACCAATGAAGGTAAGCATGCCAAGCGCCTTTATCACAGCCTTTTTGTTTGGCAACACTTCCCAGGGCCCTACCATTAACTGTATATGTCCTGCCCTGGTTTGCCTTACCAAAATACAGTACCTCACATCCATCCGAATTAAACTCCATCTGCCTCTCCTCAGCCCATTGGCCCATCTCACCATGGTCCTATTGTACTCTGAGATAACCCTCCTCACAATCCATTGCACCACCAATTTTGGTGTCATCTGTCAAATGTGCTAACCATTACGTTATATTTCCAAATAATCTATTTACATGAGAAAAGCAGTGGACCCAGCATTGATTCCTGCAGTTACATGCCTCCGGTCCGAAAAACAACCCACCCTCTGTCTCTTACCTTTATTAAGATGAAAGCCCATTGTGTTGGAGGTAGTAAAATGGCATGGATAGAGTATCAGCTAACTAATAGAACGTAGAATGTAGGGACAAGGGGTGCATCTTCAGGCTGGCAGCCCATAACCAGCAGACTGTGACAGGGACCAGTTCTAGGGCCACAAATATTTACAATATACTGTATAACTTGAGTGAGGGAAGTGAATGCACTATCACCAAGATTGCAGATAACACAAAATAGGCAGCAAGGCAAGTGGTGAGGATGACACAAAGAGTCTGCAGAGGGATCTAGAGAGGTTAAGTGAGAGGGCAAAAACTTGGCAGATGGAATATAAAATGAAAAAATGTGAGGCTTTGCATCTTGGCAGGAGGAATAGAGAAACTGAATATTATTTAAATGGACAAAGAATGCAGAAAGCTGCAGCTGAGGGGTATTTGGAGCCCTTGTCCATGATTCACAAAAATCCAACATTCAAGTTCCGTGGGTAATAGGGAAGGCAAATAGAATAATGGCCTTTATTTCAGAAGGAATGGATGATAAAGCTGGGAGGTTTTGCTAAAACTATGCAAGGCACTAGTCAGACCACAGCTGGAATATGTGAACAGTTTTTGATCTGTTATCTAAGAAAAGCTAGATTGGCATTGGAGGCAGTCCATTGAAGATTCACTCAGCTGATCCTGGGTATAGAAGGACCATCTTACAAAGAGAGGTTGAGTAGGTTCAGCCTTACTCAATGAGAGGCAACCTTACTGAAATGTACAAAGTTCTTAGTAAGCTTCACACGGTAAATTTGAAGTGGTTGTTCCCCCTTAAGGGATAATCTAGGACCAGAGGGCATCATCTTAGAGTAAGGGGTTACCAATTGAAGGCAGAGATGAGGAAGAATTTCTTCCCTCCGAGTGGAGTGAATCGGTGGAATTCTTTACCGCAGAGGGCTATCAAGGCTGCATCATTAAGTATACTCGAGGCTGAGACATACATATTTTTAATCTAGAAGGGAATCGACCATAATGGGGAAAAGGCAGGAAGATAGAGTTGCGGATGATCAAATCAGATTGAATGGTGGAGCAGACTCGATGGGCTGAAAGGCCTGCTTCTGCTCTACGTCTTATGGGCAAACACCGCGGAGGTACCAGCCTGAGCTAAACAGAGGAGTAAGGGAGATTTAGGTTGGGCTGGTCAGGGAGCAAGGCTGTTTGAGGCGGAGAAGAGCCTGCGTGATAAAGGCTGAGTGGAGGAGAAGTAACAAATCCAAGCAAGACAGAAGTGGTACCTCAGCAGCGTAACCTTTATACGTGTTATTGTATCAGCTGATGTTATTACTGCACAAGTCAGATCCCAGACTAAAATTTGGTTTGACAGATCACATTTTGTTTTGTTTTTATTTAGTGAGGTGGTCTTTCATCGAAACGCAAGCATATAATGCTACAAATGGTTTCATAACAAAATAGAAGTTACACAAAAGAAATGAAGATAAAATATAATAAACCAAACTACTAAATATAATTTTACAGATTTCAGTATGAACCAAATCAATCAATCAATCAATCTCAACACCATCACATTACAGTATACAAACACTAGAGAGAGTTCCATTGCCAGCAGTGATCAGTCAAGGGGGCGAACATATTGCTGTACATCACCATATTAGAATTTATAATATCCTTTATTGCAGTGTCACACCTTCACAATGTGCCAATAGCTACGTGACTAACACACTGCACATGCATCAAATGTACGGCCATTCCTTAGTCAAGAGAGACTATTGTCATACAGTGGACGAGCATTCTAAGTTAAGGGCAGCCACCAATGTAAATCCAGGGGTTAGGCATGATTAGTCTGCTGCTGGGGTCAGTCAGGGTTGGGGGGTCTGGGAGTAGATCAAGGTCATTCCTGCAGGTCCAGTGAAAACTTACTGGGGGAGTCACAAGAAGTCAGTTGGGCTGCTGCATTGAAATCAGTTAGGGGTCTGCAAGTCATAAGTTAAGGCTGTCTGGCTCAGTGGATCAGAGGGTGAACCATGATTAGTACTGGGGTCTGGCCACTAAAAGTCAAGAGGAATTTATCAGAGGTTACTGCCGCAGGAAGGATGTTGAGGAGCTCAGTTGTGAGGACTGGTGGCAGCATGCTGGGATTTAAAGGGATAATAATTGTGAAGGGGAGATACTCCATATATAAGGGAGGGGGGAACAGTTGGTCATGGAAGGGAAAGTCATAATGCAAGGAGTAATCAACAGTCAGCTTTGATGGGGACCAGTGAACTACTGTAACTGGTATGTTGACATGATACTCCTGGAGTTCGGGCAAGGTAAAGTGAATAGATGAAGAGTTGGATAGGCAGGTTGGGTGAAAATGTTGGGAAATTCAAAACCAATTGAGTTGACACAAAGAGCTACCAAGAAGGGAATGTGTACATTTGGAGATTCACTCTGAACTTTAGGCATCAACCTTCTTTGTGGCCCAAAGCACAACTTGACAACATCACGCAAAATGAAGAATCAATCCCACTAATGCCTATGATGCATAAGCCTTGTTATACAGCCTGGAAATAATCACCCTATTTTGTAATGTTGCAAGTACATCCCAAGTTCCCATGTCATTCACATAGTACAGCAGCTGCTCACTTCACACCTTGAGCCATAAAACATTATGTATCGCTGAGGATGAGTAGGCTCTGCACCTTCCATGTTGTAGTTGCAGTTGGACATACGTTCATTGACTGGACAGCAAGGCATCAATTACATTTGTGCAGTTTTTTTTTTCAACTGGACCTTGAGTTTCCAGTAGTATTGCACCAATCTTTCCAACTTTCCCAGTACTCTCTATTGTTGAGTTGGTCTAGTGAATGCTGTTTTTCCACAGTGATTGTGTTGCAAATGCTTTCAATCTTCCACCATAGTGTTCATCATTATGCCAAGGAAACTGCTGCTGTAACCTCCAGGAATTTGAAAAAGACTTTATCATGCTAAGCCATTAATACCTGCTATTTAAAAAGCTTTGCCTTTTTTGTCAGATGCTTTGACCTCCAGATGTACCAGTATGTACATATATTCATATGCTTGGAAAAATGTAATTATTGTGACAAAGAGACTCAATTTCAACATATTAGCTGTGCTGTGTTTTTTATTTCTACTGGTAAATTAAACCTTAATCATCTGAGTACACTGTAGTTGCAATTTGAATTGCATTGCGCAACAAGATATAATTAATTATTAAATAGTTTTATTTAATCATACTGCGCATGTACCAAGTTTCATTTGGCTTCAGATGTGGGATCAGAGGTGAACAAGCCCACAACTCCGCCCACCGCCCACGCAACTCCGCCCACAGCTGACGCCGACGCAACTCTGCCCACAGCCTCCACGGCCAGCAGCTCCAGAGGAGACAGCAGCACCCAGCCCTGCCGAGTCTTCACCATCCCCCCAGACCTCCCCCTTACTGAGGACGAACGGTCAGTCCTCAGTAAAGGGCTCACCTTTGTCCCCCTCCACCCACAGATCAACAAATCCCGCTCACGCTTGGACATAGAGCAGTTTTTCCGCCGCCTCCGCCTCCACGCTTACTTCTTCAACCGTGAACCTAACCCTCCCTCTACTAACCCCTTCTCCCGCTTCCAACACACCCCCTCCTCCTGGACACCACCCCAAGGCCTCCTACCCTCCCTCGACCTCTTCATCTCCAACTGCCGTTGAGACATCAATCGCCTCAATCTCTCCACCCCTCTCACCCACTCCAACCTCTCCCCCGCAGAACGTGCAGCCCTCCGCTCCAATCCCAACCTCACCATAAAACCCGCGGACAAGGAAGGCGCAGTTGTAGTATGGCGCACTGACCTTTACATCGCTGAGGCCAGACACCAACTCTCCGACACCTCCTCCTACCGCCCCCTTGATCATGACCCCACCCCTGAGCACCAAACCATCATCTCCCAAACCATCCACAACCTCATCACCTCAGGTGACCTCCCACCCACGGCCTCCAACCTCATCATTCCCCAACCTCGCACTGCCCGCTTCTATCTCCTTCCCAAAATCCACAAACCTGAATGCCCTGGTCGACCCATTGTCTCCGCCTGCTCCTGCCCCACCGAACTGATCTCCAACTATCTAGACTCCATTTTCTCCCCTTTGGTCCAGGAACTCCCTACCTATGTCCGTGACACCACCCACACCCTCCACCTCCTCCAGAACTTCCAATTCCCCGGTCCCCAACACCTCATCTTTACCATGGATGTCCAGTCCCTCTACACCTGCATTCCCCATGCTGATGGCCTTAAGGCCCTCCACTTCTTCCTGTCCCGCAGGCCCAACCAGTCCCCCTCCACTGACACCCTCATCCGCTCAGCCGAACTCGTCCTCACCCTCAACAACTTCTCTTTCAATTCCTCCCACTTCCTACAGACAAAGGGGGTAGCCATGGGTACCCGCATGGGCCCAAGCTACACCTGCCTCTTTGTAGGTTACGTGGAACAATCCCTCTTCCGTAGCTGCACTGGCCCTAAAACCCACCTCTTCCTCCGTTACATTGATGACTGTATCGGCGCCGCCTCGTGCTCCCACGAGGAGCTCGAACAGTTCATCCACTTCACTAACACCTTCCACCCCAACCTTAAGTTCACCTGGACCATCTCTAACACCTCTCTCCCCTTCCTGGACCTCTCTGTCTCCATATCGGGCAACCACCTAGAAACCGATATTCATTTCAAGCCCACCGACTCCCACAGCTACCTAGAATACTCCTCCTCCCACCCACCTTCCTGCAAAAATGCTATCCCCTATTCCCAATTCCTTCGCCTCCACCGCATCTGCTCCCAGGATGAGGCATTCCACTCCCGTACATCTCAGTTGTCCTCGTTTTTCAAGGACCGTAACTTCCCCCCCTCAGTGGTCGAGAACGCCCTCAACCGTGTCTCCCAAATCTCCCGCAACTCATCCCGCACACCCCGTCCACACAATAAGAACCAAAAAAGAATCCCCCTCGTCCTCACGTACCACCCCACCAACCTCCGGATCCAACGGATCATCCTCCGACACTTCTGCCATCTGCAATCCGACCCCACCACCAAAGACATCTTTCCCTCCCCACCCTTATCTGCTTTCCGGAGGGACCACTCTCTCCGTGACTCCCTTGTCCGCTCCACACTCCCCTCCAGCTCCACCACACCCGGCACTTTTTCCTCCAACCGCAGGACGTGCTACACCTGCCCCCATACCGCCTCCCTCACCCCCATCCCAGGCCCCAAGAAGACTTTCCACATCAAGCAGATGTTCACCTGCACATCTGCAAATGTGGTATACTGCATCCACTGTACCCGGTGTGGCTTTCTCTACATCAGGGAAACCAAGCGGAGGCTCGGGGACCGCTTTGCAGAACACCTACGCTGGGTTCGCAATAAACAACTGCACCTCCCAGTCGCGAACCATTTCAACTCCCCCTCCCATTCCTCAGACGACATGTCCATCCTGGGCCTCCTGCAGTGCCACAATGATGCCACCCGAAGGTTGCAGGAACAGCAACTCATATTCCGCTTGGGAACCCTGCAGCCCAATGGTATCAATGTGGATTTCACAAGTTTCAAAATCTCCCCTCCCCCACCGCATCCCAAAATCAGTCCAGCTTGTCCCTGCCTCCCTAACCTATTCTTCCTCCCACCTATCCCCTCCTCCCACCTCAAGCCGCACCTCCATCTCCTACCGACTAACCTCATCCCGCCCCCTTGACCTGTCCGTCCTCCCTGGACTGACCTATCGCCTTCCTAACTCCCCCCCTACACTCACCTTTACTGGCCCCATACCCGCCTCTTCGACCTGTTTGTTTCCTCTCCACCTATCCTCTCCGCTATCCTTCTTCTATCCGCCTCCCACTCTCTCCCTATTTATTTCAGAACCCCCTTCCCCTCCCCCTTTTCTGATGAAGGGTCTAGGCCCGAAACGTCAGCCTCTCTGCTCCTATGATGCTGCTTGGCCTGCTGTGTTCATCCAGCCCTGCACCTTGTTGTCTCGGATTCTCCAGCATCTGCAGTTCCTACTATCTCTGATTCATATTTTCCTGTTCCTGGTTAGAGTGCCAATTCGTTGTCATGGTCAACCTTCTGGGTATTTTTATTGAGGCTGTGTTACAGTAACCCACTGGCGGCAGGTAGGCAATTAGGCCAATTAAATTGCTCAGTGTCAGAAACTAACTGGAATTTTCTTAACTGTAGACTCACCCCCTACAGTGCCCATGCCCAGCCGATGAATTAGTATGTACAAAGATAATAAATAGGAGCAGGAGTAGGTAACTCAGCTCCCCCTCCCACCATCCACACCCCCACCCCAAGCCTGCTCCATGATTCAATATAATCATGGCCAATCTCATCTTGGCCTCAATTCCACTTTCCTGCCCAGTGTCCATAACCCTTCAACCAATTACTAATTAAGGATCTGTGCATTTCCTCCTCAGATTTACTAAGTGCCCCATCATCCATGGAACTTTGAGGTAGTGATTCTCACAGCACTTTGAGAGAAGTAATTTCTCCTTAACCTAAAACTATTGAGGTAATTGAGGGAGGCTCCTAAAAATAAACTGGGATGGAGCATGGAAAAAATCAATATCTCAATAAACGTAAGCACAGCCCTTCCTCTCCCTTTCCCTAGTCACAATTGTCAGGAGCTCACAGCTGCAATGGCAGACTGTCCTATGAATGGATTCTCCTTCCACAATAAAGGTCTGGTAATTGTGGTCAGTTTTGATTTTATCTCTTTAAAAGTTGTTCAGGTGGACCTCCAAATAAAGGCACAATATTACTTTATGTACCAACATAGGCAGCTCCCACCTCTGACTGTGGGACTACCAATCTTCCATCAGAGCAGGCCTTCAGTTAGCTCTCCAGTTTCAGGAACCTGTCCTCCTTCAATAGCACTGGGTCCAATAATGCAGCTACTTAATTGGCCACCTTCTCAAAAATCTCCTTTTGTCTTCCTTCACTGGCAATTATGGGTGTCTGTCATATATTGATTCCTAATGGTGGAATTAGGACCCAGGAGCAAAAATTAAGTCCATGGATTCTGTGAATTTCGGTTTGAAAGAGTAGTAGAAGAATTTTGGATGATTCTTCGCGGTTAAAAAAATCCTTGTCAAAGGTTCCTGTTTCTCATTGATTTTCAAGACGCATAATCTTTGAATTAAAATATGGGCACTTTTGTATTTTTTGCATCATTTTCATCTCTTCACAGAAAAATTGCTTATTTTTATATGAAGGTTAAAGAAATCTAGTTGACCTGATAGTCCAAGCAGTCAAGTTTTAAATATTTAGCCAGAAATTCTGAATTGAATCTCAGGTTCAGAAATCATTCAAAATTTATAACCAGACTTGAATGAGTTTCACAAGTTTTCATTCACGCTGATCAATGAACTGTTTTACAGTGGTAAAATGATCTAACTGAGGGAGAGAAAATTGGATGTACAGTCTTGCCTTACAGAAGGATGTCTTTTTACCTGATGACAAAATGACATTGCTGACTGCTGTGGAAATATCATGTCTTTAGTGTTGAGGGAAGAAGTGTGATGTGGATGACATCAGTATGAGAATACGAAAATGGGAATAATACAAATGTAAAATAACCTGTTAGAAAAATAATACAAAGCACTATTTTTGTTTTACTAATTTATGATACAGTGCTTATAAAATTATAATTATCTGTACTTGCCATGAAAGTAATAATACGTGATTTAATATGTTTACCATTGCAAATTTACTTCAACTGTAAATTAAGCTAAGTAATTGAGCTTTAGATGGGAAACTGAACAGACTACTAACAACTGAAAATGGACGACTAACAATTTCTTAATAAAATTATTTGTGCTTGCAAATGTTAAAAACCTATGTTTTAACTTGGTAACAAATTATAATGATGTTATAAATCAATGTAGTTTCACATGTATCTGAATATATTTAGGTAATTTGTTACTAAGTAACCTTACAGAGGGGAAGTCTTCAACTATGCTTCAAGTACTCCTTATCTGTCACGCTAAATGTCTTACAAATTGTTGGTTGGCTTGATTTAACTAAGCCTACTACTCAGCAATCAATTTAAATTAGGCTTTACTCTGAGATAATACAAAGCGGGAGCTTGCACTAATTAAACCAATACTAGGTTAAATGCGAAAATAACAATTCTATTATGTGTTCATTACTGCAAAGACTCCACCTATTTAAGCCAAGTAATTTGTTTTTTCTTGCTTTCATCTCAAACCTCCCATGCCTTCAAAATTAAGTGAAATGGCCCAATATAGAATTCCTTGTTTCAATCCTTTATCTTTGTTCAACAATATAAGAGATAGTAAGACTGGAAACATTTATTAACACTATTTGCTATCTTCCTTTGAATGCCTTAATTTCATGAAGTGGAAGCTTTTTCTTTGGCATGTTATTTCAAAAGGGCCAATATAAAGCTTCTAATGCAAATGAATATATTAGAAAACCAGAACATCTCCATTTATATTTTTTTTTCTTTTAAAAAGAAAACATTCAATTCAATCATTAAAATGCAGGAAATGACTTTGAAATTCTGCCAGGTTTTACCAACTGAAAGGAACTAATTTCAGTGAAATGTTGGAAAGACAAAACTTATATGTGTTTGAATAAACATTCATCCACTCATTCTGTAGTGATGGAAGTGATTAATGTTCTCAGGGCTCCCTTCAGCATTGAAAAGCTATCAGTTTTAGAAAGCATTAGCCTGGATCTGAGTTTATTCTTTGAATATAGTAATGGAATACTAAAATGTTTGCCTTCTTGGTATTTTATACCAATTGAATATCAACAGATTAACTACCTACACAGCAAGGCAATTGTTAGTAAGTATGACTGTTTCACAGTTTGAAACAAATGTCTATATCACAGCAAGTAACAAAATGTAATATTAGGAAAAATGTGAAGTTCTCTATTATCAGATCACAATTCTTGTCTCTGAAGAACATCCTCACTAGACTGATTATCTATCCTGTGCTTGTAGACTATCAAGGTAATACTGCCAAATTATTTCAGTTAGAGTTTAAAATGCTTCAGCTTTGTATTAAACAAGTGACATATCTGTGATTTATTTATCTTGGATAGTTATAGTACAGATTAAATGAAAAGCAGATTGTGCAGTTATTCTAAAATAATTCATTGTGAAAGTGCTTTAGAAATTCATGGAAAATGGCAGTGTTGGAGTTTAAAAAGTTTTAAATTCAGCATGATTGCTAGCATTTGTAGATGGTGGATCTATCCCATATGCTGTTATTTTAAAGTTGCTATGAGTATGACCTCTTTATGTTGATAAAGAAAGCACAGAATGATTGCAAACTAATTTTATACTAAGATTATTGTACATTTCAAACTGCTGTACTGATGTCATACACTCTCATGATTCCACAAACAAGTAAGAAAAAAGGAGAAAAATAGTTACAAAGGAAAATACGAAACAAATTCCAATTTTGTTACAGAATATACATTGGAATATTGCACTCACTGAAACCAAAGTTCTGTCTGCCTGTTCAAGTGAGTATGAAAGTATATTTCAAAGATCACAAATTTATCACAGTCAACTTATCCCTCGACCAATGCCAATTACAATATATTCATCACTTCAGTTATCCAACCAAAGTCTTTTTGCCATGCATTACCATGCACAAATTACCTCTTGTATTCTTTCTACATGATAACAGTGACAATACTTCAAAGCTATTTTATAAGCTGTGATGTTCTGGTTTTGTGAAAAGGTGTCATATAGATAAAAGTTCTTATGTAACTCATTATTTTGCTTGTAAATGATCCCCAATATGGTTGAGACACATAATTCATATAAAGAAGATTTAGCTAAATATTAATCGATTTCACAATAAGTGGAATGAGGAATTGCAGCAAGCACCACTTGACTGTTACAGAGGAACATTGGGTAAAATTTAATGGTTCTCACTGACTTGAATTCAGACACAGGTGGTCATTTGGTTGGCAGGAGTCTGCAGGGTGGGGACTTTGTGAATTGTCATTCCACACCAACCAAGCTCAGGCCAAGAAAAGTAGCAAGCCTTCTTGCTTGGAGACCAATTGAGGCTCTCAAAAAACCATTAAAGGGACCATTTAAGGGTCTTATCCAACCCATAATGGAAAACAGGGAATTCACCATCCAGTGAAACTAGTCTCTAAACTCTTTTGACTCTGTCAGCGGCCTACTGAGACAGGAAAGGGAGTGTGATCTTTTCATTCATAGGCACTCTCTGAACGATCAAAGGTTCCAGCAACAGGAAGGGGCCCAATGAAATCCAACTTCTGCTTCCTGCTCCAGCTTCTGAACTCCTGTACCCATGCAGGAACCCCCTACGCATGACCCCAGTATTGCTCACACTCACTTCCGACTAGCTTGCATTGCCAACCCCTTATGCAGCCCTGAGTACAGTATTAGTACAGCGTTATTTTGAGGTACCTGTCCCTCACTGGTCACCTCTTATAGGCAGGATTTCTGCCTTACTTTGGGCTTAATCAAGTGTGAAGCCCAAAGCTGTCGTGGTAAGTGCTTAATTACCTGGTAATTGTGCTGGGCCTCCCAGAAAGAAGAGAGATAGGGTTCCCACAACTCCAGCTGATGGATGAGTGCCCAAGTCACACTCATTAACTTTCACTTATAATGTCAGGGAGACTTATAAGTGTAAACAGTGTTGAATTGTGGCAAACCAGGGCACAGTCTGGGTATAACCACTAAATTAATATTTGGTGATCTAACTGGAGGTCTCTTCAGACAGCCAGAGGCACATATCAGTTCTAGTGTACAGAAAGACTGGTTAACTAGAATGCTGGCTAAAGACACATGGTGGCTCCCAGGTAAAATGAATCAATCGGGAGGGAATGTTGAATACTGGCCATCCTCATCTCTGGAGCTGTGGGTGAGTTATTCAACTACATCTTGTCTCTCACCTAAAACCACCCTGGAACTAAAACTGGGGCATAGGTTAATTATGGTACGGTAAAGTATAACATAAAATCATGCAAAACTATCCTACTTTGATTTATTGTATGTTATCATAGGCAGTTTTACATGTGTGAGATTTATTCACAAGATTATTGGTAAATTCTAACACGTTGTCCATTATTGACTTCTTATTTAAATTGTAAATTTCACACTGTTTCACAAAGAGTAACCTGAATAATGTAAAATAGCACATTTTGGATTCTTTTTGCAGTGTGCATACAATAGCATAAATTATAATCATAAAAGTAAATTGAACCAATATAAAAACAAAATTAGTTAAATGCAAAATGTTTAATTCTTATATTGCTATTATAAGTCTAGATTGTAAATGATCACAAATGCTGAGAACACTTGCAAATACTTAGAGAAAAATAATCAAAGTTTTTAAACCTTTTAAAACTGGACAGGCATTGTAAAAATAGATAAATTAGATCTTATGAATTATTCATGATCAAAAGTCAAAATGGGCATTTTAATAGGTTGACTGAGATAAGGCAGATGTTGAAATCTGCAATACTTTAATTAGAAGATCAGAAATTAAGTGATCAGAAATGATCATTAATGTATATTTATTGCTCTTAAACAGATCAACAGTTAGAGGGTTAGATGCTCTTTATCAACAAATAGTAAAAATTAAAAGATTTAAAAATAGATTTGATGCTTTTTAGTACAGTAATAATAACTAAAAGTATAGACTATGCCCTTATTTGAACATCCTGCACCAACAGTTTAATTAAGGACCAATAGTCTTTCATGGAACAAATGTCAGCTTTTACTAAATGCAGCTATATTTTAATGTAGGTTTGATTGAAAGAAAAGAGCTTCCCAGTACAATGGAAACTTTGAAGAGTTATTCTATATAAGATCAGACAGTTATATCTGCCTATCTTGCTACTTCTATCTACATTTCCAACTTAGATGAAACTTTGGAAAAGCAAAAAGCCAATCAGCCATCTGAATTTTATGATTTTCACTGCTTTGATTAAAAGAAGGTTGCAAACATTGGTCACCAAGCAGCCTGAGGCAAATTACTTTGCAACTTTTGCAGGCTAGACGAGAAAAATCTCACTTGCTTAAAATCAAATCAGTTTAGATATACAGCATTACAAATTGACCATAAGACATAGAAGTGGAAGTAGTCCATTCAGCCCATTAAGCCTGGTCTGCTATTCAATAAGATCATGGCTGATCTGATAATCCTTGACTCCATTGTCCTGCCTTTTCCTTATGACCCTTGATTCCCTTACTGATTAAACATCTGTCTGTCTCAACCTTGAATATACTTATTGACCTAGCCTGAACAGCCCTCTGTGGTAAAGAATTCCACATATTCAATACCCTCTGAGAGAAGAAATTCCTCCTTATCTCTGTCTTAAATACACAATCCTTATTTTGCGGCACTCTGGCCCTGGACTTTCCCATAAGGGGAAACCACTTTTCCACATATACTCCATCAAGTCCATTAGAATCTTGTCTGTTGTGTAGAACATACAACAGTACAGTACAGGAACAGACTCTTCAGTCCACCATGTCTGCACCAAAGACAATGCCATCCCTAAGCTAATTCCATCTGCCTGCACATGGTCCATATCTCTCTATTCCCTGTCTGTCTAAATGCCTTAAAGAAGTTAATATTGTATCTGCTTCTACTGCCTCCCTGGCAGCATAGGGACCTACCACTCTCTGAGTAAAATGCTTGCCTCGTACATCTCCTTTAAACTTTCCCCCTCTCACTTTAAACCTTTCCCATATAGTATTTCACATTTCCACCCTATCCATGCCTCTCACAATTTTATATACTTCTACCTGGTCACTCCCCAGCCTCTGACACTCTGGCGAAAGCAATCCAAGTCCAACCTCTCCTTACAGCTAATACACTCCACTCCAGGCAACATCCTGGTAAACCTCTTTTGCACCTTCTCTGTCCCTCCACATCCTTCCTTTAGTGTGGCAATCAGAACTGCACACAATTCTCCATATACGGCCTAACTGAAGTTTTATACTGATGCATCATGACTTGCCAACTTTAATACTCAATGCCATGACTGATGAAAGCAAGCATACTGTATGCCTTCTTTACCACCTTATCCACTTGTGTTGCCACTTTCAGGGAGCTATGTATTTGCACCCCAAGATCCATCTATATATCAATGCTTCTAAGGGGTCCTGTCATTTACTGTTTCTATGGGTTGTCTCTCATTCTTCTAAATTCCAGTCAGTACAGGCCCAATCTACACGACCTCTCCTCATAAGACAATTTCTCCAAACCTGGAATCAATTCAGTGAATGAAACAAAGAATTACAGGTGCTGGAGGTCTGGAACAGAAACAGAAATTGTTGGTGAAACTCAGCAAGTCTGGTGGCATCTGTGGGAAGAAAGCAGAATCAATATTTCAAGTCCAGGGCTGAGCCAGTAACATGCCAAATCTGGCAGTTCTGATGAAGAGTCACTGGACTCGACAGATTACCTTTGCTTTCTTCTCACACATGCTGCCAGACTTGCTGAGTTTCTCCAGCAATTTCTATTTTTGTATCAGTTTAGTGTACCTTCTCTGGACTGCCTCCAGTGCCGGTATATCTTTCTTTAGATAAGGGGCTAAAACTGTTCACAGCTGTAGTCTGACTCATGCCTTGTATAATTTTAGCAAAATCTCTATTTATTTGCTTCATACTCTTTGAAATAAGGGCAAACATTGTCACAGTTGTACAAGACTTTAGTAAACTCACATTTGGAATACTGCATACAATTCTTGTTGCCTTGTTAAAGGAAGGATGCTATTAAACTGGAAGGAATGTAAAAAAGATGTTCAAGGAAGTTACTGACATTGGAGGGTTTGTATTATAAGGAGAGGTTGGATAAGCTGGGACTTTTTCCCCTGGTGCGCAGGAGGCTAAGGAGTGACCTTATGGAGGTTTATAAAATCATGTCAGGCATAGACACAGTGATTGGCAAGGTCTTTTCTCCAGCACAGGGGAGTTGAAAACTAGAGGACATAGGTAAGGTGAGAAGGAAAAGATTTAAAAGGGACCGAGGGGCATTTTTTTCACACAGAGGGTGGTGTGTGTTTGGAATGAACTGTCAGAGGAAGTGGTAGAGGCGAGTACAATTACAATACTTAAAACACATTTGGGCAGTTACATGGACAGGAAAGGTTTAAAGGGATATGGACCAAAGGCAGGCAAACAAGGACTAGTTCAGTTTAGGAAACCTGGTCAGCATAGAAGATTTGGGCTGAAGGGTCTGTTTCCTTGCTGTATGACTCTATCTGCTTTCCCCATTACCTGCTGAACTTAGGTGCTAGCTTTTTGTGATTCATGGACAAGGATTCCTAAATCTCGCTGTTCTGGAGCTGCACTAACAGCTCACACTTTTCCACATTATACTTCATCTGCTAAATTTTTGCCCACTCATTTAGCCAATCTATATCCCTCTGCAGACTCTTAATGTCATCCTCACCACTTGCCTTCCCACCTATTGTGTTGTCTGCACACTTGGCTATAGTATATTCACTTGCCTCATTCAATTCATTTAAATATTTTGTAAATCAAAATAGCTCCAGCACTGATATCTGTTGTAGTCCACTAGTTACAGGTTGTCATCCTGAAAATGCACCCCTTATCTCAACTATTATTTAGCCAGTTGTCTGTCCATGCTGACATACTACCTCCAACAATCATGGGCTCTTATCTTCTTGAGTAACCGAAAGTGTGGCACCTTATTATACACCTGAAAATCCAAATATATTAGAGTCATAGTCATAGAGATGTACAGCATGAAAATACCCTTTGGTCCAACTCGTCCATGCTGACCAGATAGCCTAAATAAATCTAGTCCCATTTGCCAGCATTTGGCTCATATCCCTCTAGACGCTTCCTATTCATATACCCATCCAGATGTCTTTTAAATGTTGTAATTGTACCAGCCTCTATTACTTCCTCTGGTAGCTCCTTCCATACACACACCACCCTCTTTGTGAAAAAGTTGCCCGTTAGGTCCTTTTTAAATTTCTTCCCTCTCACCTTAAACCTGTGCCATTTAGTTTTGGACTATGTCACCCTGGGGAAAAAACCTTGACTATTCACTGTATCCATGCCCCTCGTGATTTTATAAACTTATATAATGCCACCCGTCAGCGTCCAATGCTCCAGGGGAAAAAAAGCCACAGCCTATTCAGCCTCTCCCTATACCTCAAACCCTCCAACCCTGGCAACATCCTTGTAAATCTTTTCTGAACCCTTTCCAGTTTCACAACATCTTTCCTACAGCAGGAAGACCAGAATTGAACGCAGTATTCCAAAATCTTCTGTAAAGCTGCAACATGACCTCCCAACTCCTATATTCAACACACTGACCAATAAAGGCAAGCATACCAAATGCCTTCTTCACTACTCTGTCTAACTGCGAATCCACTTTCAAGGAACTATGAACCTACACCTCAAGGTCTCTTTGTTGGGCAACACTCCCCAGGACCCTACCATTAAGTGTGTAAGTCGTGCCCTACCAAAATGCAGCACCTCATATTTGCCCAAATTAAACTCCATCTGCCAATCCTCGGCCAATTTGCCCATCTGATCAATGTCCCTTTGTATTCTGAGGTAAACTTCTTTGCTGTCACTACATCACCAATTTCGGTGTCATCTGCAAACTTATTAACCATATTTCCTGCATTCACATTCAAATCATTTACATAAATGACCAAAAGCAGCATACCTAGCACTGAACCTTGTCAAGGTAGGAGGAAATGAGTTTGGTGAGGCAGGAACAGGCTGATACAATGGATATGCTGATACTTGTTCCTGCCCCACCAAGCTCATTTCCTCTTACCTTGACTCCATCCTGTCTCCAGTTGTCCAAACCCTGCCAACGTAATCTGCAATTCCTCTGATACCCTCTACCATATTGACAATTTCCAGTTCCCTGGCCCTAGCTGTCTCCTGTTCACCATTGATATCTAATCCCTCTTTACCTACATTCCCCACCAGGATGATCTAAGGGCTCTTGGCTTCTTCCTCGACTAGAGGCCTGAACAATCCCCATCCGCCACCATTCTCCTCTGCATGGCTGTTCTCTCACTGAAGAAGTTCTCCTTTAATTCATCTCACTTCTGCCAAGTCAAAGGAGTGGTCATGAGAACCCACATGGGTCCTAGTTATGCCTGCCTCTTTATGGGGTATGTGGAACAATCCTTGTTACAGACCTACACTGGCCCCCTCCCACAACTCTTTTGTCGATATATCAACACCTGTTTGCTGCCACTTCATGCTGCTGCCTGAACCTTGAAAAATTAGTACATTTTGCCTCCAATTTTCACCGCTCTATAACTTTCACATCGTCTATTTCTGACACTTCCCTTCCTTTCCTTGACCTCTTCATCTCCATTTTGGGGAATAAATTGTCCACTGCCATCTACTATAAAGCCACTGACTCCCATAGCTACTTTCATTACAACTCTTCCCACCCCACATCCTACAAGGACTCCATCCCATTCTCCCAGTTCCTTCACCTACATGGTATCTGTTTAACCTTCCAAAACAGGTGCTGCTGACATGGCCTCCTTCTTCCATTACCGAGGTTTCCCACCCACTACGCGTGACAGGGCCCTCAACCGCATCCGACCTATCACCCATGCTTCAGCCCTTGCCCTTCCCATCATCCACAGCAGTGTGATCGGGTCCCCCGTGTTCTCACTTTTCAACCCAACAGCCTCTGCATTCAAAGGATCACTCGCCACCATTTCAGACAACTTCAGCAAAGTGCCACCACGAAACTCATCTTCCCCTCACTCCCGCTGTCTGCATTTTGTAGGGATTGTTTTCTCTGGGACACCACAGTCCATTCCTTGACCACCAACACCATCCCCGTTCCCTTGGCACCTTCCCATGTAACTGCAGAAGGCACAACACCTGCCCGTTCACCTCCTCCCTGCTCACCATCCAAGGGCCGAAATAGACTATCCAGGTGAAGTAGCATTTCACCTGTACCTCGTCCAATCTTGTGTATTGTATTCACTGGGCCCAATGTGGCCTGTTCTACATTGGAGAAACCAAACGCAGACTGGGTGACCACTTTGCAGAACAACTCCAGTCCATGTGCAAGCATTACCCTGACCTTCCTGTAGCTAGTCATTTTAATACAGTGTCCTACACGTATGCCCACTTGTCGGTTCTCAGCTTGCTGCAGTGCTCTAGTGAATCACAGTGAAAATTGGAGGAACAACTATCATCTTCAAATTAGGCACTTTACAACCTGCTGACCTCAATATTGAGTTCAACATCTTCAAATTGTGAACCCATTCCTTCCCTTTCTTTTAGCTTTGCTTGTTACATTCTCTATCACCATGTCCTCTCTCCCCTCCCCTCACTCTAGCGGGACTGTCTATTCCTTCCAGTCTGGCAGTTAGACACACCATTGTTCTGCCATTCTCACATTCCGATCACTTAATCTGAATTATCAACATCCTTTTTCCTCTAGTACTCGTACCCCCCACCACCTCACTATAGCATAAATGCTGCCCCCTCCACACTTCACTTCAGCTCTGATGAAGAGTCATCTAGACTTGAAACGTTAGCTTGTTCTCTCTTCATGGATGCTGCCTGCCTTGCTGTGATCTCCAGCATTTTTGTTTTCAGTAAGGAAACCAGAGTGCATACCTTGTGGATTCAGCTCACCACATATCCAGACAACCTCCATGCCTGACACTGGGCAACTGCATTTCAGGGCACAATTCATGAACACCTGTTTGCCACATGCCCTTTGTTCACTGACATTGGGCATCTGTCACATGACAACCCATCACGGCCATCAGTTCCCTGGAAAAATAACATCAGGCCTGCTATCTGGCAGGGGTGGAGTGTGTCATTTACATCTTCGAATTCACTGTCCCACCAGGCCTTGTTTAGGAGCCTGTTGGTATCGAAAAAGATCTGAAAGCAGACAGAGATCGGGGAGGGAAAAAAAATCAGAGACCTCCAACATGATCAGGTAACAGTCTGGAGAACACCAGTTGAAGTTGCAGCTTTCTGTTACTTGCTTGGTTTGAAATGTCCTAATGTTCATGTCCCTATCTTGGCTAGTAAGATTCAGGACTTCTTGCTCTGTCTGTGCAATGCTGGGGTCTCTTCCATTCATCCTGTTCCTCACCCAAGCACTGCCTTCTTCTGCAAGAAGAGAGGTAGAGAGTGAGATTGTGTTGAATGGAGGTGCATGGGGCTTGTGCATATGGTAGATCTATTAGAAGAAAGAAAGTAGAATGTGACCTGCTCTGAAGTCCTTCAGACAGTAACAATCAAACCTTAGTGATCAAAAGATGGTTCAGGTTGTTTTGCAGGAAAGAAGGTACAAAGTCTGTGGTTGGTGATAATAGCAGCAATGTGTTAATAGTGGAGAATTTGTGAATCCAAAGCCACAGAAAAGTGTTGAGAATGTCAAGTTGCAAACATTTGTACTTTAACTTGACCATTTAGTTCAAAATGAAAGTGAACTGGGTTCTCAAAGGTTGCTAGTTAGCATTTCTAACTGAATACAAGGCTAATGTATTTCACATTGCTTTGTCAAAGAATGCAGTGGAAGCCATTTTTAAGATCAGATGATGGACTTCCCTACAAATCAATAAAAATTACAGCAAGGCAACGTTCTGTGTGGTCAGCAGAGAGAAGAGAGTGCTTGGCTTTGCAAACTAATACAATTAGATGTGGAAGGTTTATGTCCTCTAGTTGAAGAGACATGTCCTACAGCCATCTAAGAATTCCAGGAGATTTATTCTGGCATGGCAAGAGGATAAAGAATTATCTGTGTATGCTTTACTGCTGGTTGGGAATTTACATTATTGTTATTTTTTTCTTCAAAATCAAAGGGAAGGGCCTGGAGGCAGTCACTCGAAGTTACTACTTTGAAAATAGGCAAATACAAACCTGTTAGTAGCTGGAAGCAATGAAGACTAATTCCATCGAGAATTTAATGTGTGATCATTATAAAAGTGAAATGTACCTTTTTGCAGTTACCTACAAAAGTAATGTTTAGTTAATAGTGTTTTTGGTCATTGGTTACAATAAAAGTCTTAAAACATGAAATCTTGTTGTGTGATCTTGCTATCTAGCTATTAATTGAAAGTGCAAATTTTTCTATGAATACTATAAGGCTGTACAAGGATCATAACAGTTTCATTTGGAGAACATGGCTAGAGACCCCAAAGAAAATGAATACATAAAATGGAATGACTCAAATTAAAGAAAAGTTCTGCAGATGCTGGAGATCTGAAATAAAACTGGAAGTGCTAGAGAACCAGAAGAAGAGCCATATTGGACTTGAAGCATTACCTCTGTTGTTGTCTCCTCAGATGCTGCTAAGCCTGCTGAGGTTTTCCAACACTTTCTGTATCTATAATATAAAGAGGACATGGGTAGATTTGAGCAGCACACAACACACATGAAAATGCAAAACAAATTAAGTTTAACATCAAAACAGCAAGGGAGCAAATTTACATCACCAAAAATTTCTTCACCAGATTGAATGAATCCCTAACATAATGGAAGCCAACAAATAAAGAACAAAATCACTATTTTTATCTCAAATGTTTCGATCCAGATCATGGAATTTCCTTACCCAATTTTTGACACAAATGAATCAAGTCAAAAACTTGGGGAGCGTGAGAGAGTTAAGAGCAACATTTGCATGAAATATTGTAAAACATAATAACCTAAGTAACTCATTTTTGAATGAATGTAACTCTTAATCAGTTTTATCATGGGGGAAGACATGCTTGGGAGGTAGGGTTTTGTGTTGGGACCCTGGAGCAATGTTGTGATATTTCTAAATAGCTGCTCATCACTCGGCATAAATAGCAATGTAAGTGGAGTTAGAACATGCTAGAACGAACACTCTGGAAGAACACTAGACCAGACTACAATTATACTATCCACATTCTGAAAGAAACATCGAGAGCACTTTGACACGAAACTTGAAGAAGACAGATTTGTTATTACCTGATGTAACAATAGGTCAGAGCTTGGATATCTATGATAAACTCACAATGTAGTATCAAACTACATAATAAAAGATGAACAACCATCACATTAATTAGTGCAAAAATGAAATGTATAAAAACTGATTGGGACCTTTTCTGGACTTCAGAAGTGAAATTTGGATTTTCCTCCCTCTTCAAGTATTGTTTTCTCAATTATTATTTTTCTTATTACATCATTTGGTGCCATTTTTGGAAAGGAGAATTTGACACATCAATTGGAAATGCAGATTCAAGACTTTCTGCTGTTATTGACTCACTGCCTTGTAGAGAACTCCTTTCTGATGCTAATATTTAAAGATAAAGAGGACACAGAGAGTCCAAAGGATATAATTTGGGTCATTAAGTGCAACTTGGCAACTAAAATAGTTTTCCTAAAGTTGATATTGATCTCAATTTGACAGCTTATTTTTTCCATGTCTTCAATTTGACCTTGCAAAGCTTTATTTTTTGCAATACCTTAGCAGTATCAAGCTACAGGGGTAAAGTGGGACTTCAAAATTCTTTGAGGATTTCCAAGGTCAGGCTTTCAGTTATTTAAGTGTTGAGAATGCCTGCTTTAATTTTGAATTAATAAAAGTTGGACATTTGAAATTATGCTGATAGTATCTAGCAAATCTATATTGGCATGTTTCTCACAACTTTCTTTTTGACAGACATCTCTGTAAAGATTAAAAGGGAAAATTCACATGATATTGTGCATTATTTAGTACTTTAATTGTCAGTTTTATTTTAGAACAATGACAGGCTGAATAGAAATTTACGTAATGCTGGTTTCTAAATATAACTGGGATATTTAACCACAAAAGGGTAGGAATTTTCTCATGAAGCAATTGCTTTCAAGGTCAGTACCGTATGTTGGTGCATAAATCATTAATAGATCTAACACAATAGGAAGCCACTCAGTCCTTCATGCCAATGACACTTCTTTGGTAGAATTATCCAATTTGCATTGTTCAGTTGTCTACGTATCACATGATCTGATGTTGTTGCCATGTAGTAGGGAAGTGTGCTAATGTGTGCTATATTTGATTTTAGATCCAATGCTGACGCCATTTGATATCTTAGGAATTATGTTTTCTATGTCTGCTAATTCACTAATTTATCAAATGGAGCTGAGACCTTAAATTTACATTCAAGCAAATGTTGTTACATCACTGAATTGTTGATAGATGCTTTAATTTGTTGATTATCTTGATTTGCATAGTATTATTAGGATTTTGATTTCCTTGTACTACACTTATTTTGTTGTCTTGTGGTATTCTAACTAGATTAAAGTTGTTGCTAAATCTTTGTTGTTGTAAAGATTGTTGTCACAGTAAAACTGAAAACTGTTAAAGTTTCTGTTTCCTTTAAGCTTGTTTTTCCTTTACCAATATGGCTTATGATTGCAGTTATTCCTATTCCAAAATGGCTGAAAATCTGTTGGTAGGAGATTTCTTGAAATGGCTTCGCTCAACAAAATTCAATAAATTTTTGACTCTCCCAAAGATGTCTGCCTGACATCATTGGTGCTTTTTTTCTTTATCCAATGTTTCATATTTTTGAATGAATAAAATTGATAAAGCTTCCTTTACACCTAACCCTAGGTGTGAGGCCACACCTGGAGTACTGTGTGCAGTTTTGGTCTCCTTACTTGAGAAGGGATATACTAGCACTGGAGGGGGTGGAGAGGAGATTCACTCAGTTGATTCCAGATTTGACAGTGTTGGATTATGAGGAGAGACTGAGTAAACTGGGATTATACTCATTGGAATTCAGAAGAATGAGGGGAGAACTTATAGAAACATATAAGATTATGAAGGGAATAGATAAGGTGGAGGCAGGGAGGTTGTTTCCACTAGCAGGTGAAACTAGGACTAGGGGGCATAGCCTCAAAATAAAGGGAAGCAGATGTAGGACTGAGGTCAGGAGGAACTTCTTCACCCAAAGGGTTGTGAATCTGTGGAATTCCCTGCCCAGTGAAGCGGTTGAACCTACCTCGCTGAATGTGTTTAAGGCAAGGCTAGATAAATTTTTGAACAGTAAAGGAATTAAGGGATATGGTGTGCAGGCAGGTAAGTGGAGCTGCGTCTCAAAAAGATCAGCCATGATCTTATTTAATGGCGGGGTAGGCTCAAGGGGCCGGATGGCCTACTCCTGCTCCTAGTTCTTATGTTCTTATGTTCCTAATTGCCAAATAAAGTTTCAATCTTTTGTTCAAACTGTTGAAATAATAGATTGCATTAACTTCACTGTTAGAGCTTTGTTACTTTCAATTGCAATGACAGTCTTTATTCCTAATTCTTTTTCTTCTTTAATTGATTTTGTTTTAGCCTTCAGCTGAATAATTATCTTAACTTTCTGTTAATGTTTTCATTGAGTAAATAGTTCAGAAATGTGTAGCTAGCTGTTAGAAGTCTTAACTGTGCTCCTCAGCCTAGATCTGCTTTGGGTGTCCAGAAATTGGCTTCTTTCATTGGTACTCAATTCAGAATTTGTGCCTTCCCTGCAAGTTGGCTTTTACTGTTCTCAGTGCTTTCTTATAGACTTGTTTCCTCTCCTGCTATCTATAAATGGAGATTGAAGATTTACAGTTTTCTGGTGACATTTCTTTTCAGAGGTCTTTTCTTCCCCAATTGCTGTTCAGCTCCTTGGCTTTTCTCTGGCTGCTGGCTGGTCTTAAAGATTAATTATGAGCATAGAACATAGAACAGTACAGCGCAGTACAGGCCCTTCGACCCACGATGTTGTGCCGACCTATTATCCTACTCTAAGATCAAACTACCCTGCATACCCTACATTTTACTATTATAAATAATTATAGAAATAAGAAATTGAATTACTCTCCTCCGAGTGATGTCTGGTTTGTTTCTCAATCTTCACAGATATCACGGTTTTCTAGGCAGTGGTCACCACCATCATTACTGTGTGGTTTGATGCCACACTATGAGTTTGGGTTCTTTACAGACTGGTCAAGGAGTAAGCAAAGCCAAGGTCTGTCTTCAGGCTTGGGCTTCAAAGTAAAACTATTTATTATACATACTCCTACAGACTGATCTAAATAGTAATCCTAGATATAAAACCCACCTGGTTCACTTATGTCCTTTGGGGAGGGAAACTGTCATCCTTGCCTGGTCTGGCCTACATGTAACTCCAGACCCACAGCAATGTGGTTGACTCTTAACTGCCCTCTAGGCAATTAGAGATAGGTAATAAATGCTGCCCAAGCCAGCGACACCCTCGTCTGTAAATCAATAAAACAAAGGCTCCAAGTTATTTTTACATTACATTAGGTAATGATTAATCTATCTTCTTTGTGTGTTCTTTGTATTTCTTCCAGGCTGTAGAGAGTTCTCATATAGTTTTGTCTAGTGTTTTATCAGAGCATTCCTTCTTGTCTAGTCTAACTACTGCTCTCACTATTATTTATGCTTAGTGATTTGCAGCTAAGTGACGTTTTTGCAAGTTTGCTCCAGGGTCCCAACCTGTGGAGAATGGAACATATTCCTATTTCAGGCATTCAATTCCACCTCTGGGTGTGATAAAATGTAGAGCTCTCAACAATGTGCTTCAGGCTCAACTTCATAAGATTGTTCCTGGTACAATACTGCATTTCTATTTCCTACAGTATCCATTTCTATCCGCCTTTATGTGAATGTACTAACCTAGGCTAACTAATGCCTTGCTGCTTGAAGACTTCCACTAAACATAGGGATTTGTCCTGTATTTGCACAGTATTGAGGTGACCTAAATTATTTTCCATTCACCTGCCACCAGAAAATAATGTCCCTGAGTTAGTTTCAAGTAAAGGCAGTATTCTAGCCAACCACAAATATTGCTTGAAGCATTGAGCCCTTAATGTATCCCATGGCATAGCATCCATTTTTCCAACCAAAGTGCAACATTTATATTATGTTAGGCTTAAATAAATGAAAAATATTGGTTGAATAGTCATTCCAGAAATAAAGGAACAATGAAGCTCAATATGGCACTTCTCCTTTTGGCTGTATGTTAATTAGGAATTTTGATAGTGGATTTTTAAAGGAATTCCTATTGATATTGCTTTACTATCTTCCTACATGAATGCTTGACCCACAGAAACATGTCAATGCACTTCTGTGCAGACCGACCCTTTAATGCAATACAAAAAATGTTGTTTTCGGAAGTACCATCTTTCAAAGAAAAAGTTCCAAAATCTTTGTAATAAAGGACGGTTGGCTTCTTCAGCTGCACATAAAAAATGTCAAGCCATTATTTGTTGTCATGGTTAATATTCATCTGTCAATCAACACTACAAAAAACATCTCAGCTGCTTATTTAGCTTATTGCTGTGCTCACATTAGAACCATGTTTGCTTAATATACAAGTGACTACATCTGAAAGGTAATTAATTGATTTTGAAGTGGTTTTCAATATCATAGGGATGGGAAAGGTGCTATTTAAACATAAGTTTATCTTCTCCTCATTCTTTGTGCACTCATACAGCTTGTATATTTACGTCATGTTCTGCAAATGACACTCAAAGATAAAGCTTTAGTATTTAAGTTTTAGCAAATAGTACTCCTTTAAATTCGTTATGCCATTTAAAGAAAAGGGTCTGCTTTAACTTTTGCCATTTCTGTAAGCCTTAAGCATCATGAATGCTTACGTTTTATCAATTTTGTTATGCTCCAGTCAAATGCAATTGTTCCTGACTCCAGTAAAATTAATGCTGTAATACAAATCTACATAATATTACTCTAGGAAGCATTATGAAAAGGGATTGCTTCAGCTAGGAGTTATTTTATTGAGAAATGCATCACCTCAGATGTTTGCCAGAAGAAAATGCATCAGAATACACTCAGCTATCAACACTTCCTGCTTGTCACCATGGATTAGACTGGAAAACTGCAGATAACAATAAAGGAAAGCACATTCTCCAGTACATTTCAAGTTTTCATTTAACTTCCTGCATATCCTAGAAACCCTTTTCAAGAAGAAGGCAAAAATATTTATTGATTTTAGTAGTAATCAAAAAATCTCTAATTGAAATTAGCTTCACAAACAACATACCAATAAAATAGAAAGCACATAATTCCCTATCAAATTAAAGTGAATAATTACCAATAGCTTGATCATAATTTCTATAAGAATGTTGGTAATACAGTTTGGTAAATTTATCAATGTTATGTTTACAGAAATAGAAAATTAAATCGTGTACTCTTAACGATATAGTTTGGCTAATTATTTTTTAAACTCTCCAAAGGCAATTTCCTTTCAATGTCATTTTTATAGCATATCTGGTGTATTGTGAGGACAGGCTGATTTGTTGTTCATAATGACATTACATATTATGATTTTTTTCTTTATCAAGCATAAACTCAACAATTATTTAATTAGCCATTAATCAACTACACAAATATTCCATTATTTTTAGTAATTTCTGCTATTAAATGAAAAGGGGGCACCTGAATGTAATTTCCTCCCAGTATTTTCAAGGCCTTATATAAATCATATTCAAATCCCACTGAGTATAAATTGTATGTGACCTACATTTATAGACATAGTAAAAAAAATCAACTCATTGTGTTTCTGATCTATTGGAAATTGTTGATTTTCCCTCTCTAAAGTTTTAAGAGCTTCCTTATTTCAACCAGAAAAAAATCCTCCTTAATTCTGTCCTTTTACCCCAATCTAACCAATAGTGAGGCAACAATTCTTGCTGAAGTCTTTGTCACTGTAGTTCTGTTTCTGACCACTTGGAGGTGTATGCGATTTGCCTGAGGTGCTTCACCTTCCAAAATTCCTTCCCTCCCCCAGCTTTTACCATTGTTCGGTGCTTCTGTCTCTTTATAACAAAGATTGGGAACCTGTTACTGGACAAACATCCGAATGGAACCTGATTAAACAAATTATCTTTGTTAAATTGGGTAGCAATATCTCCTTTTATTTTTGGCTTAGACGACTATTTGTTGTGCAGTCTCAAATTATGTGGTCATTTATGCCCTCTCTTTGTTTTTGTTCACTAATCTCTTTACCTTATCCTAATAATGACGACGAATAAATCTGGGTAAAACATTTCTTACCCACTGTACTGATTACATGTTTATGTTAGAGATTTTCTGCTGACATTACCTCTTAATTTAGGTGTAAACTTCTAAAGCTAAAAGAAACGTGAAGCACCCTACAAAACAGTTTGAGCCATGCAATGCATTACAGGATAGCCTCTAAAGCCAAAGTGAAAAGTGGCTGCTGGAGGCAGAAGCGGCCAAAGGTAATGACTGCTGAACACCAAAGCACTTCTATTTTAACTGTGCAAGCCAGCAAAGCCTAAGCTCCAAGTATTAATTGAACTCTCCTTCTTATACTTCCCAGATGAGATTGCTGAATCAGTCTGGATAATCACAAACAGAAAACTACATTCCACGACTCATTGATGCAACTCATTGACACGAGATCATATTAATAACAAACAGTATTCGCCTCTATTTGTCTTCCAATTAGCACTTAGCTCTTGCTACATTTGATTCTTGCAGAGCTATATTGTAAAGCAGAAAAATATTTTTTCTGGAGGCAACATTAGAACAAATCACAAAATTAAATAATCTTGATTTGTCTATTTTTTTCATTTTTTTGCCTTGCCAAAAATAGGTTGAACAAAAAATAATTGTTAGGTAGGCCAGCATCAACCATTCAGCATTGTCTTTGAAGGGTTTCAACTCATGCAGTCTCATTTGATCGAAAAACAGCAAGAATATAGGAGACCTTGGGCAAATTTTATCATGCCTTTACCATTGGGATAAAAGCTGGTTGATGCTAAATGTTGAACAACAACAGCAAGGATTGTTTTTTTTGGGGGCTTCTTCAATAAAAAAAATGATTTTGTTAAGAAAACCCCTTACAATCTAACACAATTAAACAAAATGCTTTGTTATATTTCCCTGCTTCATAATCATGGACTATGCACTGCAATTTAAGAGGAGATCAAAGGTCATCCAAGGGAACTATTTTTCATTTGATTTCATGACTGCTAATGACATTGCTCTCTGTGACAGAAAAGAATCACTGTGGTAGGCAAAAATTGGTTTGATAGTATATTTTTACATTTAAAATATTTATTTCTTGTATATGTAAAAAAACATGTATATATAGCACAGAATAAGAAAAGGTTTGCTAACGCAGATATTTAATTGCCCTTTGATGTAATTTGTATGTAAATGCAATTAATAATTTAGAAAATTATCTTTACAGTAGACCAAATCCTTTTTTCAAACAATTAAAATAAAATCACAATAGTGTAATTACAAAAACAGTTTATATTCTTTTTATGAAAACACAGCTCAAAGGATGCTGTGTCCCCATTGTTTCCAAGATACCCAACCCCACCCATGCTGACAAAAAAAATTCAAATCTAAGTGAAAATAGCCAAAAATTTCAGTCTGTGGACATTACGTATTGAATTGAAACCTGTTTTAACAATGTATCACACCTTAGGGTTCAGATGAAAAAGAAAAACTACTAAAGCTACAATCTCACAGTTTAAAAAAATATTCAAATGTGAGCCATGCCACTGCCATCTAATGTGTTCTAGTCTTTGTGCAGCCCACATAATTTAAAGAAACAACTCTCGAAAATATAAGTTATGTACTTTATTCAGTTTTGGGAATTTGACTTCAACAAACTAATTCAAGGTGTAAGACACAGCACTTGATGAAGTTTATGGATTCAACACTGGGACAAAGATGAAGTAAAGCAGGATAGTAATCTCCAGGAGTTTCAAGTGTGCCTCTCCGTTGTGCACCAAGCAACGTTATGTTGGAACTCCCCTGTGGTAGACTAGCCTGAGATGGACAAGCCAGTTGCTTATATAACTGTATATAATCTGAAAACAAAATTGATTGCATATTTCTATTAACTCCAGGTAAGTTTGCAATTAACTGTTTAAAAAAATTCTCATGCAGTCCATTTAATAATAAATTCAACAATTCAACTGAAAAAAGAGCAGTACTGTCAAAGAAGAAAGTCTTTCAGAGGTAATTTTAACCTAACCTGCCTTGAGGGAGACTGATGGGATCAGATCAGTTGATTGTTTCACACCCTGCTATATTTTACTGTTAAGGTCAGTGGAAGCATACTACTATATATGAGTGAAATTTGGCAACAGATTAAGAATATTTATTAACATTTAAAAATAAATAATCAAATTTTAACTTTGATAACATATTGTAATAATTTTATATTTATATCTATAATTCCATATGATAGAACAAAATGTAATTTGACATGTTAACATTGTACAACTGTATGCTTTCCTCTGCAATTAATTCTAAAAATCATGATAAGCTGCACCAAGTTATTATTTACAGGTCACACTATTTTGGAATGAATGAGGGTTAAAGAACCTTTCTCAAATATCAAAAGTATTTCACTTCAAAATGGTATTGCAAAAAGAAAATTTGGCATTGCAATCAAATGAAAGTTGGACAAAATGTCTGTATTAATAGCACTAAAATGAAGATAGTGTATGAATTTAATCTGGAGTGCTCTAGGAATACTGTAGATTTCAATTTTATAGTGGCTGTGGAGCCACAAGGAAGACAGGGCCTGCCAAAATATAGCGCTGATGTGCTAAAAATCTTAATTTCTAAGGTCACTAGCCAGAGGGACAAATATTTAGCCATATATGCATTAGGATATCCCAGGGAGACTACAGCATGTTTGCAACAAGATCTGGCAGGATTCAACTGCCAAGGTCAACATGGTCCCCAGGGCCAAAAGGTCTGTAAAAGACATCAGAACTCGTTGGCTGACCTTTTATGGTGCAGTATAGTAAAATTTTAGATGGCACATTTGGAATTTAAAAATACACAGGGAGAGTGACTTGGCAGAGAAATTAACTCCAGCCATAACAGGATTGAATAAATCTGATATTATATTTTAAGGATTGTTTGTAAAATTTTTAAAATGTTGCCATTTATTTCTAATGCTAATCCTGGGTTTTTTGTTTTCTATTATTCATTTCATAGGAGTTGTTTATATTGTGTTCTCAATAAGTAACCCCGAGAGCTCTGTGGATAAAACACTGTGTTCTGGATCACTGAGTGATTCAATACAAGTAGGTTTCGGCCTCAATTGTCAGTCTATGTTGAGTTAGTTGACCTCAGAGAAGGTGGTAATAGTGCATTACATTTTTTTTCAGCATTTCTGATCTGAGAACTTGAAAAATCAGCCAGGGTTCACATTCCTAGTCACTATCGAGTGATCCTTGCTGGAAAATATAAGAGCATCATTAATAGCTCTTAAACCTAAAGCTTGCACCACCCAGAAACTACAAGGTCAGTGTATACATGAAAACCTCCTTTCCAAATTTCCCTCAGAATTATTTTTTAAATTCCGATTTGAGTGCATATCCCTATTCACAGGTACTGAATGTCAAATTGAGGAATGTGTTAAGGGAAAAGAGATGGGACCATTCTACTGCCCTTGTATCCTACCCCTCTGCTCCAGATCCCAGCGTCACCCTCCCTGTGATTCCCCTATCCTTTCCCAATAGGATACCTGGTGAAGACCCTAATGTATTACCAGCAAGACCCATCGCTCCCAGTGATGTTGCTGGTAAAGGAGAGCTATAGCCTTTGATGGCTGGTAGCTCTCTGGGACAGAAATGAAGCCCTACTGGGAAATAATCTGATGGGAGCCCCATCATAGTCCAACCAATTTATCTTTGCTTGTACCTGTACAGACTGATAAATCTTAAATGAAATTCAAATTTTTAATTAATAGCTGAATGGACAACATGACCATATTTCACACATTAAGATGTTTACAGTAACAAGAATACTATAACAAAACTATTGAGTAAACATTAATACGACTGGCAACCCATACCTTAAAACTATAAAACAAAACTTTGAACACAACTAAAAAATGAACACTTCCATTAAGCAGGCATTGAATTATACCAGAATCAATCCAAAATAATTTTAGTTCCTAAAGGTTTACTTCTAATTATTTCATTTCCCACATTGGAATATTTTAACTTCAGAAATATATTTTACAATCTGGGTTTTCCTAGATATTTCACCCAGTAATTAAAGCTAGGCAATTTTTTTAGACTGAGTTTATCAGAAATTTGGTCGTTCTAAGATGAGCATAAACTCTCAGCTAAAGTCCTGCACTTCAAAACCCAGTGTTTTGCTCCCTACAGCTTTTCTCCCTCTCCTGGATCTTTGCAGATTAATAGTGCCTATGCATTTTGTGTGATATCTTAGAAACCCTTTCTCTCGCAAAATATATTTTCATGACAGTATGTATCACATGGGCCTCGTATCCAGGCAGAGATGCTGATTAGCTAGCTATGAAAACCAAACTGAGCCCCCTTTAACATTTAACAATCAAAGCTCAGGCTTGCAGTCAAGCAGGTTTAAGAACAGGTTACATGACCCTTTCATTTTACCTTCAATTAAAACATATTCCTAAAACATAGCAATGTTATAAATTTCATGATAATAACATTATGAGTTTTCATAAACACTATCCAAAATATAATTTATAGTATGTTATTTACAACTAGCTTGCTGCATACTGTATTAATAATAGCCTTCCTCCATGCTGTCACATCTTCCACAGTATATTGTGGCAGCATCATGACACTTCATCTGTATCAACCAAATGCATGTAACAATAAGGAGACTGGTCTACTTCATGTTTCTAAAGTTCTTTCTCTCATACAAATGAGAATTCATTTTATTGCTTATGACTTCACCTTCCTGGTAAAACAATCTGGATTCTTTAACTGGATTCTTTTGAGACTAAATATCAATCTTAGAGTATGTAATTGTAACACCTTATAAGAGAGTAGGTCTCTGGAGAAAGCAATTTGGGGTTCTTACTGGTTCTTGAAATGGTGGATGGAAGCTCCAAAACCAGCACTGAATTCTGCCTTAGAAATACCCCACAACCTGCCGTGCAGAATTAGTGTAGCATATGATAACTTTTGCTGCAGACAATGGTGAATCTCAACAAGATTGTTTTATAGATGCAGTTACATTGTGTCAGAGAAAGAAAAACATAGTGGCTTCATGATTTATAGTGAAAACAAGCTGTATTTGCGGCCATCACTCAAATATTCCATTTATTAAATCTGTCAGGAGACTCGAGATATCAGGCTTTAGTTGCAGGGACTCTGGGACTAGGAGCAAAGTTGTCCCATTGCCAGTAGTTAACTAGCTCAGGTTCTGAGATAAATTTGCCTCAGGTTCTTTTCAAACCCTTGGGATATTTTTGTAACAGTTTCACTTCGCTATCTCAAGTCAATATAACTGATGATAAATTTCAACAGATATTTTGTTTGCGTGTGTTTATATTGAGCTCAGGAGCTAAGCATTCATATGAGCCCAGTGATTCTCTGGTAAATCATATTATATTTAATGCTGAAATGACACTTGGAATTGAGGATTTAATTCCCTGTTGAAGTATAATTTGGTCGTTGGCCAGCTACTTCTGCAAGCAGGTATGGGACAACTTACAAGATATTATTGTCAAGTAATAAAATGTCCTCTGCTTTCGTAATGGTGCATTTCAAAAATGTGTTACAGCAATTCAATAAAAATGAAACTAATTATTCAGAAACAACTTAAAGTACTAAAAGGTCATTGTACATACTTTATAAATAGTATAGAGAAGAGTTTCTGCTCCTTAGCATCAGTATTGACTAATTATGGAGCGTTTTGGTATAATGGACCTTCATTTAGGATGGCTAAACTTATTAACATAAGATTGCTGAGATAACAAGGTGTAGAGCTGGATGAACACAGCAGACCAAGCAGCATCATAGGAGCAGGA
>NC_063346.1:22704316-22867752 GCF_021869965.1 Rhincodon typus | reverse complement strand
TCCTGCTCCTATGATGCTGCTTGGTCTGCTGTGTTCATCCAGCTCTATACCTTGTTATCTCAGATTCTCCAGCATCTGCAGTTCCTACTATCCCCAACATAAGATTGCTGTAGCTTTAACAAGGAAAAGCTTTTGCTCCATAATTTTAGTTTGGATTTCTGAGTTTTGTAGGTGAAAGAATTGGGTGTCCAGTGTTCTGCAAAGTATAGGGTTGACGGTGAGGATTGCAGTTTCACTAAATAGTTAGCATTAAATTTGCTTTATACCTTGCTGCAATCCTGTATGTCCTAAACATATCATTATTTGGAGCAGAGATCTGTACACACATCACTTGTGATTATACCATATGTCTAACAATCCATCAAAGTGCTATTTACTGAAACTACTCAGATATGCAGTTTTTATTCTGTGATCTACATATGTTTCTCTTAAGTCAGGAATAGACTGGAATTTGGTTAAAATGTGCTTATATGAAGAATTCCTTCTTGTGTTCCACAGGCAACTCTAGAGGCAACTTAACAAAGATAACTGTCTCATGACATTATTTCCAGTGATTATTGAGAGCGCACCAAGACCTCATAAATTTGTACTGGCTATCAGCAGGCAACCAGATCTTTCCCATAGCATCATTCATGTGTTCAGAAATTTGGCTTAGGAAGTGAAGGTTAAATCCACAGAGTAGAGAAGGGATTCCTGTTGATGACATTGCTTCTGAAAGAGCTCTGCAAGCAAAAGGAGTCAACATTGTTTTGTACAGATCTTTTGAACAGCTTGTGTGTTTTTAAAGTTTAAGTCTCTTCTCTGAGGCTATTCTGCTCATGATCCTCCAGAGGATGACAGCCAAGTTACATCTCTTCACCACTGTGAGATGGTCTCTGCTTTTGAATGCACCATTCTCTGCTAACCCACTGGTCTTAATGCCCTCTGGATGTGTGAGTTCAGGAGTAATAAATGTATTTTTGCTCTCTTGGCAAAGCTACAATATTCAATCTGTGAGCAGACATTGGCTTTGTAGCGCATTCATAGCAGCTACTTTGGCACATAGGATCAACATTTTCTTGAGGATTTTCATTTCCCTTCCAGCATTTCCAATTAGCTTAATCCCTTGGATAATTTGGATCAATCGCTGCAGTGATAATGTGTTAATGAAATAACTATCAAAACATATAAAATATATACAATATTTCGTGCTAGCCTTAGTTCAGCAGCAACAAAAGTACTCACCATTGTGGGATGTTCTGGAATGCTGTTGGCACATGTTTTAAATCCCAGCAGTGCACCAGGGGAAATGCTGTAAGTCAGGAACTGCCATTCACAGTATGTTGTTGCATGACTCTAAAGGACAAGGCAACAAACCCCCAGATATGACATTCATGGGAACCTGATGTGGAGGAGAGATATTCATGGCTATCGTTTGCCCAGTGGAATAAACTATTGCATTGCAGATCCATTGGACATCATGACATGGAGATCTGACTGCCACTTTTATATGGAGTATAGTGCCACCGCTCCTTGCTCATCTGGACAGCATTCCCAGGAAGATATGCAGCTATTTGTTTCCCTCATTTTTGCTGCATCATGAGGCACCTTTGACTACAAACTCCACATGAGGATGCTGCACCATATCCTCAGGAGGTTATGCTGTTCCTGGCCTTCTATGTTTTTGTTCCTGTGGATTTTTGAATTTGAACTAGTGCCTGTGACTGAAGGGGTTTAATGATTAATTAGTAAGTATTTCTGTAACCATGGTGAGTTATTTTAAAGCAAGTTTTGAAGATAGACTTCCTGGAGAGTAATGGTTTTACATTTGGAGAGTTTTATAAGAAAACAAGTTAAACAGTTATGCACTACGCTTTCGTTTAGAAGGTCAGAGATTTTTTTTCTTTTATTTAGGCGAAACACTCAAAGTTTGGGGGAAAATGTTTGCTTAGTTTCAGTTTAGCATTTCTGTAGGGTCTTGGCTAAAAAAAAGGGAGTTAGTTAGAAACAGTTTAGAAGTATATTACCTTAGTGTAATGAATTTCATAAAAGTTCCAGACCAGAAGTGTTTGATTAAAATCCTGAACGGATTATTTGAAGCTGAGAAAGTTAAGCTCAGTTGTATGAAGACTTCACGAACAGGCTATCAGTTCTCAAGACTGGGAGTTGAGCCAAAGTTAAATTAAGTTCTCTAGGGGTGATAGAGAAGGGAATTCTCATTAAGGTGAAAACTATAAAGTGGTGCTTTTGGGATTAATGAGATGACACATTTACTGTGAGTTTTGAAATCTTTAAGTGTGTGTCATGTGTAAATAGTTTGGTTCATTCTAATCTTTCTTCATTTCTGCTGTTTCATTGATAAAACGAAATCTGCAACATTGTGTACTTATATTTCAGTAAGAGATGACTTCATTAAAGCCAAAATTAAATATGATCTATCAAAGCAGATCTAAATCTGGATTCTAACTTATCCAGTAATAACACCATGTTGGGATCATGACACACCCAAGAAAGGCAACATTGGATGTAGGACAATGCTGCAGATATTTTCTAGTCTAAGGTGTGAAGTGAGCAGCTCCTGTGCCTCATCCAGACTCTGAAACCATGGAAGGTGATTGCAAATTGTGGAACTGAGGTGAATATTTACAGCTTGCTTGATATTATTTATGATTCACAGCCACTACTATGATTCATTTGCAATATTGAATAATATGGTTAAGATTGCTTTCGACCAGCATTTTCAGTTGAGACAGTTGGTTATGCACAGGGTTCATAATCAGAAACATGTGATAAAGATGTTTTTAATTTATCATATGTCTGTTTAATGCTGTTGCCCCTTGAAGAGACTCACATTGCTCACAAGTATGCTTGCTCCTTCTCAGTGAAAAAATACCCATACTCCACTGAGTGTGGTGACAGCTAATTTTCATTTTGCTTGAGCACTTGTGATTCGGAGGAGACTAAAAGCATCACATCACACCTCACAAAGTGAGTTGCAGGCTCAACCTGGTGAGCCATCCTCAAACCTTTATGTTCCTTTCTGCCTTACCCACCCTATCAACCACATCAGCTTTGCACTTTCACACATTCCTACCCAATTCTTTTATTTAACCGCTTATGTTTCTACCCCTGAGTCTTACGCATGCAACTTAATCATGTCGAACATAGTTGTGCACCGATCTGCATTGAAACTAGAATGGTTGTGACCACTGATGTTCCTCTCTCCTGCAGTACCCCTTACCTTCTCATACTGATTGGTCTCCCACCCTATAAGGTTGAGCTGATCCCCTTCACAATTATTATTTGCATGCCAGCATATTGCCTCCAAGACCTTCAACTGACATCCTCAAAAGTCCCACCATAGCAGTGGGCCCTGATAACCCTCCTTGATTTTCAGTAAACAAAGCCCCTTACTGACTACTGCCCACCAACCAACTCAGAAAGATTGAATTGACTGAAAAGTGAAAATACCTTTGACTGACCTATTTGCAGCTCGCTAACAGACTTACTGCTACTCCCTAGACTGCTCGTTCTGGGTCTGCAGGACTGACTGTAGCCCGTTTCCTGGACTGTAATGATACAGAGACCCGTGGACCCCGAACAGCCCAATTACTTACTCATGTTTCCAGGCTGTTGGACTGAGATTGGATAATAACCTTGATTGACTGTGGTGGGAGCCCCATCTCCAAACTGACAACGGTTCCCCCTTGACTTAACTGAGGATTACTTACACTTTGAGAAATGGCTGTTGGTTGGAGCACTTGCAGTGTGTTTGTCACTTTAGCTGCTAGCATATGGTGCAGGTATGAAATTGACGTAGCATGGTGCTGTAGGGCAACATGTTCAGCCCCTTGACTGATCAGTGCTGACAATCGTGACAGGTTGCTTCATTTTGTGACAGCACTAAAAGGCAAGGTAAGACAGAAGGCAAGGAAAAGATGCCATGAGCATCCAAGTAGTGTTAAGTGAGTGAACACTAAGAAAGCAACCTAAGAGCACTGAAGTGCACATTGCTTTGATCATTGAGATGGGAATCTGTCCTTGCAAAGTCGCCTGGCTGCAGCATTGCAATGTAAGGTATTGGTAAGCTCCAAATCATAGCATTGAAGTGGTGATCTGTATTCTAAGTGAGTCAGAGATGTGCCTTGATGATGCTGAGAGGTTGGTGCAAGTCTGATGCCAACCTCCACGGATGAAGTATGCAGGTGGTCATTGCCCTGAGATGTTGGGGAAAGCTGGTCATTGATGCAGGGCCAGAAGAGCAAGCTGTTCAAACTTTGGGTGGAAAATTGCAACTTCTTCTTTCCTGACTTCAAGAATCTCATGTTTTTTCGTTCATGCCACATTTTGCTAATTGACTGTCATTGCTCACACCATTCAAGGGTAGTGAAGGTTTGGCCCAATTGTTTCTTTCCCTATTTAATTGATTACTCATGCTTTAAATTCAAAGTGCCACATGAAAGGGGATAGGCAGCCAAGGGCACACAGATACTATTCTACTTTCTCTGAAAATATTGGTTGAGTGACTGTCTAATGGGACCTACAGGATAGTTGTGTGTTTCCATCTTTCTTCTATTATCTGTTCTTTGCAAGAATAGGAAGTGGGGTTAAAATAGTTTTGTAGGGGCTGATATAGATTAATTTACAATACTTAGAACTCTCATTAATCATTTTAAATAATAAGAACTCAGAGAGGCGTTTCTGCCCCTTAGCATCAGATAATCCCTAAGTATACAGGATTTCAATGCTGAAAATTTTCAGTTGGGATTTTCCAAATTATTTACATAATTCTGCTCTAGCTCGAAGAAGGAAGAAATGTTCACTGCTTTGCTTCAGTTTGGATTTCTCTGAGTTCTGCAGATGAAAGTATTGGGAGCTTATCATTGTTCTGAATGAGGATGAAGGCTTGTGGGTGGTGTGTTTTTACCACAGATTTGGTATCAGTTATGCTTAATGCTGATGCTAAACCCCTGCAGTGAAAGAAAACTAGAGTCATGTAACATGAAAGTGGAATCAGACCCACTCTGATGCAAGATTTTTGAATAAGCCCATCTTGGGCCTAAAAGGTTCAAAATACATTACACGTGTTTTATATGTGATTGTAATTTAGTAATTTGGCTACTCAGAAATTGACATCTGAGTATGACCCATAAGAACCTTATCTAATGCTATCGTGCATGAGGACTCAGCTGTATATCTCATTCAATAACAATGGATTCATCAAGGAATTTACCCAATGATGAACAAAGAACACTAAAGGAAAAAGAAGGCGCTTCAGAATAATGAAAGCATAATTGAAGAGAACAGTCTTAAGGAGGATTTTGTAAGTAGGGAATTGGGTGACAAAGCAGACATGTTGACATAGTGAGAACAAAAACAAAGTTGCTGGAAAAGCTCAGCACGTCTGACAGCATCTGTGCTGTTAACGTTTGTGTTCTGAGGAAGGGTCACAGAACCCAAAATGTTAACTCTGTTTTTTCTCTTCACAGATGCTGCCAGACCTGCTGAGATTTTCCAGGAACTTTGTTTTTGTTCCTGATTTACAGCATCTGCAGTTCTTTTGGTTTTGACATAGTGAGATGCAGAAGATCAGGAAATAGTAGCAGAAATTGGAGTTGAGGATTCAGGCAAGAAAAGTGCATTGGAATGTTGGAGGAGTGGTGAATGCATACTTGGATATATAGTGGAGAAGTTCAATGAGAATTTAGTGGGTTGAAGCGCAAAGGTAGTTTGAAAGTGAAGTTTGAGCATCTTAGAATAAAATTTCTGGGAACATGGATCCACTCAATTTGACAAGGAAATAAGTAATGAGGATATGACTTTTGTTAAGCACAGTGGTAATCTGGATAAATTGTAGCTCATGGAGAGTGGATGTGACCCTTGTAATAATCAAGAATTGGATAAGACTTTCAGTTGAAGAGGGGAGCAAAAAGTTGGGGTGATGGCTATTTTTATTGAGTTGAAACATCCATGGTGACTGAGCAGATATGATAAAATTAATCTTCAATATGAAGATTTCTTCAAATGCTAACCTTTGACAAACAGGACTAAGCATGAGATGCCACGCAAGTTCATCCCAGAATGCGTACTTATTGAAATTATTCCACGCCAGTTTGTGACAACTCTCAATGATAGTAAATCGCTATCAGTTTACAACTATAAAGAATCAAACAAAAAATGATGAGTACTTGGGAGTTAAAGTTTGTGATACAGTCACATGCTTTACCTCGTATTTAGTACTCATTCTACCATTTTTCTGTTTCTGATTGCATCTGAACTGGTTAGTCATGTCCCTGCCTTGCAGTTCTATCATGTGTATGCGTCGTTCCTCATAGTTTAACCGCAGATCAAGTTTTTGCCGAAGAATGTTAATGATTTATTAAAATTCTACTGTATGCTTTGATGTTTCAACCCTTTTCATTATATAATCTGAATGCAAAATTCAACAGAGCTATATCGTCAAGAATATTGACATTTGTTAACCAAAATTCGAAACATTTGCAAAGAACTGTGTGTTAGAAACAGATATAATCTTTTAAGTATGATTAGTTCATCTCGAGGGCACCTTGGATTCATTGTGAAAGGCTAGTAAATTACCTTTCAGCCTTTGAATTATTTCTGCAGATCCTATTACACAAGAAAAGAAGAAGCAGAACAAATTTTATGAATTCCTGTATCCAGCTGTCCAGGAATCTGCCGAAAAGTACAGGCAATAAAAGATGCATTTGTTTGCCATTCATCATGTTGTCATCCTCCGATGCAGATATTGGATAAATGATCTGCAATGGGGCAGCTGGCTGCTGATTACACACATTCACATATTCCCCAACAAAAAAAAGGCAATTCTTCCCCTAAATCATCAACCACTGGATTTATTTTCATATCACATCCATCACTGTGACTGGCAGATTTGCAGCTACATAAAGGATGTGAGAAGATCTACTAATGGTGGTTTGAAGCTGAAATAATCCACGCTACATCATTTTAATCAGCCAATGATTGCAAAACATCTACACCAAAGAAAAGTGCAGAAATATAGCTGAATTATGAGTTAAACTGGAAATCTCACAGTGAATGTTACCAGTGAATGATTAGTTAACATTAATGTTCAGCTAGAAAATTTTAGATTAATTTAGCTTTTCGACTCTTTGCCATCATGGTTTATTTAATTGTATGTTTCATCACTTAAGTTTATAACCATTCTTTGATTATATAACTTCAGACAATAATATTATTATTTGATGGAAATCTGCTTATAGTTAAAAAACAGGTTGCAGGTTTTCTCCTGACTATGTTGATTGACTACAGGCTGGTGAATAAAATGAAGTGTTGAGGCTGTTTCCCACATTCGTCAGCCTAAGCTCTGAAGTTTTGATTGTATCAGGCACTTTTTGCGAATGCCCAGAGATTACAGAAAAATGATTTGCAATACTGATGGCTAATATTCCTCAAAAATGGAGCTGTGAGGCCAGGTAATGCATTTGCTATAAGCAGCTACTTGTTATAATGATGCTTATCCTATCAGAGGTTAATTTTGATAGACTTTAACATTATCCATGCCACAAGAGGCATTACTTGCCAGTACAAAAGAATATGATTTAATACAATGGAAGGGTTAACAAAACTTTGGTTAGAATAAAAGTTGAATTTAATGATTAAAGGATATAGCTGACATTGGAAAGAGAATGAAAAATGGAAATTGCATTATTTCAGAGGGATGGATCACATGTTAATAGTTTGAGATTTCTTCGATTCACTGTTTTAATGCCAATTACTGCAAATCATCTGGTAATCGGTAAACTAACAAAATCAAATATTCCTATTTAAATGTCTTATTTATTTTTTACCATTATGTTGTGATTCAACTATGGAAGAGTATGTACGATGACTTGTTTCTCCTGTCGGAAACAATTGGGTGCTGACTCACACGTGGCAGAAATGCCACCTTAAACAGACCATTGGAAGAATGCACTTTAATATTTTTATGAGCTTCAATGAGAGAACATTCCTGCCTGTGTCTTGGAGATAGTACTTTGTAATTCAGGTACCAAGTGTTTATGGACCTGTTTGGGGAAATCAATAATGAGTTGTTGTGTCTTGATATTTAGTATTGTCAAAGCATCTGTTGCAATAGAATCCTGGAGGGCACAAGAGAGAATTCCTCTTGTAAAGCAAAAAACTGGAAGCAATGGGTTTGACATTTTTGTTAAAATTAGTCTTTTATGTATACATGATACTTTTATGACTACTTTTCCCATGACAATTAAATGGTAAAATATAAAACCTCCAAAGAATTCTATTGTAATGTAATAACATCTAAATACTCAGGAGAGCTAGTTCCGTAATTTTTCTATGCGCTTCCATATCTTTTCAAGGAGGCACTCCCCTTGAAAGAGACCACATTTTCTTTTGTTTGCTCTACAGAGACAGTTTTTCAAATCTAAAAAGAAAGCAAATTTAAAGAAGAACCCCTTTAATGTACTTATGCCTTTATCAAAATCTTCCACGTATTCTGTACAAAAATTAAACAGACTGAAATGATTCCACACACCTCAGCAAATAAAAATGCCCAGACTATATTTACACTAATACTGTTATCATCCATTTTGATCATATTTTAAAATACTAAGAAATTTATGATGAAACTGCAGCAAGTGCGCTTATTTGTAACAGCTGTTAAGATATCACAGCTCATGCAATTAAAATAATCCAACAATTTTAACAATAAATATTTTACTGGCAAAAACCAGCTGTATGATCAGTGTGACTAATCTCTAGGAGCAAATTCTGTCTATATATAAGAATGAGCCTGTCGAGATGGCTATTTCTTTATGCAGTCAGAATTACTTCTCGATAAACCTGCAGTATTGTCGTCAGAATCATTAATCCTCGTGTGTGAATGTCATCATCCATCAAGGACACAGAGCACAGTGACAGTAAAAACTGACGAAGACACAAAATAAAGCTTCTGTATAAAACCGAAATAGAATATACATTCTGAATAAGAACAAATTCCATGGAATATTTACGCTGCCCCCCTAATCCAATTCATGGTAGAACAAGCTAGTCAAGGTTGGCTCTCATTTCTTAAGATGTCACCTGAATTCCTAAATTAGATTATTACCTTGTAATTGTTCCCAAGTACTCATTATTCTCTATTCAAGCACAATGAGTATCCACTGTTTTTGCTGACATGCAAGGTTATTTTAAATGTTCCTTTTACAATTCTTTCTCTTCAAAATATTACATCTTTTGCAGGCTAGAATACAAAGTAGTAAGTTACAAAATTTATCATGCACTTTTCAAATGCCACTTGTGATTAAGTTAAAACCTGTCTCATCAATAGCAACTTTCAAAAAACATTAATAAACCAAAAACATTCAGTAAATGCAGATTATGTAATGGCAGTGATGGGGTGGTAGAGAGAGTTGAGATGCAGGTATGCAGGAGTTAGTATGCCTGAAAACCCATACAAAAGTGCCTATAAAAATTACAGAACTGAAGATTCTTGTCCACCCCTCCACCACTTTCCTCTGGCCCAAGGGAATCAGAGTTATTTTGAAAGAACATTGGAAAGAAAAAAAGCCAAATGTTACAAATGTAAAATTCTGAAGAAGAGTGAATGGACCAGAAATGTTAACTCTGCTTTCGCTCCACAGATGTTGTCAGACGTGCCGAGTATATCCAACAATTTCTGTTTTTGTTTCTGATTTCCAGCATCCATAGTTCTTTGTTTTTTTTGTATAACATTCTATTACTAAGCAACATCATTGGAAGCACATGTAGATATTGATTAAAAATAAGTTAAGCTCTGTTTTGATGACATACATAGCCTGCTGGCTCTCACCACCATGATTAAGACCACTAACAGCCACTTAGTGAAGTAGGCGAGGGTGGAAGGAAGAAGGGAAGGAGAAGGAATTGCAGAGAAATCTGTTGCAAAAGCATGAATCAGACAGGACATTTCCCCTTTTGAAACAGCTACATTTCATTGTTCTTTTTAATACTAATCATTTTTACAAGCTGTGAAGCCAATATAAATTATTTTGTAATCAATGAAACATTCCATTAAAATAGCATACCTTTTTCTGACTTTCTGTCGATATTTATATATACACACATCTTCATTTTTTTCAAAAGACAGCAGATCTCACAATATGTGGTATTACATCTGTGAGATTTTATCATTCGGATTCTAAAGTGATTGGAATGAATGCTCATTTCTTTGACAGTCTCAGAACATCAGGGTATTTCCATTCTATCCACTCCTCGACCCTATCCACAGTGGATGACATCAAAGCACAAAATGGCATTGGTTTTCATTCCAGTGGTGGAAGAGAATGAAGAACAATACAGTTTGCAACACAGGAGAATCAGGAACTATTACAATATCGGTAACAACTTGCAGTACCTTTAAAGGGCTGGAGTGCCCCAAGTCATTTCACAGAGGCAATGATGGTCAAACAAAATTTAGTAGACTCACATAAGAAGATACTGAGTCAGGTGGCAACTTCTGTATCCCAAAAGCCTTTCTACAATCTACCAGGTGCAAGTCAGGAATGTGATGGAATATTCACTGCTTACCTGAACTGTAGCTTCAACAGTACTCAAGAAACTTGACACCATGCAGGACAAACCAACCCACTTGACTGGCTCCACATCCTCAAACATTCACATGCTCACTGACAGCAGTGTGTACCAGCTACAAGATACACTGCAGATATTTACCAAGTCATCTTAGGCAGCACGTTTCAAAATTACAATCACTTCCATTGAGAAGGACGTGGTCAGCCGATATATGGGAACATCACAAACTGCAAGTTCCCATCCAAGGAACTGTTCCATCATTGCTGCCGAGTCAAAGTCCTGGATCTCCCTCCCAGCAGCACTTTTGGTGCACCTACAACAAATGGATTGCAATGTTTCAAGAAAGAAACTTATTGATGTCTTCTCAATGGCACTTAGGGATAGGCAATAAATACTGGTCCATCCAGCAATGCCCACATCCTTCGAATGGCTAATAAAAAAATTGCAATGCTGTATCGTGCATTCAGCAATGGTGGTAGACAATTAAACAACAAACAGGAGGAGGAGATGACCCTGTGAACATTGCTATCAATGGTGATCGGTGAGTGCAATACACAAGACAGAATCATTTTTGAGCATTTTCAGCCAGAAGATGAGTGATCCATCTTGACCTACACCTAAGGTCTCCAATATCACACAGAAGCCTGGTAATAATTTAATTCACTCCGTATGATACCAAGAAACAGTTGAATGCACTGAATAAGGTGACAACTATGGACCCTGACTACCACACAGGCTTTAATTTTTTTTTACTCATTCGTGGGATGAGGTCATCACTGGCAATTACCCATCCCTAATTGCCCAGACGATAGTTAAGAGTCAGCCACTTTGTAGTGGGCCTGGAGTCACATGTAGGCCAGACCAGGTAAGGATGGCAGTTTCCTTTCTTAAAGGACATTAGTGAACCAAATGGGTTTTTCCAACAATCAGCAATGGATTCATGCTCCAAAATTATCCATGTCCTTAACCAATCTGTCTGGTACAATTACAATGCTAGCAGCTTCCCCAAAGGCAGAAAATTGCTCTGATATTTCCCATACACAAAAAGCAGCACAATTTCTGTGTGGTTATGAAGTAGCCTCTGCTGCATGAATGCGATAAGTAACTTATATCCTTACTTCCTAAAGATGTTTCACTAACTATGTGGCACAAGTGAGAAACTTAATGGAATACTTTTCCATTGTTTAGATGATTGTTGCTCCAACAACTCTCAAGAAGGTTGGCACCATCAAGGACAAAGCAGCCCACTTGGTTGACTCTTAATATAATCATTTAAACATCACTCCATTAAACACTGAAACACTGTGGCTGCAATGTGTATCATCTACAAGATGCACTACTGAACTTGCTAAGGATTTTGTACATCCTCCTAAACCCAGGACATCTACCACATCAAATGACAAAGGCACCAAATACATGGGATGATCACTCCCTGCAAGTTCCCCTCCAACCCACTTACCATCCTGATTTAAAACTGTATTGCTGTTCCAGCATTGTTGCTGGATTTCTTAACAACACTTTGGCTGTTGGACTAGAGCCATTCAAGAAGGTACCCAGACTACTTTCTTCTCACAATCAGTTAGGGATGGTCGATAAATGCTGGTCTGCTGGTAGTGCCCCCATCCAGTGAAAGAATAAATAGAGACTAGTGCAGTTTATTATGTCAGTTCACCACCACCTTTTTAAGGATTATAAGAGATGGACAACGAATGCTAGCTTTGCTGGAACAGCCATGTTGTACGAATGAATGAAGAATTGCTCATAACCATATGTATGTATTAGTTATAAAAACTTTCTGGAAATTGATCAGCTCCAACATCTGACTCACCGCATGCTTAAATTGCAATTCAGTTGGCCACAGGGACCCTCCAGAGGCACTAGTTAAAGAGCATGTCCATTATATGAATTATAAGATACTGATTGTTCTTTTAAGTTACAGAAAGCTAACTTCTGTAGCTGTGTCCTGTAACAACAGCCATACTACAAACGAGAACCAATCTGCATGCTTAAACAGTCATTCCACTGCCTGGACAACTCATGAGAAACTTTGCAACATAACCTTGACTATGTATCAAGATTTGTGCTTGCCTGCTGTATTAGTTTACCGCCATGAAGGCTGAGCCATCACCAACAATTAGGCAGCATGATGCAGCAGAAGGAGCAAAAGAAGGAACGACAGGACTTGGAAGAAGAACATTAGTGACATCACTCGTGCCTCTTCCAGAGGTCATACACAGCAGCTCCTTCACAAACAGTTTATTTGAACCATTTCTTCCATTCTGAAAACATCAACAGTCCCACACTGTTCACCACTCTCGCCAGAATATCATCATCAATTGGCCTCCTCCAATCCAGTATTGTGCGTCTTGCTCCCAATTTATTGCATTCTTTTTTTCTTCATTCGGGATGAGGGCATCGCTGGCTGGGCCAACATTTATTGTCTATCCTTAATTACCTAGAGGACAGTTAAGAGTCAACCACATTGTTGTGGGTCTGAAGTCACATGTAGGCCAGACCAGTTAAGGACTGCAGTTTCCTTCCCTAATGGGATTTTCAGACAATCAACAGTTTGGTGATCCTTAACACCAGATTTTATTGAATTCAAATTCCACCATCTTCCATGGCAGGATTTGAATCTGGGTCCCTGGATGAACAGTCTAGCAATAATACCACTAGGCCATCACCTCCTGTAAATATTAAAGCTTATGCCATTTTGAGGTAGGCAATGGTATACATTGACATTTACATTGTGTGACTGAAACTGGCTAGAGATGTGATCAGGACATTATTCATCCACAAAGCAGCTAGCAAGGCTGTTTGAGACCAGTAATACAAGACAATCACACTTAGCAAAGAAGCAAAGACCTGATCACTTTTCTAAGTGGTGAAGAGGGAACCACTTACTTTACCTGCAAGTTCGCATTTCTTCACTACAGGAGACACAGTTTCACTTGGAAAAGCCAGAAAGTTCCAACCTCCATTTGTTTTTGAAGAACCAGGAGAAGATCCTACAGGTTTCCCTCATTTTGAACCTCCATCTTGAATATTGATTAAACAAGTGACTTGTTTCTTGTTACTCTGTTAATAACTTGCACAAGTTACATCTCTTGAAATCACCATATTTTTTGTATGTGCAACTGCTTTTTTTGGGGGACTCTGTGGTGTGTTTATGTTTCCCGTGTTGTGAGAATAAGTAATTATCCTTTCTTTTGATTTTCATTTGTAAGACAGCCTATTGGTATCTGTCCTTTAAAGTCACAGCACTCAACTACACCCTGTTGTGGTCAACCAAGAGGTGAGAACAGGGAAAAGATTTCCCATTACCTCTCCCTCTCTAAGCATTTCCTGAACTTTGCCCTTTGACTTTCTGAGGTAGCCTGAGCTCTTGAAGCTTGCAGCTATGTCCTCTGCTGCAGACTTATAATGCGATCTCACCCTTCTGTAGGTGATTCACCATCTGCAGACCCACCTTCAAACTAAACTCTAAAAGTAAATGCAGTATAAATTTCTTGGCTAGTGTTTTCTAGGAGCGGATGATATGATACTAAACCTTTAGGATAGCTAGACTTCTCCTCTCAGTTCAGCAAACCCATGGGAGATGCCATGGCCTGGTGGTATTATCACTGGACTGTTAATCTAGAGACTCAGGTAATGTTCAAGGGACCTGTGTTTGAATCCCACCACGGCAGATGGTAGTTTGAATTCAATAAAAAAATCTGGAATTAAGATTCCAATGATGGCCATGAATCCATTGTCGATTGTCAGGAAAAACCCATCTGGTTCACTAATATCCTTTGGGGAAGGAAACTGCCATCCTTACCTGGTCTGGCCTACATGTGACTCCGCACCCACAGCAATGTGGTTGACTCCTAACTGCCCTCCGGGTTTTTAGGGATGGGCAATAAATACTGGCCATGGTAGTGATGCCCTCACCCCATGAATGAATTTTTAAAAATGGATTTTAAACATGTGAAATGGTGTGCAGTGACTGTAGAGAAAGAAGTGGCCATTGAAATACAGAATCTAGGTTGAGATTGAAATTATAAAGGAGAAAGGATGTGAAGTTGTGCTGAATGAGCTGTCCTCCAATGTTACCATTTTTCATGACTGACTTGTTCCTTATCTGTTGTCTTCTTTCATGAGAGAAAGGTTATCTGGGTGGGTGCAGTGACCTCTGATGGCAGCTTTGTGTCACAAGTAATGAGCAATCTCCTTCTAAATGAAAGAAATAAGTGAGTAATGTTGGCAATATTCCTGTGAGGTGTTTGTAGAATATGCATGTCAGATAGTATAGTTTATATGCAACGTCTGAGTTGTGAGATGTAGGGAACTGATATTTGCGATGTAGATGAGTACATGTGACTCTAAGAAGAAAGTGGGGCAAGGTGCGATACAATGAGCATTGGAGAGTGATGGAAAGTGAAGTAGAGGAGTATTTAAGTAGTGAGACTAGAGGTAGAGGGCATAGAATCAGAGTGCAAGGTAGCAATACGGTTAGCGTGAGAATTCAGATGAGGTTTGCCAAACTTTTTTAGGCATTGTAAGTGTGTAGTGGGAACTAAAGTCCTGACATTGCATTCTTTGGAACCTCTTCCCATTGGCAGCAGAGGAGTTGAATACAGGATTTTCTTCCAACCCTTACCCCTGAATAACCATCTGGACCAATGTTTCTACTGCGATGCCAGCAAACCTGGGTAATCTCTAACAGCCAATATTTCAATCTCAGATACTTTCCTTCACCTGCAGCAAGCATGCACCTCCCAGTTAAGAGGCTTTGGCCTTCTGTAAGTGTCACAGGATTTCCTGTGCAGTGAAACAGGCATGCAGCCAATGGTAATAATGGGTAGTGATGGCTGCACGCCTAAATCATTATAAAGGATTGCCAACACCAATTTCATACGGTCCCTTAGTGCATCTGTTTGCGGGCGTGATTGGTTTTCCATGCCATGATGTTTTAGTTGAGTTCTGTCACAGAAATTAAATGAATTGAAGCACTTCTTTGCCAGAATCAAGAATGTAATAGGCTCACCGCTCATTTTTTTTAGAATACTAAATTAAGACTATTACTTTTGAGCCTGTTGCTGGGAAGCTCTTGACATCAGTTCAACATTAATTGTTTCCTTCTGTGAGGAAGTGCCTGCCCACTTTTCTTGGTACGTCCAAGATTAGCAAATATTCTGTGTTGTAAATGAAAGGTAGGAATCTAAGTGCTGAATGTTCCCATCCCAATGGTGACAGGCTTAGAGGCAGCAAATGGCTAGGAAAATAGTAGGGTGCTGCATTAATAGAGTCTCAACCATCCAAACGAACACACAGCAGTGTAGGAAGAGGTTAAAGATGATCTTCTCTGCTCTTCCAGGGTAAGTGTTATTGTCTTCTCTCTACTACCACACACTCTATCTCTGCTACTGCACCCATTTCCCATCAAGGCTCATGCACTGTCACTCTTTAACCATTGCAGGCAGTAATCTTTCCTCTCCCATTCTCATGTACTCCGACACCTCCAGACACCCTGCATGTTCTCTGCTGTGCTACTGACTGACTCAGAACACTTTCCCCCACCAGCACCAGCACTAACAGTTGTGCCAGCCACCTTCATCTCACTCAATCCCTCCCTTTCTCTCAATACAGGAGGAAAAGGCCCACAGTAGGGCCGAAGAAGCCAGGATAGGTGGAGGGATGCCTGACATTTGGCTCCTCACCCCCAATGAAGGGAAGATACCGGTACTGGTTGGCAGGACAGATCCTGTGGCAATGAAGGGAATTCCTGTCCTGGCAACCAAGTGAGAAACGTCATTCCTTGTAGTGCAATTCTCCCAATACCCTCACTATCAATGCAGTTTTCATTTGTCACACCTTATAACCTTTAGTCTCCACACTTATTTTCTTTTGCAGATACTAGCAGCCATAATCAATGCACCAACCTGCTGGGCATCCCCTCTGCCAGCTCTGAGGAAGTTTGTGCAGGTGCCTCAGAAGAGACACCAGCGTGGATGCCTCCTGCAACCATCCACCAGCTCAGACACTGACATCTCACTGTGTATTTAATCTAGATTAGAGTTGGGAGTACCTGCTGGTGAGAGTACTCCATTGCCATGTCTTCACAGCTGGTCAAGGAAGAAAGGCCTCAGCTCACTGGCACTCTGAGGATTGCTTGGGGACGAGGCACCTCCACATCCCCAAGCAGAAGATGACCCCATTTTGTGAGCAATCAGGGAATTTATTAAAATATGCAAATTGACACAGGAATAGCAGGCAAGTTTGTCAAGGACACCAAACAACATAAAACAAGGACTGCAGCAATTCCATTCAGACCCTGCTGTCCCAGATAGGCAATTATATGACTGCTTCCATGGACAGGTTGGGCAGCTGCAGTGGAAAGTCAGGTTTGAAAGCATTCTCACAAGCTGCTGGATATGTAGACCTGCACTCCATTGCCTGAGCTAGTGGTCCTCAGCACCAACAGCAAGGCAAGGGTTTGAGGGATCTTGACCTCAATCTACAGGTCCACATCTCTACAAACTGTATAGGCCACACTCGATTTCATGTGCAATTGTCACAACTTTCCCACCATAGCCCATGTCATTCAGGGCCTTATAAACATAACCCCAAGACTCCATTCCCAATACAGAAGTCACTACATTCCTGAACTATTATCAGGGAATTATCTGGAGTCGTGTACACCTCCTATCAATGCAACTGTGTAGAACCAACCATAAAATGTCCTTTCCTGGCAGGTCAAGAGAGAGAAAGAGGGAGGTGACTATCTTGAGCTTGTATCTTATATCTTGAGCTATGTCCTGTATTAATGAGTTAAGAAGTTCAAACATATGACAGACATAGTCCAAACTAACATCACCTAGAATTAAAGTTAGGAGATAGCACTGTCTTTTCAGATGGCAGTGTTTGACCTTTTTCAGGTAGAAGATGGACCGGGAAAGATGGAGAATGGCTCAGAGGAGGGTTCTCTAACAGTCCTGCTAGAGAGCAGGAGGAGATCAACACACTCTGTGCCAACCAACTTCTCATCCTGTAGATCCAGTCATATGCCCTAAATGACCAAGAGTTATATGCTTTATAAGAGAGATATATATACTGTATATATCAAAACTGCTGCTACTTAATAAACTGTATGAAAATTACGAATAACCAGCTGCCTATTTTAGATAACTATGGTTCCAGATCCTAAATCTTACAGATTGGGCCAGAACATCAGAAGACCTTCTGCTGTCCTTGATAGTATCATCTAGTGCAGTCCCTGGACCTACTTTGATCCCAGTATTGGGATCCCAAACCCGCTATTAGATGCAATCTTATGTCTTATTATTTTATTGGAGAATGTATAGTGCCTATGCTTTTATTTTCTCACTATCGTCTTTATTTCCCCTAAGTTCTTTCCTTTGCACCCCATTTGCTTCAGGCAGTGTCTGATTCTCAGGGAAGACTCACTGTTGCTAGGTTCCCTTCAGAATTATACCAAAGTTAGTATTGTTCATCTGCAACTGTGGTGTAGGAATTTTGTTGATATTCCTCTATGGACTGTGGTTAAAGAAATAAATTAAACCATTGCTAAAGGCTGAGAATTGTCAGCCTGATAGCACTCAAAAAAAAAGTAGATTTTCCAGTTTTGCAAACAGTTGAGAGAGAGTTGGCCATTAAACAATTCTCAGAAACATTTTGCTTCAGGCACAAAACAAACCTATTATCAATAGGTGTCCACTGGGGAGTACAGTCAGATTTCATCCTAAGATCAGATAAGAACTGTAGAGGGAGTTGGAGACATACTGTATTATTGAAAATAAAACTTGCATAGTATAAGTTCAAAGGCATAACCTGTTTTTGTTTCTTTTTGTTCACTATGGGCAATAAGTTGAATGTAATGGCTTGAATTTGAACTATGGATGGATGTGAGCAAAAATGCATTGAATACTTTGGAACCATTAGCTAAAAATTGGCATAGTATCAGTTTTGAGGAGTTTTCATGGAGGCTTTCTCTCTCTGAGTTCTAGTGAGTTATCTCATGCAGTTGTGTGCTGCTCATGATGTATGTACTGTGCCTGTATGGCACCATGCTGACACTATCATGTACTCGCCAACGGCAGAAGTACTTTGAGACGTGGCATTTAATAGATGCACATTCAGTGTGTTTGCCACATTAATTAGCACACGTTGCAGGTGTGACATTGATATCACACGGTGATGTAGAGGAATATGTCACCCATGCTCAGTGACTAATCATTGCTGGCAAACATGACATGCTGCCCAATAGAGGTAAGGCAAGACAGAAGTGTGGTGAATGATGCAGCACTGTGTAAAAAGGCAAGACAGAGATGCTGCCAAATCCAAGTGGCTGCAAATTAAGCGTGCCCTATGAGAGTAAGCGAAGAGCTCTGAGCAAGTGGTGAGCTGGAGGAAGTACCTGACTTTCATGTTGAGAATTATTTCTATCTATTTTGTGGGAGAATAGGAAATTCCACATAACTGAGGCATGATTAGGTACTAATGAGATGTAAATTCAGTCCTCTTGCTCCTCACTAGCAAGATACTCATCTCAACATTCAAACCTTGGGTGGAAAATTGGATATATTTTGGGCTGGAGTTAAGAACTCATTTTTCCAATCCTGCCACATTTCACCAACTGGCTCACCGTTGCCCATGTCATTCAGAGACTGGGAAAATTGAGCCTGATAGTTCTGATGTGTATCGTAAAAATGGATTTGTACAAAGACTGCAGCTCACAACCTGGGCTGACACTCTAGTACAGCTTTGAGGGAGAACTATGCTATCAGATGTGCAGTATTTTTTTACAAAGAGTCTTTAAACCAAAGCCCCACCTGCTCTCTCAGCTGGATGCTGTAGATCCCATCCCATAATTAAAGAAGGGTAAGGGGATTCTCCCAGTGTCTGATCATCATTCATCCCTCAATCAATAAAACAGATCATTAAGATGTTTTCTTTGGCCAAACTTTGCTGTGTGGCAATTGGCTGACCGGTTTCCTCCATTACAATACTTCAAAAGTGCTGAATTCACTGCAAAACACTTTGGGATATCCTGAGTTTGTGAAAGACATCATATAAAAGCAACTCATTCTTATTTTTCTTTTTACTCATTTAAATGTTAGTCACACCTTGATGATCTTTCGCCCTGTCAATTGGTATAATTTCTTTAAGCCTAAATGCTCCATCAGATTCAGAAAAAAAAAGAACTCATATTAAATTTGTGGAAACTCCAAAGGTCACTTTGTGATTGCTGTCTTAAGTGAACAGAATTGTTCTGGCACTTGTTAATCTAATTAATTGACCGGATCTCTCTTAAATTAAGAAGTTGATTTTAACCTGGGGTGAGTTCCAGGCAAATGGAAGTGAAATGCACATGCTGGTTTGTGTTGTTTTTTAGAGTCCTTTTCCAGATGGAATGGGAGCATAATGCAGCTGCTAATGGGGTAGATTTAGACTTGTATCTAAGTGAAGAGGAGGAGCTTTTGATTAGGCCTCAAGGAGTGAAGTGGAACTGTATCGACCCGTGGAAGTTGTGGTTCTCCTTGTGAGACCTTCTGGAACCTTGTTCTTTGAAGCCGACAGGGGAATTATTTTCACATATTCCAGTGGACCTCTTTATTCTTCCCACTGCCTGCCAGCATACTGCAGGCTGGAAAGTGATAAAACTTTAGGTCCCAGTTAAAATGTCTTTCAAGGACTATTAATGTCATAGGATTTTTGTTTATTAATTTATACAATGTAAAAATTACTAAGAACAACTATTATAGCCCAATCTTGATTTCCCATTTGAAGTTGGTGATGAGTATTACTAAGTGGCTTATTAGGTCATTTTCGAGGTTGAACCTACCATATTGCTGTGCATAGAGTCTTATATAGGGCAGACTAGGCAATTATGATAGTGTTGTTTCCCTAACCTCATAAATGAATCAAAGCTCAGCAGGTCTGGCAGCATCTGTGAAGGAAAAAACAGAGTTAACGTTTCGGGTCCGGTGACCCTTGTTTTTTTCCCTCACAGATGCTGCCAGACCTGCTGAGCTTTTCCAGCAACTTTGTTTTTGTTCCTGATTTACAGCACCTGCAGTTCTTTCGGTTTTTATAAATGAACCAAATGTATTTTAATCATAGACTGGTAATGTCATGGTTACCATGACTGATACAAGTTTTTAATTCCGTACTTATTTAATTAATCAAATTTTAAATCTCCCAGTAGCCATGGTAGGATTTGAACTCAAGTTCTGGTGCGTGCATTGCTTTTCCAGTAGCATAACCACCAGGGAGGCTCAGCACAAAGCTGGAGAAACAGCTTCTTCTTCTTCCTGGGGACCTTGCAGCCTTCAGGACTCAATATCGAGTTCAATAATTTTAGAGCTTGACCACCTCCTTTCATGTATTTAACCAATCCTATACCGCAGGTCCCATCATGACAGAGCTTGCTTTCAACACAGCGAATCCTTTTTCACTCACTCATAGATCCCATTATCACCAATCTAGTTTTACTTCTTCCCTGGCTTACTATCAACAATCCCTTTGCCTGCTTAATGTTTTTCCTCTCTTTCTCTTTCTCTCTCTCTCTCTGTCTGGGCTTCATCGCCATCTATCTGCTCACACTTTTCCCCCCACCAGCCCCTGTCATCAGCATAATACCAGTTTTTCCAAGATGCTATCAGTTCTGAAGAAAGGTCACTGAATTCAAAATGTTAACTCTGTTTTCTTTCCACAGACCGGCTGAGTTTCTCCAGAAATTTCTGTTTTGGTTTCAGATTTCCAGCATCTGCAGTTCTTTGTGTTATTATAACACAACCATTGGACCCACCAATTCATATTGCATTCATGTGTGAGACTCCTTTCTCTGTTTGATATTTACTGCTCTTACTACCAAATACAACAACTATAAAGTCTGCAATCAACTTAGACAGAATAGGTAAAGGAGCCATTCTGGATTAGCTGCTCATCCGATCTACCCAGCAGGGTACGTTTAAATTACCCATAACTGCAGGGGTCTTATGAATCCAGCACAAAGATAGCAATTGTCCAAATGTTTTATACCAACATAAAATGGGTGCTACCTTTTCTTAATAGATAATTGTATTATTCTATTAATTTACACTTGTTTTAGTCTGGATACTATGCTGTTTTTTTTAAATCAGACAGCACAGGGTGGAATTTCCACTTTGTATGTAATTTACATGCCCATTATACTTGAAACTACATTGGTTTTGTGTATTGAATTATTTAGTTCAAGCTCCTACTCAAATCTATTTGCATATTGCCAAACATGATGCCTATCATGAGCTAAAGCAATCATACTGCATAACAAAACACAATTGCTCATTCTTTTCTTGACAGTAAAAGTTATTCTTCAATGTATTTAAGGGTCACAAAAGTGTTTTTTTTTCAATAGTTAGAAATAGATTTATCACAAAAATAAGCACCTTCTTAAGTATCTTGTGCACTAGTTGTGACTAGCCTTGCTTCAGTTAACAGGAAGTACTTTAAAAACTATACAAAACCATTAGTTTCATTGCTATGCAGTTTTATAATTTTTTTAAAAGAATTTTTCATACCTAAAGCTAAATTACCTCGAAGAACTGCAATGGTGCAATTGGTGACATGGTGAAAATGTCATGTAAAAGATGGAGGGGTGATGGCCTAGTGGTATTATCACTGGACTATTAATCCAGTGATATAGATAATGTTCTGGGGACCAAGGTTCAAATCCTGCCACTGCAGATGGTGGAATTTGACTTCAATAAATATCTGGAATTATGAGTCTAATAATGACCATGAATCCATTGTTGATTGTCAGGCAGGGGGGGAAAAAAAATCCTATCAGGTTCACTAAAGTGCTTTAGAGAAGGAAACTGCCATCCTTACCTGTTCTGGCATACATGTGACTCCAGACCCACAGCAATGCAGTTGACTCTGAACTGCCCAATGGGCAATAAATGCTGCCTAGCCAGCCACACCCTCATTCCATGAATGAATAATGAAATTTGAGCCTGGCTAGTTTTGTGGGTGCAGCTGGTTTGCATGACTTTTTTTCAAACTGTAGTAAAAGATTGCAGAAACTCCAAATAGATTCAACATAAATACCATGATTTCTTCTGTTGGTTCAACCCAGTTCAGGCAAATTGTACTATTTAAACAGTGTAAAGTAGTGAAAAGTCCAGGTTTATAAGAGAATAGATGAATCATGTCAAGCTTTTTCCTTTGCATGTTTCTCAAGATTGTTGCAGTTTTCTGATTTATCATATACTTGCATTTTAAAGGCATCAGTTGAATGCTAGAAAATTGCAATGTGATGAGAGAAGCAATGTGTCTTTGCAAATATAGCTTTTATCAAGTGTTTGATAAATATGTTCTTCATTGTAAGTAGAATACATATTATTGCAAATTTTTGATGTAGCTGTTGATTTGTCTACGCAAATTACAAATTCTAACGACAAAAACGCTCTTCACTATAGCAAACTAACAATATGTAAGCTTGCATATGACAAAACATCTGGAGGCTGTGCCACCAAAGGTCTCTCTGTATGAACACAGTAATGAATCAGAATGTGATATGGCATTTTTTCTATCCTTGTCAACATTTTTTTGCTTATTCATAGCAATACAATAACATTTTATTAAACTATTAATTATTTATAGGTGTAGTATTATGGGTTTATTAAACATTAATTCACATAGAATGTTTAAAATGATCTTTTCTTTAGCATGTGAGACAAAGGAAATAAGAGATGTAAATATTAAGGGAAACATAGAATGTGAGTAAAGAAGACAAAAGGTGTTACATTAATCTGTTCAAAAATATATTTCCCTTTAAGATGTAATTTAATGAACTGCAATGGTTGTGTGAACATGGCACAAGACAGACAAGTGTGAATATCATGATCTCCTCACAGGAGCTAAAAAGCAACAGCAGCAAGATGTAAATCAAGAATAAAGCACAATGAATGCAATTCAAATTAACGTGAATTGGAGTTCTGACAATAAGGTACTTCTGTTTCTGTCTGGAGGATGTACAATTTTATTCATAGAAAAAAGAAACTAATTTAGAGAAATTGGATTCTAAATGCCAATGTTCCCTTTTTTTCCCTTTTCTGCTAAGTTATGTATAATTTCAGTTAATTTTGATTATCGTTCCAGCATTAATAATAGTAGTGAAAAGACTCTAAATGCAAGGAAGATATAGTATTAATGTAGACCAGCACCTCTCTGTAATTCCCTGTTACTGCAGTCTTTTTTTCTCATGTGTTACGTCCCTATGTGTGTGTCTTCAATCATGCTGTGTTGCTGCTGTCTATCTGCTGAAAATGTACAATCAGATTATCCAAGCGGATTAGGTCAACACTACCGCCATTGTGATGTCACAGAAGTTGCTGCATTTCCACTTACATTTAAATGTCACTATTTTGACCACAGCTAATTTGGCGAATGCATCTCAATTCAGGTTTTATATACATCCTGTAAATGAAATGTGTAGGAATTGCTTCAACAAAAGTGCAATGGTAAAATGGGAGTGTACTTTGTGCAGAGATGTAAGACATGTCAGAATTTACAAAAGTGGTATTTGGAAATCTGACAATCCACCATTATTCAAGTTCCTACCATCAGATTTACCACCATCCTTTTCAAAGCGACTATGGAGTAATGCCTTTCACAGTTGTCATTGGTATAGAAACTAAGACTCGTGCATGATTTCTGTGTAATGTCACTTCATGTGCAAGTCAAATGCTTTGAATGACATTTTAAAATGAGGTTCAAAAAGTTACTTTCATGCAACAGTACCAAAGAGTACCAGAATTATGGTTTGTCTTTCAATGTTTTACTGTTAAAAATAAAACCAGATTGTCACAAATCAGTCAGTTTATAAAAATCTATACCTTCCACCTCTGTTTCTGTACAGATTTTAAAATATGTGTTTTTATTTTAGTGTCAAAGACTTTATATATGAGATGGTCTCACAATCTTTTTGGAAATCAATAAAACTGCCCAAAAAGTGCTAATAAATGTTCTGCATTGCCAACACTGAATGTGATCTGCATTTTGGCTCCAGCAGGGTATCTTTACCTGATTCATCAATGCATAAGTTTTCCTTTGTCACAGAAGAAACTAGTATGTGAGGAACAGGGTGTTGAAAGATCCAAGAGACTTTTGTTATAGCTTACTAATGTATCCAATTTTTTACATTCACAAGCATGTCCTTGTCTGGGCTACCATTAGCTATCCAGTCACAAAGAACAGCATGTTTTCATCAGTGAGTCATGCTTCAAGTGGCTCAAGTTAAGAAGGATTCTGAGACCTTGATACCCTCAGGTCATATGGTATGATACAGGGATGATATCATGAACACGTCTGTTAGAAGTGTGCTGGTATATTAATTCTATGTCATAACACTACATCTGTTTTTCTATAGGTAAAAAATTTAAACAGATACACAAACAGATTTTTTAAAAAAAGAGTTTGCAAGACTAGCAATTCATATTTCGATGTAATACTTTTCAGGTTTGATAACTTGACCTGGTCTGGCGATCTTATACCTATCTGGAGAGATATGTGCTGCTATTTCTTGCATTTCTTTGACAACTTAGTTGTCTTGCGGCTGATTGCTCTTACCACTCAAATTTCATTGTCAAAGCTTTCTTCCTCACTCTCCTTGCACATGATTGGTGTGTCATGCATCAGTCTGAGCTGGTTTCTATTCCTTTGCAATGTAGCATCATGATTCGTAATAGCAATGTATGATACAGAATGGTTGCATGTTCTTCAAAAAGCTTTGCTGGTGTCCAAGTATTGTATTTGTGCTTCTAACTTGGAGCAAAAATAGGCCAATTAGCCCATCGAGTCTGCTGATCATGGCAGAAATGTTTCTTGACCCCATTCTCCTGATTTCTCCTCTTAACCCTTCATCCCTTACTAATCATGAACCTATCTATCTGTCCTAAATATGCTCAATGACTTGGCCTCCTGCGCAACGAGTTTCACAGAGTTTCCACCCTCTAGCTGAAGAAATTCTTCCTCATCTCAGTTCTAAAGTGTCGCCTCTTCACCCTGAGGCTGTGCCCTCTGGTGCTAGTCTCTCCTACTGGTGGAAACATATTGACCATCTCCACTCTATTCAGGCATCTCAACATCCTGTAAGTTTCAATTAGAACACCCTCATCCTTCTAAATTCCTTCATCTTCAGACCCAGAGACCTCAACCACTCCTCATATAACAAGCCGTTCATCTCAAGATCATTCTGCAAACCTCTCTGGATCCCCTCCAATGCCAGCACATCCTTCCTTAGGTACAGGGCCCAAAACTGCTCATAATATTCTAAGTGTTCTCTGACCAGAGCCTTGCACAGCTCAGAAATACATCTCTCCTCTTGTATTCTAGCCCTCTTGAAATGAATGCAAACATTGCATTTGCCTTCCTCATTGCTAAGTGAACTTGCATGTTAACCTTATGAGAATCCTGAACTAGGACTCTTAAGTTCCTTTGTTCCTTTCAGATTTCTGATGCCTTTCCTTGTTTAGAAATAGTTTATGCCTGTGTTCTTCCTATGAAAGTGAATGACTTTACACTTTCCAAAATTCTGTTCAATCTGCCACTTCTTTGCCTACTTACCTTGCACGCCCAAGTCCTTCTACAGCCCCCCTGCTTCCTCAATCCTACCTGTCCCTATACCTTTCCTCCAGTGTCATCTACAAACTTAGCAACAATGCCCTCAGTTCCTTCGTCCACATCGTTAATTTATAACATGAATAGTTGTGGTCCCAAAAATGACCCTTCGGAACTCAGTTAGTTCTTTGAAGAAGAATCTCCTGTGTTACCAAATGGTTCAATGATCAGTTGATGATAACTAGGCAGAAGATTTTAAGGAAGCCAAGTGTGCTGGCACTGAAGTGCGATTCTGCTATACAGGCTGTACAATGGAGTGCAACCTAGAATCATAGAGTCATACAGCTTGGAAACAATTCGGTTCAACTTGGCCGCGCCAAGCAGACATCCCAGTCTGGCCTAGTTCTATTTGTCAGCATTTGGCCCATATCCCTCTAAACGCTTCCTATTCATATACCCATCCAGATGCCTTTTAAATGTTGTAATTGTACCCACCTCCACCAGTTCCTCTGGCAGCTCGTTCTATACACCCACCATCCACTTTGTGAAAAAGTTACCCTTCAGGTCCTTCTTAAATCTTTCCCCACTCACCTTAAACCTATGCCGTCTAACTTTTGACTCACCCTCCCTGGGAAAAAGACATTGGCTATTCACTCCATCATGTCCCTTATGACTTTATAAAACTCTATAAGGTCAGCCCTCAGCCTCCAATGATCCAGGGAAGAAAGCCCCAGCCTATTCAACCTCTCCCTATAACTCAAGCCTTCCAGTCCCAACAATATCCTTGTAAATCTTTTCTGTACCCTCTAAAGTTTAACAACATCCTTCCTATAGAAGGGTGTCCAGAATTATACACAATATTCTACAAGTGGCCTCACTAATATCCTGTATAGCTGCAACATGACATCCCAAATCCAATGTTCTGACCAAAGAAGGCAAGCATTCCAAACAACGTCTTCACCACCCTGTCTACCAGTGACTCCACTTTCAGGGAACCATGCACCTGCACCCGAGATGTCTTTGTTCAGCAACACTCCCCAGGGCCCTACCATTAACTGTGTAAGTCCTACCCTGGTTTGCCATACCAAAATGCAATACCTCACATTTATCTAAATTGAACTCCATCTGCCATTCCTCGCCCTATTGGTCCATCTGGTCAAGATCCCATTGTACTCTGAGATAATTTTCTCCACTGTCCACTACACCAGCTATTTTGATGTCATCTGCAAACTTATTAGCCATACCTCCCACATTCACATCCAAATTATTTCTATAAAAGACAAAAAACAGTGGACCCAGTACCGAACCTTGTGGCACACCACTGATCACAGGCCTCCAGTCCAAAAGGCAATCCTCTACTACCACCCTCTGTCTCCTATCTTCAAGCTAATTTTGTATCCAATTGGCTAGCTCCCCTTGGATCAAATGTGATCTAACCTTGCTAACCAATCTACCATGCAGAACCTTGTCAATTTTAATTTTTAATGTGTTTTGTCCTGCCTTTTTATACTGTTTGATGCTAATAGCCATAAAAGCTCCTTATCACCTAATACTATTGACATGATGTGTTAAGTTAACAATATTGAAGGATGATCATATTCTGAAATTTGCCTTTCGCTTGGTTGACTATGAATCTCATCAACGTATTTGTGTTCATACCTATTTATTATATTTTCCTTGCTGTCAGTGTTATAGTATTGTACCACCTTGTTGGCTTTTGGAACTTCAGGCTTTTTCTAAATTGGGCCAATATATAGGGAATCCCACGGAATATGATCACTCTTTATTTGGTATAGATGCCATTTAGTGGTTGAACCCTGTAACTACAAGCCTGCAATTTATGAACTTCAAGTCTGGTTCTCAAACCAATTCCCCAAAGAGACTAAAGCTGAAGGAATGGTGACAGACAAAAATACAGACAGAAGCAGAAAAGAGATAAAATTAAAAGGAATGAGAAGCAAAACTAGTAAAAGAACTAAACAAATATTGCACTTCAACCTCCTTCAAGAAAGTAAAGAAAAAATAAACTCTAAAGAAAAATGGAAGGCAACCACTTAATTCTGGTCTGTGCAGCCAATTATTCCTTCATTGAATTACAATTTTTCAAACAGTGCAGCAGTTTTATTTTACAGATCAAGTGATAAATCATGCTAAGAGATCTTCGAAAATCTTGTTTGTTTTCAGCAAGAAGGGTCTTTGCAGAATTGATATATTTGATCTTTCTGTGGATGATCAGAAAGATTTAGAAAAGATCTGGAAAGTGCTCAAATATCATGTCAAGGAAAGAATTAACTGCAGGATTAGCAGACTCCAACTCATGTCAAGCAGATATCAAACCAAGGTCTGTTGACAAGATTGCCAAAAGATGTTGCATCAAAGAGCATTGAATGTGGTTTATTTGAAGAATTATCAGAGAAGCCCAGCAAGTCAGTCAGTGTTGCTAAATTAAATAAAGTCTTTAGCAAGAATCTTTTGGGCAATGAGAAGGGCCTTGTCATTGATGCATTACCCTGAAGATGGATTAAAGTATGAAGCCATAGACGTAGGCGAACAACAATTACATTTTCTGGGAGCAGCCAGTTGTTGTCTGTGCTTTGGACGCTTTGATCAGTTTATGTATTAAAAACACTTTACCCAAATGCATTTGTTGGTGAGGTGGACAACGGGACACAGAGTTCAATTAGCAGTTTAACTCAATTTTATTAAGAAAATATTCTTTATTAAAGCACTATGTGAGCATTTCCCAAATTCCCACAATATTTAGTCTCTAGCTCTATCTGTCTGAGAAAGGATATTACGTACAAAGATCCACGGTTTGAGCGAGACCATTAGAAACTCCTTCCTCTCCCATATAGGGCTGACTATCTTCTATGAAGGTGGGTCTTGAAGTCAGAGAGAATCTACTGCTGGGTCTTCTTGGGTTGCTGTACGAGTCTTCAGCCACATGTCTTCCCAGTGAGTCTTCTTCATGTCTTCCCAGCGAGTCTTCTCCATGTCTTCACTGAGACTTCACTGAGGGGCTGTCCAGGTGTATGTTCTTACCCCGGTTGCCCCTGACTTCCCAGAATGACCTGTGGTCTTTGGCCAATGGGATCATAATCTGGGTTCAAATCATCCAATGGGATTGCGCCAGCACCATTGATTGTTGCCATGCTTGGAGCTGTAAAGCGCACATCCTCGGGCAGTCAAGATGCCAGAATGCGGTTGTTCATTTGCCTACCGAGCCCCTACCCCGTGGTATGCAGATATTTCGTTACTATTCTAGGCAGCATCATCGGTGTGACATCTAATTGAAGTGTTGGTGTTCCACGCTGAGAAGTAGGCCTCCAGAAATTCCCTTGCATGTCTATTGTTCACTTGTCCCATAACAGTCACTTTGTCCCAGTTGAACTAATGGCCTTCATTGTCTTTGTGTATCGAGATAAGTGAATATTGGTCATGTCTTTTCAGCTGGTGTTCGTATATCCTGGTTGTCAGTTTCCTCTCTGTCCAATGTAATGTCTATTGCACTCGCTGCAACACGGGACTCCATTAACAAACAGATAGAAAAAGACCCCGTATGCAGACCGCTGCTGAAAAACAGAACTGGAAGCGACAAGACCCACCACATCAGAGGATCATATAAATTCAGAATGGAGCAGAACTCCAACACTTCGATTAGAGGTCGCACTGATGATGTTGCCTAGAATGGTAATGAAACATCTGCACGCCATGGAACAACTGGTTCGGTGAGCAAACGAACAACCGTATCCAGAATGCCTAATCAACTCTTCTCCAATACAATCCCTCAGCCTGTTCTTTTTATTCATTTGTAGGATGTGCACGTTGTATCTGGTTCCTTTGAACCTTTGTGACCTCTTTGTTCTTGGTTTCCGCTGTTCTCATAGAACATAGAACAGTACAGCACAGTACAGGCCCTTTGGTCCACGATGTTGTGCCAAACTTTTACCCTAATCTTAAGGTCTATCTAACCTCCACCCCTACCTTATACTATCATTCATATGCCTATCTAATAGCCGCTGTGGGTTAACTTAGCAAGTTCAACTTTGGGCCCATGGTTGCTTGACCATATATAACTATTGATACAGTCGGCAAAGTGTACCAAACCAACAAAATCTGTAACAGATGTGGTTTGTCGCTTCTACTCAAAAACTGTCCAGTTTATCTTCATATCTATAAAACATGTGGCACCAAAAGACATTCAGAAGAAAGTGGTTAGAAAGGCCTAGCCAGATCCCAGCACAAAATGGTGGCAATTACAAAGGAGAGTGAAAGAGATTTGGGATGAGCAAGCAAATAGAGTACAATGAAAATTGTGCAATGAGCCAAGAACAAGAGTTAGAAATACAAATATAAATACATGGATGCCTGAAATGATTTCTAAGATATGCAACCAGAGCAGATCATACAAAGTTATTACGGATCACAGTAAGAAATTGTGAAGGAACTGAAACCAGCTCAGACCACTTTATGGCACACCAATTATTCATTAAGTGAGAAAGGAAGAAACATCCGACAATTACGGCTGTGTGGTGAAGCTGAGTGACAACAACCAATATCAAGACAACATCAATGGAGAAGAGATTAACAGCACAGTTTATACTCAGGAAGCAATTTTGAATGAGCTTGCTCAGCAAGCAATGGACTAAACATTGTAAGAACAGGACATTGTTCTTCAGAGACAGAGGAGAATGAAAGAGATACTCAATGTGGAAAAGACAGAGAAGTATCACAACTGTGCACTGGACACAGAGCGTGAGTTAAAAATACAAATACAAATACTTAGATACAAGCAGAGGTTTCTAAAATATGCAACCAACCCAGATAATGATTGTGCAGTGATGTTGAGTGACAGCAACCATCTACAAGACAAGTTGCCAAATAATTGTGACACAGAGCAATGTGCACCCTACCTGATCATCTGATCTGTATGAGTTGTCAAAACTCCAAAGTGTTAGATTGAACTTTGGGATGTTAGTCTTGTAATCTCTGTTTTAGCTGTCTATGTAATTATCAAATGAACAACAAGTGCCTATATACAATGAAGCATATCAGTTTGGGATAAGTTTTACCTTTGAAAAAAATGTGGGATGCTGTGTTATGTCTCGTGGTCAGTAAGTCATTTTATCTTTAATAGATATGTAGATGATATCATTACTGTAGCATAGCATGTATCCTGAGGGTATAAAGGTTTCATACTCCACCTTACCTCAGGTTCGCTTGAAGTATGGCATTCTACTGGAAGCCTTCTTTTCTTTGTGGCTACAGTTTCATGTTAGTCTAGACACATAGATGTCTGCGAAATGTAATGTTCCTGGATAATAGTCAGCTGTTACAAATGTCTGAGATAACAAAGTATAGAGCTGGATGAACGCAGCAGGCCAAGCAGCATCAGAGGATCAGGAAAGCTGACGTTTCGGGTCTGGACCCTTTGTCTGAAGAAGTGTCCAGACCCGAAACATCAGCTTTCCTGCTCCTCTGATGCTGTTTGGCCTGCTGTCTTCATCCTGCTCTACACCTTGTTATCTCAGATTCTCCAGCATCGGCAGTTCCTACTATCTCTGTTACAAATGTCAGTTGGTTTTTTCAAAACCACAATATCCATGCTTAGTTTCTCGTGTTATTGGGGAGAACATAAGCATTGTCACTTTAGGTAAAATACCCTAATGAAGGCAAAGATTATGTTGCCTATGTTACAAGCTCCATTGTTATCCCCCTTATCGCCTTCTTTTTCAACATCTCTCACAACTCATTTCTTACCTCCATAGCTGACTTCCTACCCCCTAGGCTCATTAGTGAATCCATCAGCAGCAAATGCAGATACGAGACAACCTGTGATTGAATGAGCACAAGAGAAATCCTGGTTCTGTGGGACCTTGACCCATCCAGTCAGGCTGCTTCTATTGTTACAACTTTAAAAAAAAACATGGCTTTATTGACTTTGAGCAGACTGCTTGTCGTCTCTATCTCAACCTTTCTTCATAAAACAACTGGGACAAAATACACCTCTTAAAGCTATAGTATTGTCACACCTACCCCCTTAAAAAAATGAGTTATCAATATACAAAGATGGCTTCATTTTTAAAAGCCTTTAGCCTTACACTATTAGTACACTACAATACGTATACATTACATTGACTCTAAGCACACAAACATTCACTACTACAGCCCTTTTCAGTTCATTTTTTTGCTGCCACCGAATGCTTCCATCTCCCTTCATCAAAGTTGTAGTAACATGTCGGCAATTACACTCTCTCATCCTGCCATGTGTATAATTTTCAAATTGAAGGGCTACAATAATAAGCTCCATCTAAGCAGTCTCAAACCTTTATCTTTGATTTTTTCCAAAAACTTTTAGGGGTTATGATCAGTACATACAGTTGTCTCAGACAAATTACTGGCAATATAAATGTTGCAACACCAACATCAAACTGAAGGTCTCCTTCTCAATTGTGGAATATTTCTGTTGCTAATCATTCAATTTTCTGGAAAATAGCCAAAAGGTCTTTCTATCTTGTAGTGTTTTCTTGCAAGTGTACAGCACCGACACCCACATCACTCGCATCGATAACCACCTTGACTGGCTTTGTGTAGTTAGTTGTGGCTAACACTGGGGCAGTGGTTAATACAGCTTTCAGGTCATCAAATGCTTTCTGATATTCCTTCATCCACCAAAATTTTCTGCACCTCTTCAATAAGTCAGTCAGTGGAACAACCACACTGCTAAAATTTGGTATGAACTTCTAATGAAAACCATCCAGTCCCAAGAATCATACTACTTCCCTCTTTGTCAATAGTATGGCAAACTCCCCAGTAGCCTCTGTTTTCACATCCGTGGTGCCATTTGTCCATGCCCAATGACAAGGCCCAGGAACATTACTTAGGCTTTTGCGAACTCACTTTTAGCCAGTTTTATCACCAAGCCTGCCTCCTGAGGTTAATCAAACATTCTGATAGATGCTCCAAAATGTTTCTTCCATGTGTGACTTAAATTAACTAGATCGTCAATGTACACCATACAACTGGGTAATCCCAAAACAACTTTATTGGTTAGTCTTTCAAATATTGATGGTGCATTTTTCATATCAAATGGCATGACTTTAAATGGGTACAGTCCATTCGGTGTCACAAAAGATAAAATTTCCTTCGCTCTTTTTTAAATTCATTCATTAGATGAGGGCATCACTGGCCAAGCCAGCATTTATTGCCCATTCCTGATTGCCCAGAGGCCAGAAGAGAGTCAACTTCATTGCTGTGGATCTGGAGTCACATGTAGGTCAGACCAGATGAGAATGGCAGATTTCCTTCCCTGAAGGACATTAGTGAACCAGATGGATTGTCCTGACAATTAATAATGGATTCATGATCATCATTGGACTCTTAAGTCCAGATATTTATTGAATTCAAATTACACCATCTGCCTTGGTGGGATTCAAACCCAGGTCCTCAAAACATTAGCTCAGTTTCTGGATTAATAGTCTAGCAATAATACCAGGTCATTGCCTTTCAGATAAAGATACCTGCCAGTATTCTCTGAGTAAGTCCAACTTTGAACTATAAGTTGCTTGTCCAACCTTCTCAATACAGTCCTCCAAATGTGGAGTAAAATATGAATTAGATTTTGTAACTGCATTGACTTTGTGATAGTCCTCACATAATCATTGGGTACTGTCTGATTTTGGCACCATTCATATTAGTGAGACCTATTCACTGCAACTCACTTTGATTATATTGTTTTTGAGCATGCATTCAAACTCTTCTTGAACCTGTGCCAACTGCAGAAGGTTAAGTCTTTCAGGATGTCATCTGTATCTCGTTCTTCACTCTGTTGTAACCAATAACACATTCTTCTTTTGCTTTCCTTCCCTATTAAAATACCTTTTGAGCATACTCACATGACACTGTCTGTGAGATTTCTTTCTATCTGGTGTGCTTATCAGATAATTCACCTCATTTAATTTCCTTCCAATTTTACAAGGCCCACAAAACCTTGCCTTTAAAGGATGACCTACCATTGGGAGTAACATTAACATTTTTACCTCCACTCGCAAAATCATGAATTTTTGATCTCTTATCTGCTTCCTGTTTCATCACATGCTGTGCTACTTTCAAACACTGTCTAGCCAACTCTCTTACTTTATTTAATCTTTCCCTAAAATTTGACACATAGTCCAAATGTGTGGACTCTGAACTATGACTTACCAATTTCTCCTTATTTAATTTCAGTGGTCCTCTCACCTTTTTCCCAAAAACTAATTCAAATGGACTGCATTCATGAGGTGCATCCCATATGGAAAAACATGCAAATGGACCTCCTTTATCCCAGTCTTCTGGATAGTCTTGAATATAAGCCGTCAACATGATCTGTAAAGTTTGATGCCACCATTATAATATGCTCTGCGATTCTGGATGAAATGCAGTATTTGAGTTGTTTTATTCCTAAGATATCCATAACTTCTTCAAATAAATTTGATGTAAAATTTGACCCTTGATCCAATTGTATTTCTGTGGATAGTCCTTATCTAGTAAAAAAAATTGAATAACTCTTCTAAAATCCTTTCAACCGTGATATTGCATAATGGAATGGACTCTGGAAATTGAATAGAGACAGCCATTATCGTCAAGAAATAATGATTCCCACTTTTTGTTTTATCCTACGCAATCGATCAAGACTATTGTAAAAGGTTCCTCAAATGTGGGAGGCAATGACTTAGTGGTATTATTGCTGGACTGTTAATCTAGTGACTCAGGTAATGTTCTGGGGATTCGGGTTCGAATTCTGCCACAGCAGATGGTGGAATTTGAATTCAATAAAAATCTGCAATTAAGAGTCTACTGATGACCATGATTCCATAATCAATTGGCAGGAAATACCTGTCTGGTTTACTAATGTCCTTTAGTGCCATCCTTACTTGGTCTGGCCTACATGCGACTCCAGATCCACAGCCATGTGGTTGACTCTTATCTGCCCTCTGGGCAATTAGGGATGGGCAATAAATGCTGGCCTTGCCAGTGATGTGTCATCTGTGAATAGTTATTAGATGTGTTGGTTTTATCACTGTCTGATGTTTTCCAATTACCTGACACATCTGACTTGTCCGGCAAAATTCAAACACATCCTAATGCAGTCCAGGCCAATAAAAAATGTTTTTGTATTTTGGCTTGAGGTTTTCGTACTCCTAAATGATCTCCTAATAGTAATTCATTGCTACATACAACACCTCCCTTTCTAAATCCCACTGGTAATACAACTTGAGGAACTTTTCCACATTTTTCACCAACCTGAATATGTGATGGTCTCCATTTCCTCATTAAGACTTCATTTTTAAGATTGTAACATTTTGGGATACACTCAGTTTCTTCTTCTGTGTATGCTTTTTGATACAACTGCTTTCATTCACCTTTCTGTTGTAATTCAGCTGATTTCTCTGAACTAAAAATGTCCGCTTTGTTCTCCACCATCTCCTTATTTTCCCCCAACCATCTGATCAACATAGTTTCTTATCGTTGAACTTCAACTTTCTTTTCTTTATTCCTTGATTTCTTCACTTCATTCAACCTGTGACTTTGTTACCACACAGTCAGTAAAAATCCCAAGATTTACTTCCTGTAACACCCTGGTTCCCTCATTGCCTGAATTCCACTGGCTTTTCAACTGCAGTGGGTATCACTCCCACCTGTGACCAGCTATATCATTATCAATGGTAAACTGTATTTCTGGAATTGAGAATTTCTCTATTACTCCAACCATCACTTCACCACTTTTCACTGGACTCTCCAAGCTCACTTTATATGATGGAACACTGCCTTCTCACTGTGAATTCCACAATGCTTCCACAAATGCTTGAATTTTACCACCTTTTCTGGAACTATTCCTTCTGAATTACATATATCCTCATCTCTCACCATCAAAGATTGACTTGCTCCTGTATCTCTTAAAATCTTAATTTGTTCACCTACTGCTCCTGGTACACGTGAGTAAACCTCACGCATACAAGTAAATTCTTTAAAGAGATCTGGCACCATCTTCTCACCCAAATCCTGACCAGGTTGTACATTCTTTTGCAGCTTTTTAGCTTCCAATGTGTTTTCCTTTACCACTTCAACAAAACTTATTGGCTTATCCTGTTTTCTTACATCTGTCTTCCCAATTCTTTTTCTATACCACCAACACTGTCACTTCATGTGGCCTACTTTACCACAGCGAAAACACCTACGTTGTTTCATTTCTCTTATCCCATCATAGGTTTCTTTTTTACCCTGTGGTAAACTATCTTTACTATCTTCAATGAGATCTCTTTTTCCGTTACCGCTTAAGGATTTAATTTATCCCCAATTTCTATACCACTTTCAAAGCTATTTTTCACACTGCTCAGCAAAAGTATATACCAGTGAGAAGGAGGGACTGTAGGAAAACGGAATATCAGCCATGGATAATGAAGGAAATAAAGGAGGGTAAGAAATTGAAAGCAAATGTGTACAAAGTGGCAAAAATTAGTGGGAAACTAGAGGGTTGGAAAATCTTTAAAGGTCAACAGAAAGGCACGAGAAAAGCTATAAAGAAGAGTAAGACAGATTGTGAAAGTAAACTAGCTCAGAATATAAAAACAGAAAGCAAAAGTTTCTACAAATATATAAAACAAAAAAGAGTGGCTAATGTAATCATTGGTCCTTTATAGGATGAGAAGGGGGAATTTAACAATGGGAAACGTGGAAATGGCTGAGGTGTTGAACAACTATTTTGTGCTGATCGTCACAGTGGAAGACACAAATAACATGTCAATAATTGATAACATGGAAGCTATGGCAGGTAATGACCTAGAAATGATCATTACCATGAAAGAGATGGTGTTGGGCAAGCTAATGGGGCTAAAAGTAGGCAGGTCTCCAAGCCCTGATGGAATGCATACCAGGATACTAAAAGAGATGGTGGGAGAAATAACAAATGCGCTCATGGTAATTTGCCAAAATCCAGTGGATTCTGGGGTGGTTCTGGCAGATTGGAAAGCAGCAAATGTGATGTCACTGTTAAGAAAGCAGATAGACAAAAGAAGGGTTACTATAGATCCGTTAGCTTAACTTTTGCAGTGGAGAAAATGCTTGAATCTACAATCAAGGAAGAAATAGCAAGACACCTAGATAGAAATTGTCCCATGGGGCAGACACAGCATGGGTTCATAAAAGGCAGATCATGTTTAACTAATTTATTGGAATTCTTTGAGAACACTATGAGCACGATGGACAATGGGGAACTGGTGGATGTGGTGTATCCAGATGCCAGAAGGCATTCGACAAGGTGCCGCACAAAAGGCTAATGCGTAAGATACAGGTGCACGATGTTTCAGGTAATGTATTAGCATGGATAGAAGATTGGTTAACTAACAGAAAGCAAAGAGTGGGGATAAATGAGTGTTTTTCTGGGTTTAGAGAACAGTAGCTAGTGGTGTACCTCAGTGATCAGTGTTGGGACTGCAATTGTTTGCAATTTACATAGATGATTTAGAATTGAGGACCAAGTGTAGTGTGTCAAAGTTCACAGATGACAGTAAAATGAGTGGTAGAGCAAAGTGCACAGAGAATACTGAAAGTCTGCAGAGGGATATAGAAAGGTAAGTGAGTGGACAAGGGCCTGGCAGATGGAGTACAACGTTGGTAAATGTGAGGTCATCCATTTTGATAGGTATAACAGCAAAATGGGCTATTATTTAAATGATGAAAAATTGTAGCATGCTGCTGTGCAGAGAGCCCTGAATATCCTTGTGCACGAGTCACAGTTGGTTTGCCGGTGCAGCAGGTAAATAAGAAGGCAAATGGAATAGTGTCCTTCATTGCTACAGGGATGGAGTTTAAAAATAGAGAGGTTATGCCTCTGTATAGGGTGCTGGTGAGGCCACAGCTGGAGTAATGTTACAGTTTTTGTCTCGTTATTTGAGAAAGGATGTACTGGCACTGGAGGGGTGCAGAGGAGATTCCAAAGTAGAGAGGGTTGGCTTATGAGGAGAATTTGAGTAGACTGGGACTATACTCTCTGGAATTTAGAAGAATGAGGAGGTATCGTATTGAACCATATAAAATTATGAAGGTGTAGTGATTGGAACCAGATTGACCTAATTGACTACAAGGTCTTTGATTAGGGTTTTTAATCTGAGCCAATCAGGAAAGTCCTGGCTGACCAATATAACCAAGAGATTAGTTCTCCTCAGTTCAGGGGACTGATTCCGAGCTGGCTGGCCGCAGCCAGTGTATTGTGCACGAGTAAATAAACAGTGACTTGGTGACAGGATACCGGCCTTGATGCAGTTAGCACGGAGGTTGTTTCCACAGGCGGGTGAAACTAGAACTAGGGGGAATACCTTCAAAATAAGGGGGATCTGATTTAGGATTGAGTTGAAGAGGAACTTCTTCACCCAAAGGGTTGTGAAGCTGTGGAATTCTCTGCCTGGTGATGCAGTTGAGGCTACCTTGTTGAATGTTTTTAAGGCAAAGATAGATAGATTTTTGAACAGTAAAGGAATTAAGGGTTACAATAAGGGGGCAAGTACATGGAGCTGAGTCCACGAAAAGATCATGATATTATTGAATGGCAGAGCAAGCTCAATGGGCCAGATGGCCTAGTCCTGCTCCTATTTCTTGTACTCTTATGTTCTTATACCTCAGAGTGAAATTGTTGTTGGAAACCAACCTTTGATTTATGAACCAACTCATAATCATCTGCCATTTCCACTGCTAATCATGCAGTCTTAACTCTCTGCTCTTCCACATGAGTTCTCCCTACTTCAGGAAGTGAATTTTTGAACTCCTCCAAAATAATCGTCTCTCTAACAGATCATATGTTTGTTCTATTTTCAATGCCCTTATCCACCGATCAAAATTATTCTGTTTGATCCTTTCAAACTCTATGTACATTTGACCAGGTTCCCCCTTTAGATTCTTGAAACATTGTCTGTAGGCTTCTGGTACTAGCTCATATGCACTTAAGGTAACTTTTTTCACCTCATTATACTCCCCAGATTTCTCCTCTGATAGTGATGCAAATCCTTCACTAGCTCTACCTGTCAACTTCATTTGGAACAACAACACCCAAATGGTCACCAATCATTTCATTTGTTTCATTTGTTTCTCAAATGAAATAAAAAAAAGCTTCTACATCCTTCTCATCAAAATTTGGTAACACTTGGACATGTTTAAATAAATCCCCACCAGGCTTTTGGTTACAATGGGATTGCTCTCCGTCACTATCTTAATCACTATTCCTACTTTTCACAGCTACCTCTGTTATTTTGAGTCGCCTTTGAGTTTTCATTTCGTACCTCTGAAGTTCAAAAACTTTCTCTTTCTCCCTTTCTTCTCTCTCTTCCTCCCTTCTGCTAGGGCCATCCTTTCCTCTTTTTTTGTTTTACCGGGGCTATTTTTCCTTTTCTTTTGCCTCTGCTAGAGTTACTCTCTCTCTCTGCTTTTCTTCTGCTTTCAGTGATAATGTAAACTGTTTCATTTCCTTTTCATGTTCAAGCTCTTCATTTGAATTTTAGCCATTTCCGAAGATTCTAATGCATTTCTGACAATCATAAATGTTGAGCTATTGCTGCAATTACCTTTCATTTTTGCACGGACAAAGGAAACACTAACTCCATTTTGTCTGCCAATTCCAAAAGCTTTGCCTTGCTCACTTTCTGTAAAACTCCTGAAGTGACTTCTTTCTACTCCAGGAAAATCTTAGTGACTGAAAGAGCCATTACTACACAAGGCACATCCTATTTAAACCAAGCAAATTCAACACTCGAAAAGAGAACAAAAACACTCACCACTCACAGTCTTTGAGTCCAATAATCCTAAACCCAACCTGGAATTAAAGATTTTGATCCTGACAAGAGCGCCCAATTTGTTATGGACCAGACAAACCCCCTCAAAATATATGAAGAAGCTAGCCTAGACCCTAACTGTTTCTTATTTTAATGTCAGTGTAAGGTGTTGCATTCCAAATGTAATTTGATTAGTCAAACTACTTGACTTTAAGCAAAGCACACTGTATTTTTATGCAACTGTTAAAAGACAGACAAAATAAAAATAAAAGAAAAGAATTGGCTTCACTGTAACTCTTATCCAAATGCTTAACAAAATAAATATATATATTAACTACTACTAATTAGCTGTTCCAATATAGTAACGTCCCATAAACACACCCTTGACAAAGGCAAATTCAGTAAAATAGATTGTCTCACATGCAATTCTAGCAGCAGGAAGAGAACCCCAGCTTTTAGCTGTAACAGAAGGAGGAATAAAAACTTCCACATCCAGCTTCAAGACCCCAGCAATGGCTAAAAGGTAAAACTAAGAATCCTGGTCTGTGGGAGCTTGATCCACCTTTTCAGGGTGCTTCTATTGTTCCAACTTTTAATAAAAACCAAGGCTTCACAAACTGTTTACTTTATTGACTTTGAGCAGACTGCTCTACACCTGTGTCTCAACTTTTCTTCATAAAAGAAAATACAAAATACACCTCTTAAAGCCATAGTATTATGAGATGATTATGAAATTAGTTCACAATGTAGCTCACTTACAATGGCAATAAGCTACATATGTTCATGTGCAGGGACCATTTCTCTGCAGGAAAAGAGAAATTTTCCTTGACATTTTGGAATTAAAGGATTCAGGACAATGGTTCCCTGGTGCAATCTACAGATAATTCTTCAACCAATAAGTTTCCTTTACTCATGAAGAATAACTCATTGCTCACATTCAAATTTGGTTTTCTTGCATCTATCCTGATGAATGTAAGACTATAAGCTTGGAGACAAGTCTGTTTTATCTACACTCCTATGATACAATACATAGACTGGTAGTCCTTAAAATTTATTTGAAATTAAATGGTGAGATTAAGGCCAATGTTTCCACTAAGCTGCATAGCTGCAAAGCAATCTGAAACTCTTCACACAGACTATGTACAAATTGGTCCCTTCAAGTTGCTATAAATCTCTATTTGCACTAAACAACTCAACTTTCTATGCACTTAAGCAAACTAACCCTGCACTATAAAGCACATTAGAGAAGTTGTTTATTGAGGCACCATGTTGGGGTTCAATGCAATGTGCAATGTAATAATTGGAGTCAGGTTAATACCTGCAATGTCCCATGTTCCACATGATAAGTTTGTGATTGTGATTGAAATAACAGGAGTGACTATGTCAGAAAGACCGCCTCAGGCAGAAAGGGAACAATCAGTGTGCAATCTATCCTGATTTGCCTTTTTTGTCTGTTTGGTGACAGAGTAAAGTTCAGCAAAGTAAACTTTTGCTGCATTTACTCTGATAGTAACTGGGAGTAAAGAAAGACGCAAAGTATAAATAGGGTAACAGTCACAGATTCTCATTGTGAAATATTTTCCAGTAACCTGATTTAGCAAGACATGTTTACTTTTACATTTCACCTCATGTGTGTAAGGACTGAACATCTGTCACTGATGCTGCCTGGCAAAGAGTTTTACAGATTTGAGAAATGTGTGGTTTTCTGTGCCTTTAAACTGGAAAATTAATTATGTAGGAAAGAGGACGGAAGATCTGCAAAGAGGGCCTTCATGGGCTTCTAAGACTATAACATAATCCTATCAATTCATAATGAACCTCCCAACTTTCTCTTCTGATTTGGTTTCCTCCCTGTTTCCTCCCTGGTCATGAAGGCTATGGGATGATATGAGACATCCTGGAATAAAACGCTTCTGTGCTACAAACAAAGGAAAGGAGTAATTGTCACGGCCAGACTGCTTTTCTCTGTGGCAAGATATTTCTGCCAAGCACCTAATGAAAAAGCAACAAACTCACTGTGCATTGTGAATAAATTCCAGTGTCATACAATGCAACATACCTTAACCACGTAGCACTTCAATGTTACTGTTACGGTTCATTCTCTTCATAAAATAAATGTAATTTTTCACCAAAAATTGTTTAGTTTGTGAAGTAAATATATTAGACGTTGTCATCATTTAAAAAGCACTAAGGTTTTGATAACTGAGAGTCTGTCTTTTAGATTCAGTGATTTTAGTCACCGTAAAAAGCACAGTTGAGACTTATCATTTTTTGCTAACAACATATGCACTTTCAAGTGGAAGATTTTGCCAACTGAAAAATATCACACCAATTATAATAGATAATTACCTTTGTTAAAAAAATGCTAAGGTGTTTGGAAGAGAATAATGATGGTCCTTAGCTTGGATAATGCAGCCAGCCATTGGGAGAATTGCAGTCTTTGTATCAGAAGATAACTCTTGTCTCTCCTTCTATTCTGGCTCACCAGGAAACTCATCTCTATCACTCACAATCACGCTCCTCTAATCACAAGACACAAAAAAACAAGACAGTCATTTATATAATGTATTTCCCTGCTGAGTGGAAAATGGTAGGTGGCTTTGTTCAGAAATTGCTGGCTACTTCTGATGGTCTTATAAGCATGCTGTGTCTTTGTTTTCTCATCTTATGGTACATTTCAGAACTATCAAAACTCAAATATGCACATACTTTTTATACCCATAAATCTACTCATGAAGCTCAGTATAACATTTCCCCACTTAAAATCTGAAAGCACAAAGTGGTTTCTATATTGCATCCCATGGACCCATGCAAAATGATTCTTAAGTAATAAAATGCATTATTGTTGTTAGATTATATGCACCCTACCCCCACCTTATCCATCATGCTCACCCCCCCACCGCTCCCCCACCTCACACCCACATTCACTTCAATAATTGTAGGGTAAGCAAATAGACCATTGACTTGATGACTCTGTTCCCATTCTATTGTGCAGCTGACAGGAGTTAAGCTATGTCCCAGCACAGAAGGAGTGCCTACGGTTGTTACTCAAAGTGAGGTGCCATACAAATCCAGGCAAATAGCTGATAATTATTTATACAGTGCCTTTCATGACCTTAGAATTTTCAAAAGTGCTGTGTAGTTAATAAAATATTCTTAAAATGTGGTCACGGTTGTACAGTTGGAAATTATAGCAACAATTTCTGCACATTAGTCAGCAAACTCATTTTTGTTATTGTTGTGTTTGGAAATTGCAATCACAATAGTATTAAGACAATACTTTAACTGTTGAATAACCAGATTACACTACAATGTTTTTCATCCCCAATTCCACTCCTGCCTCGTGAAGGTGCTGACCCTTACTAGATTATATTTGTATTGTCACTGGTAAATTCTGTTTCCCTCAGCAAGATTGCCATTCTTGAACTGTGAGCCTACCGAATGAGTTTTGCTAGGGTTGAGGGAGAGCAGCTGAAACCTGAGATCCACAGATATGCAATTTCTAGCAGAAGCCTCTAAAGAACAGCAGACAATGGTTACCTTCACTGATCTTTATCTCCTCCAGAAATTCTGGGGCTAATCATGACATAGCAACTTTTACCTTACCTCAGATTAGCAAAACAGATTTCTGCTCCTATGATGCTGCTTGGCCTGCTGTGTTCATCCAGCCCTGCACCTTGTTGTCTCGGATTCTCCAGCATCTGCAGTTCCTACTATCTCTGCGGCCTTTCTTGTTGAATGGCTTGGTGTCAGTGGTAAGGTGAATAACATTATACTCACCATAATTTTTAACTCCCATTAACTGTGCTTTTAACAATGGAGTTGATGATCTACTGTTTTAATGTTCATATGTGTTCAGACAGCTGTATGCATGCCTGTGCATATCTGTCATTGAATTCAATGAGAATCACAAGTGACTGTCAACAAATCTTTAGATTAACAGAACCAATCTGTTGTAGTTTTCAAGTCACAGTAGGATGAAGGCAGTTGAAAGTCCAAACAAGGCAAAGGCTTTATTATACGAATGCACACACAGGTATCACAGCTCATGTCTCCCCAGTGTAATTCATTTTACCCATTTACACACTCTGCAGTCGTGATTGTTGTTTAGGAGTCCTAATTATTTACTGTGATCAACTTCTTCGTAAGGTGAATTAATCCTTCGCTTTGCATATTCCGTAGTGATCATGGTGTCTTGTGTTTTAAAACAGGTTCCCAACCTGTATGTTTGCAGCAATAATTTCCTTACAAGGTTAAACAACTTTTACTTCACATATATTACAGCCGACATATTCCTTTTGATATTTAAAACAATTTTCTGATTTATGACTTTCTCCTTTACGTGTCTTACAGTGGTCATGTCCCCTTTCTGTGTGTTTCAAATTCTTTGTGTATGTCTCTGCATATGTCGCCCCTTCTATATTGCTAGCTATTTATTTTTATATCGATACCTCACTTAACAATCTAAAATCATTGTAGGGCCACCAAGCTCCAGTTCTCAAGTATTAATAAAATCTGAACTGCTAGAGTATTATACATATTATGTTGTGGGAACAGGTTAAAGATTTAATTTATAGTACAGCCAGCATAACTATAATGCTGTTCAGAATGTTCTCTGTACAGTAATGCTTGCCTTTAAGTAGTATGGGGTGTTTCTTTGGATTTGACTTGGCTTTAATGCAATTTATCTGAAGATAGAAGATTGGAACCAAATTGTTTGCCCATGGTAGATTTGTTGGCCATCACCTGAATAAAAGAACTGCAAAACTCCAAGGTGCTATCAATGGTTAACTTTTCAACTTGACACATTAAAGTATTTGAAGTAGAGTTATATAAACTGAAAGGCATCTAGATTTCATTTGCCTTCAGGTAAGTGCACATTGATTACAGGATTACCAAAACTTTCCAGTACCATTTCAGATTCAGCTAGCATGAGGAAACTTGCTGCAAACTAAAATGGACCAGTGCGATTGACATGGTGTGAACTGCAGCTCAGTGCCAGCACCCCTTCTCTGTGTCAGAATGTAGTGGACTCATATCCCACTCTAGAAACCCTTGAGTGAAACATCTGAGGGTGTATTGGAGATGTTGCACAATTGAATGTGCCTTCTTTTTGTAAGACATAAAACACTGGCTCTTTCAGGTCTATAGTTTAAGACCCAATGACAATGTTAGAAAATATGCTAAACCAAACAATCTGATAATTTTCCTACTATTTCAGAGAACTTACAGTGTGTTTAAGGTTTCTTAGTTTGCAACAGTGACTGAAATGTAAAAGTACTTAAATGACTGTGAAACATTGTAGGAGGTACTGAGGTTTTTAAAGACACTATATAAATGCACATTTTTTCTCATTCTGGAAGGTAATGTAAAAGCCCATGACCAGTGAATCATAAATAAAACTCCAGATTCAATCAAATTTACTCTAAATCCAGGATAACTGTAACCAGTCATTGATTATTATTCTTTCCTTCTATTCAATTACATAAGTGAGAATATGGCTGAACTCCAGCTTCTATTTTACAATTAACTCTAAAGGAATTGAAAGGACAAATTATTACAATATTCCTGTTACATGTGTATATTTGTGTATTTCTTAGTCTGAATGCATCCATAATATGTTCTAAAATTGTGCTAGCCAGATTTAGATAAGATTAAATTTCAGCTTCAGGAAGTTTCATAATCACAATGTTACTGGGTTGTTGCAAATAAAAAAAAATAATGCTTTAAACTATTTAATCATTTTTGATCATCTATGCTGCGCATCCAATTTATTATTTGAGGATGACTCATCCGAGAGCATCTTCATATTCCCAGGGTAAAGGCAAATGTACGTCCATCTACATAGTGCATTTTTTGTACCTCTTAGTGATAAACTGGGTGCCCAACATGCGTGTTAACTATTATATTTAAATGTCTCCCAATGAAGAAATCTATACCTACGTTTACGATTTTTGTTTGCTCCATATATAGTGCACATACTCTCCCTGCAGACACATATCCTGTTATTGAAGTCAAAAAAGCATAACTTCAGACTGGCTGAGTTATGATTTATGAAACTTCAAAGTCCAGGAAGGATTTTACAATGAGACACACTCACCATATTGTGGATTGGAGAAAGCTCTTGCATTTTATGCCAAAGAATTCAGAAGTTTAGAAGACTTGACAATCTGCATTTGGATTTTACTGCCACTCAAGAATAACTAAAGAATGAAAGTGCCATTGTTTTTTTTCCAGAGTGATTATAGTGAATTGTGTGCATGCAACCAACCACTAAGAACTCCAGTTATTAGTTTTGAATTAACAATTTGAAATGAAATCTTACAAATCAAAACCTTGAGTTGCACAAGGGCAGATTTTGGACGCACATCCAAACATGTATTACCAATGTTTGATTCGTTATTTTCCCATGTGCATTGTTCTTATTTATATTTGGGACATGAGCTGGCATTTATTTATTTACAATCCCTAACTGATCTTTGGTAATTGACAATGAGCCATCTTTTTGAACTGCTACAGTACATGTGCTGGGAGTACACACACCGTGCTATAAGGGAGGGATGTCTAGGTTTATGACCTGGTAACAGTAAAGGAATAGTGGTATAGTTCCAAGTCATGATGCTGTGTGAATAGGAGTGGAGCTTGCAAGTTGTAGTGTTCTCACATGACTGCTGCCCTGTCTCTGTAGGTTAGAGATGCCATAGATTAATGAAGTATAATCAAAGCAGCCTAGCTGAGTTACAACAGTGCAACTGGTAGATGACTCACTGCCACGGAAAGGCAGTGAACATCATCAAAGACCCATTGTGCCGTGGTAATGATCTCCTACAACCTCTTCCATCAGGGAGAAGATACAGAAGCCTGAACACATGTACAAGCAGGTTCAAGAACAGCTTCTTTCTGGCCGTTATCAGATTATTGAATGGACTCTAGCCTCAAATAATGTAACCTGCAATGTAACCTGTATGCCTCTAAGTCTTTTTGATCTGTACATCCTTTGCTTGCTGCGATCTGCCTGTCTGCTGGTAAACAAAGCTTTTCACTGTATTTCGGTACACGTGACAATAAAATCAATCAATCACATGGTGCACAGTACCGCCACTGTGTGCTGGTGGTGGAGAGAATGAATATTTGTGGTGGATGGGGTGCCAATCAAGTGTTGCTTTGCCTTGGATAGTGCCATGTTTCCTGTGTATTGCTGGATGTGCAATCATTCAGAGGGAAATATTGCATCACACTCCTGACTTGAGCCTTGTAGATAATGGACAGCATTTGGGGAGTCAAGAGGTGAGTTACTCACTGCAATATTCCTCAGCTCTGACCTCCCTGTGTAGCCATAGTATTTTTATAGCTAGTATAGTTCAGTTTCTGGTCATTGGTAACCCCTAATGATTTTAATAGCATGGTCTAGAAACTTGAGTACTTCCATCATTTCCATAAAGGGTTCTAGCTGTTACTAATCAGGTATAAGATAAAAGGCCTGAATTAGGTTGCTTTAAGTCAAGAACTAAACAATGAAATAAATGCATTGCTACTACACGTAAATCAGAAAATTACTTAAGAACATGAGGGACTGATCAAAACAGACAAGTTGATGCGAAATGAACACCAGCTAATTTTAAGTTGTGCATTTCACAGGATAATCCCACGGACAGAGCAATGAATGGGAACACCTCTGAGCTAAATAACTAAAAACTATGGAATTGTTCATGAAAAAAATTAAGCATTTTCATAGAGTGCTGTATTCATGTGATTTTTGATGATTAAAATACAGCCTCGGTAAGAACCCAAAAAATATTAGCATTTAGATTGTCTGTTTCATGAGATACCAGCATGCTGGGCAGGTCCGCAACTGTGCTGTGCCTAGTTCTGTTGTTTCAGAAACTTTAACTTGAGTATCAATGAGCTAGTTTGCTGTTCATCACAGACAGTTTCACTTCAAAAGCACAGCAGAATCTTATTGAACTAAACCCTTGGGACAGAGAGTATTCAAGATATGTGAATATTTCTGATATGTTGAGCTCAGTTAGCTTGGAAAGAAATCACATCAATAATTCCAGAATAGGAGAGGACAAAATAAAATTTAAAGACACACATGCATCAATAAAATTTCAACAAACACAATTCCAAACAAATATGCAATGCCTGAGGTATGAGTCTTTTACATTCATGAAAGACCTACCATATGTGATAAGTATTGATATGCTATTGTTATCTTATTATGGTGCTAAACATGACTGGTGTGAACATCACGCTTCATCTTATGAGTCTAAAGGCTGAACTTATTTAAAAAAGAGATAAATATTTATTTATCAGGAATGGACATTAAAAGCCCTAAAATTGGAATATCATACTTTCTGCAAAGGTCAATCATCAATATCTGACATTTTCACAAGAATGACCCAGGCACTGATTTGAAGTTGATGGGAGCTTTATTGAAATATGTACATTGATGTCCTGTGATTTCAATTGGACCTGATGCCATTTGTTTGTGTAAGCAGAAATAACACCCTACACTGGGTCCACCCAGCATCACAGGCAGAGATGACGTGGGCATTTAATGGGGCACTCACCTTTTGCCACCCAGAAAACTGGCATCTATGTGGAATTGGGCTGGCTGGATTCCTACAGACTATTTATTCATTAATATTTTGTTTTTAGATCTTCAAAAAGCACAAGACCCAAGTTGCTTATCATCTGGGCTGAAGCAATGGGAGGATGGGATGTAATGAGAACTAGAGAAGTAACAGTAACCACAAGTGGAACCTGAAAAGCTGCAGATGAGTCTCACAGGAAACCACATGTAAGGAGAGCTACTTACAAGCATCATTATCAAGTTCATGGTTTCTATAGAGTCCCAAGCATGTCCGGCTTTCTGACTAGCAACGAATCAGGTTGTTGTGTTTCTCCAGATCTGTGAAGTCTCCGACAGCAAGACCTACCACTCAATCTGGAGTTGGAAGACTGGAGGATGGCTAATGTTGTTCCATTGTTTAAGAAAGGTTGCAAAGACAAGCCAGGGAACTACAGGCCAGTGAGCCTGACATCAGTGGTAGGCAAGTTATTGGAAAGGATACTGAGGGACAGGATCAACCAACGTTTGGAAAGTCAAGGTCTGATTAGGGATAGTCAGCATGGATTTGTGCATGGGAAGTCATGTCTGAAAAATCTTTTAGAGTTTTTCATAAAGGTAACCAAGAGGATAGATGAAGGTAGGGCAGTGGATATTGTTTGTATGAACTTTAGTAGGGCCTTTGACAAGGTCCCGCACAATAGGCTAGTCATGAAGGTTAGGTTGCATGGGATCTAGGGAGAGCTAGCTAACTGGATTCAAAATTGGCTCAATGGTGAGAGCAGAGGGTGATGGTTGAAGGTTGTTTCTTGAACTCGATGCCTGTGACTAGTGGTGTGCCACAGGGGTCGGTGCTGGGGCCTTTGTTATTTGTTATTTACATAAATGATCTAGATGTGAATGTACAAAGCACGATTAGTACGTTTGCGGAAGATACAAAATTAGGAGATATCATTGACAGCGAGAAAGACGATCAAAAATTACAGAGGTATATTGATCAGATGGGGAAGTGGGCTAAGGATTGGCAAATGCAATTCAATACAGATAAGTGTGAGGAGTTGCACTTTGGAAAGTCAAACCAAGGTCGGACTTATACAGTAAATGGTAAGGTCCTGAGGAGTGTTGTGGAACAGGGGGACCATGGAGTACAATACATTGTTTGTTGAAAGTGATGTCACAGGTGGACAGGGTGGTGAATAGGCAATTAGCATGCTGGCCTTCATTGGTTGAGGCATTGAGTATAGGAATCTGGACGTTATGTTACAGTTGTCCAAGTTGTTGGTGAGGCTGCACTTGCAGTATTGTGTACAGTTTTGGTCACCCTTTGTTATAGGAAAGACATAGTTAAACTGGAGAGTGTGCAAAGAAGATTTACGAGGATGTTACCAGGACTGGTATGCCTGAGTTATAGGGAGAGGCTGGCCAGCATAGAACTTTATTCCTTGGAAAGTAGGAGATTGAGGGATGACCTCATTGAGGTGTGTAAAATCATGAGGGGCATAGATAGGATGAATGCATGTGGTCTTTTTCCCAGGGATGGGGAATTGAAAACTGGAGGGCATAGGTTTAAGGTGAGAGGGGAACGATTTAAGAAGGACCTGAGGGGCAACTTCTTCATGCAGAGAGTGGTGCGTATATGGATTGGGCTGCCAGAGAAAGTGGTTGAGGCAGGTACAACAGCAACATTTAAAAAATATTTGGATAGGTACGTGGATGGGATGGGTTTGGAGGGATATGACCAAATGTGGGCAATTGGAACTAGCTGAGTGGGCACCATGGTCAGCATGGACCAGTTTGGGCTGAATCGTCTGTTGCTATGCTATATTACGCTATGACTTTATCTCCCAATTGGCTTCTACTCTCACTTCAAAAGGATAAGAAGCATTAAAAAATTAACTTAAAATATCAGACAATATGAGGTACGGGGTCTCTTCCCATATCCCACATTATTTCATTAATCAACAGCCTCTAATTTCCTCGAGTGTATTCCAGACAGGACCACATGTCATCAGTCACATTAGTCAGTCTTACGCCTACTAGACAGGTGCCTGATGTCCTCTTTGCAGGGCCATTACATTATATTCCCATTGGTGCCAGCAGTGAACAGGAGAAAACACTTTGTGTTTTGCTGCAATAGCAGCCAGGGCGTTACAAATGAACAAATGAAAAAGTACAGCACAGAAACAGGCCCTTCAGCCCTCCAAGCTTGTGCCAACCATCATACCCTAATTAATGTGAAAACAAACCTGCTATTTTTCGATCAATATCCCTCTATTCCCTCCCTATTCATGTATCGATCTAGGTACCTCTTAAATGTCTTCAATGTGCCCGCTTCCACCACCTCTTCTGGTAGTGCATTCCAGTCTGCTACCACTCTCTGCATGAAAAACTTCCCTCACACATCTCCCTTAAACTTTCCCCCTCTGACCTTGAACCTGTGCCCCACTGTCACTGAAACTTCGACCCTGGGAAAAAGCCTCTGACTATCCACCCTATCTATGCCTCTCATAATTTTGTAGACCTCTATCAGGTCTCCTCTCGGCTTTCAAGTGAAAACAATCCTAGTCTTTTTAGCCTTTCCTCATAGTCAATGCCCTGGAGACCAGGCAAAATCCTGGTGAACCTTCTCTGTACTCTCTCCAAAGCATCCACATGCTTCTGGTAGTGTGGTAGCCAAAATTGCACACAATACTCCAAATGCAGCCTAACAAGGGTTTTATATAGCTGCAACATGTTTTGCCAACTCTTGTATTCCATGCCTTGGGCAATGAAGCCAAGCATGCCAAATGCCTTCTTAATCACCTTGGCTACCTGTGTTACCAATTTCAGGGAACTGTGGACCTGCACACCCGGATCCATCTGAATGTTATTGTTCCTAAGGGTTCTGCCATTTACAATATTATTCACACCTAAATTTGATCTTCCAAAATGCATCACCTCACACTTGTCTGGATGAACCTCCATCTACCATTTCTGTGCCCAAGTCACCATTCTATTATTATTCCCTGTATTATTTTACCATGAGAGTATGTCCCAATCAGCCTACAGTCTTCATGGTTAGGAAGCGCTTTCATTCTATTGCTGTTCAGTGGTGACTGACCATCATCACTAACTCACATAAGTCTTTGCCTGGTTTCCTAGTAGTTATCATAATCACTTTCTACTGCACAAATCCAACATTCCCATACTATTTTTACTCATACTAGAAGACATCTTCTATAGGATGAGGATTTTATCTTTGCAATACTCAGATTATGATTGTTGATTTTTTGTTTTGGGGATATTTGAGCCAAACATTGATGAACTGTTAGCTATGGAAGAAACCCAGGGTTACAGAGATAGTGTGGGAAGATACAAATAGGCTGGAAGATCCAAGCGACCCATTCCTTTCCTTTAGTTTTGCTTGTTACATTCTCTATCACCATGTCCTCTCTCCCCTCCCCCAACTCCAGTGGGACTGTCTATTCTTTTCCAGTCTGGCAGTTAGACACACCATAGTTCTGCTATTCTCACATTCCAATCACTTTATCTGCTCTATCACCTGTCTCCCCCAGCACTCCAACAGCCCTCCTCCTATTGGATAAATGTTGCCGCTTCCGTATTTCACTACAGCTCTGAGGAAGAGTCATCCAGACTCGAAACATTAGCCTGATTTCTCTCCATTGAATGCTGCCTGACCCGTTGTCATCTCCAGCAGTTTTAATTTTAATACAGATTCCAGCATCTGCAGTAATTAGCTCCTCCTGACATCATAAAATGGTGGATCAAGTTTAAGGGGCTGAATAGCCTTCTACTGCTTCTATTTCATATTTTGTTTCTTCTTATATACTTAAGGGTAATCCTCAGATCAGAGTTTGAAGCTTGTAAAGCCTCTACAGATGTCACGCACCCAGGGTACATTGATATAGCAAAATCCATGGGACCATTTTGTACTATTGTAGTTTTTCTGCCTGGAAATGTCTTTGCAGAATAGGTAACAGAGAGGATAAATTAATTTACCCCAGAAAGCAGACATTGTTTTGTACTTAAAGTGGAAATTGACTTCTAGTCACCTGATTGTAATGGCTGAGCATCCACTTGCCACCCAGCCATTTTGGCCAGAAATGGTAAGCAATTGCTAATTTGTCCAAGCTATGAAAATATGCTGTGCTTCTCAGTTGTTACTTCTGGATTGGGCCATATGGTCACATCTTCTGTTATTTTTTGAACAATAGCTTCTGGAACTGGTCAGAAATTGGCAATGATGGAGACCATAGAGAAGATTATGATCTGAACCAGCTGGTAAGGTTGGAAAGGCATCCCAAATGGGACGATAAAAGCACACAAAGAATACAAAAGCAAAAATACAAAGGAAATATATCTTCAATGACTGCCAGAAAATATATTTTTTATAAACACCATGAAACTTTAATTGAATAAATTTAATTTGGACCTGAAGAGACCCTTATCACAGCTTTCCACAAGTCATGGCAGAAGCAGCTGATGGATTTCAGGAACTCCTCCTGCCAATCAGCCTTAACAAATTTAGCAAACTAACTTTGACATTGCCACCAGCTGAGTAAGACCCACATGTTGCAAGGCCAGCAATACTAAAAGGGCACAAAATCAATATAACATCAACTATATGCATTGAAGATTTCTGCATGCAGGGGATAATGGGCTTGTAGGGGAATCTGTTATACAGCAAAATTCTTTGATATTGATCATCATTTGTAATGATTGGCGGATTATAACGCTTAAAGTCTGTTTCCAAAATGACAAATCTGATATCCTTTTAATTCAACTTCTATAATGATTAGTACATCTCAGTTTGTAATGATCATTTCAGTTGGAGGTATCATCTGAGAGGCAATTCAACGTTGTTGAAAAGCAATTGCCCTTGTTGGCTCAGTTAATTTCCATGATGCAGTTTATTAATGGGTAACAATATTATTGACGGCTGCTAATAATTTTTAACTGTAAAGTGTCTTATAGGTTACACAATATTATATAATTTCCAGATTGAGAGGCAAAACTTCATTTGTTGTCAACACATATTAGTCAACCAAAATTCACCTTGGATCTACATTACAATTGAAGCCATTTCAAATAACATTTGATGTGTTATCTATTGAATTTTTGTAGGCACATGTACATGTAATTTCTGTTTTTCCATTCATACGTGCAAACAATTGACCTTCTTTAGAGCATTCACGCCTCACCATTTTTTATTGCATGCAATAAATGTTTTCCTCGATTGTTGTCGGCCTGGAACCAGGTGGTTATAAGCATAAAATATTGAGCTGTCATCTGGGAAAAGCAAATCTGAAGCACAGCCTCAACTGATGTAATCAAATTTTCTCATCTATCGGGCCAGTATCACTTTACTATTTTTTGTAAATCCCTTCAACAAATTATAGGGATACCTACTGAGAACATGTACTCCAAAAATCTTTTCTTGCATTGTACACATCTTCTAGCTGTGCTCCTTCTCTGCATAATGTTTTGTCATGTTGCCTATACTTAGCACTTTCTGTTGGATTGTCTGATAGGGAAGTGAGAGTGACTGGACAGGGCCTCTTTCACAGCCAGTGAAATCTGTCTTTTGCTATGCTATAAAGAAGCATGACCACAGGCTTAATTTCTCACTTCTTTCATTAAGGAGAATTGCATGGATCAGCTAATCTGTAAAGAATATGAAAAAATAAAGTTAAAAAAAGTTGCAAAAGATATAACTCACTTTTTGTAATATATGATGTTGTAGACACTAAATCACAGTGAAAAGCTTCAAGTGAGCAGGCACAATTAATACGCAATGAAAATGGATTACAATCACCCCTTGCTTGGATGAAATCTGTAACTCCTCCTGTATTGTATTTGTTTCATGATATCTGCCTGTTATTGATGTCAACTGTTAAAGAAGTCCACCAAGTCATTGTTAAATTATGAAAGCTTTCTATAATATGTATAAAGTTTATGTTTGAAATGCAGATTTTGTGAAGGAATCTTTGTTTTCTTATTTCATTAGCTGACCTGTAACGCTGTTACTAAAGCTCTCCTGCAGCCATCACAGAAAAATTGTTAAAACCTTTTGTTCTGTGAAATTGATAACTCCTGTCTGACTACCTCTGTGTTCAGTTTCCGTCTTACATCTATAATTTACCCGCGATACACCTCACCAGTCAAGGCTGTCATTTTTTTTACCACAGAATAATATGAAATCCAGTTTTAGCTCACAGTGGGATCGACAGCTGAATCCTACAGGAGTAAATTGGTATCAGAAGTCTTCAGATTTAAAATCTCCATATGCCGTTATTTTCATACTACATTATCTCCCTGTATCCTGGAGCCATCAGTTACCTGACCACCATTTAATTCACCTTGTCATGATGAAAGCCTGCTCAAAGAAAAGCCCTCTTCATTTTATTCCTTACAGTAAATCTCTGCAGTCCATGTTTTCAAGAGACTTGTACTAAGGTTTCATGGTTGAGGCAGATTGCACCAGAATGCAATCAAACAGATGATTGTGAAGAGATCTTTCCAAATTTTAAGAGACAGCTTGGGACCTCATGTCTGCCTTAAATGTAAAACGTGCATATGCAATTTCCTGTATCTTAGTAAGTTGGTGCACCTGGTTTTTTGGCATTTGATTTTATTGTTGTTGACAATATTTCACTTGCTCATTTATTTCAATTGCCCAAAATCTGCAAGGATGAGTTAATTATTCTTTGAATTTCAATTCTTTGCTATTTGTACCCTTTTTTTTCAGCTTCTGTTATGATGCATAATTCCCCAATTTCACAAGTGACAAAGCAACCAGCTCCTAGGTCTCAGTCTTACTCTGTTTTGTGAAGGATCACTCTGCTGGACACAAGAGCAACTTGAGACAACCTGACCACCAATTTTCATTTCCCAATGACGAATAACCAGATTTTGTTTGGAACTTCCCTGATACTTGACACACTGCCAAAATATCTGCATTTTATCTTATAAAATGGTTTTACATTAACATGCTTTAGAAAATAAGTGAGCATATAACAGTGGAATTGAATGTCTTGGTGCTAGCATTCATCCCACTATTTAGAAACAGTCAAATTGGGCAGTGGGCAATTCAGCAATTTATTTTCCGATTTTGGTGTTTGTTTTTAAATTTAAATGTCTAGCACCTTTTCCAGAGACTTATGCCCCTACAGCCATTTGTCTAAAAGCAGTTCTTTTTTGATGAGGGAGAGGAAGTAGAATGTGTTAGACAGTGTTGGGAAGGTTATCAAAGTAACGTTGACCTTGTTTTCTTTGTGCAATCAAATGTCTTCTCAAATGTCTACATTCATATACTTCAAATTAAAAAGCAGAAAAACATAAGTTGTTTTAAAAACCATGGTTGGTTTATTTACCATTGTCATAACTGGTGAAATTAAGAAACAGCCAACATTGGCATAATATTCAGAATTGGAAACATTCATCAGTATAGAGTACTGCAGGCTGAAGTGAAGTTAAAAATTCTTATTTCTCTATCAAATATTCCTTAGAATTGCTCATTGGAAAACCTTACATAATTCCACTGATATTGGAACAATTGCAATAAATTGTAAGGAAAATAGGATATTTACAGTCTTATTGGATCTGCAAGGACTTTGCAAGATGCAATTGACTTGACTTCATGTTTTCCTGTGCGCTGATTCTGCTGTGCATAGATTGTTCTTAGTGAGGTCCACTGCAAGCATTTTATCTGAATAATACGAGAATGCAAAATGTTGTGCGCTAAGATCTAAGCAAAATATCAAATGGATGGTGCATTTTTTTAAAATTGGAAAATACTGTTTTTTATGCTGATATTTGGGAAAAAAGGATAACTAACACCAGTGGAATTTTTTTTATAAAATGTGATTTGGATAAATATATTTTATTTAAATGGATTTATTCATACATTAATAAAAATATTTTAACCACCTTTGGAAACCAATAAACTGTTTATTTTCTAGTAAGAACAGAAATTAGTAAATCAACTATCATTTCTAAGTTTAAAAAAAGTGGAAAGAAAGGGCCTATGCTTTGATCTTTCCACCTTATCACAATGATAAATCATAAAGTATTAGATCCAAATAGAAAGCCTCAGCAAAGTGCACTTTACAATTGAAAATTACAGCTTATTATTTAGTCATTGCTCTGTTTCCTTTGAAAATAATAAAAGGAAGATGAAAGAAAAGAAACAACTGAACAGACGTGACCACCATATCTTTCTGAAAATAAAGGAGAAGCATCCATGATGTATCCACTCTTTTCCATAAAATGCATTATTCTGCAATGTACCATGCCTTCCATTTTCAAGATGCAATTTTCAGTTATTCACCCAAAGCCTGTGCTTCAACATGGGTTATATTGCTTTTTGTGAAATTAAGTGTTCAAATGCAATTACAGCATGTTTCTGATCCTAACTATTCAGAAACCTCTTGTTCTTATTTGCAAACAAAATGGGACTTCTTAGTGGTTGTGATGTGTCTGCATGCAATTAACCATGGGCCAGCATTGCCTTATTTCTCTATGATGACTGGAATGACATTATATGCCAGGACTTGTTTGCACTGTAATGACAAGTAACAGGGGACCCAGGTCTCCTAGGCAACCGCCTGAGCTCAATATATCATACCTCGTTACAGCAGTCAAGCGGGGAACATTTGGTCAAAAATTAATATATCAAAAAAAATTGTCCTGTATTTGTTATAGAGCACTGATAACCGACTAAAATGCTAGCATTCTTAATTTAACACAGAAGCTGGCTGGCAGTGTAAATTACTGCTCTGTGACCCAGGTTCCAGTGTGTCTGCATACCAGTGTTAGCCTGATTTAAGGACTAATAAAAACCACAATCAGAGCACTTTAATTTTGATGTTTTTGTAGATTTGATAAATTTATATTTTCAGGTTGATGTTAAATAAGCCTATTAAATAACCTCGTGTGTGTTTTCTTTAAACTTATTACAGTCTTTACTGCGTTCCTCTGAACTGCTATGCGACCGGAGAATAGGATTAGTTAGAAACTGTAGAAAAACCCAAATCCCAACATATAGCTTGTTGTAGCATTTATTAAAACAATATAACATGAGGCTAGAGTTAAAATTTAATGGGAGTTATGATTCTAAATCTGTATATATTTATTGGAAATTTTGTTAAACGGAAATATCGATTATATATAAGTATAGGTGAAAATGACTTGTATTATTTGTATCCATCTTAGCACTGAGTTTTAAACCATGCCAAACAAAGTAGTCATTAAGAGAAACCAATGCTAAACATCGACAGTCTAAACGAAAACATTCTGCTTGCCAGTTATGTTTTAGTGTAATCCTTTATTTAGTTCACATTATGATTAGCCGTCAATAACATGTTCACAAAATTAGTAGACCATACTTGATTTATAGCTTGAAAACTTAATTTATGTTGTGAATTGTAATAATAGCTTTTTGTGGGTCTCTCAGTAAATAACAAAGATTTAACTTCAAAGATTGTTAAAAATGTACAATGTATTTAAATGGAAGAGTTGTGTTACATGTGTGACATATAGCTATGTATTGATACATTTGCAGTAAAAAAGCTGTGTGAGTTCACTGTTCTTTTTATTTATATGTATACCCTTCTCTAACAGAAGTTATCTGAATTTCTTTGCTTCCACTTAAAGACATTCTTTACCATGGATAATAAATCAGGACTCTTATAGGATAAGAACAAGAAACAATACGAAGGGTGATTTAAGGGTAAATGGTTGATCTGGCATATGAATCTATTTTTTAACCCAAAACCATACACAATATCTTGTCTACACATGAGATTGATGTTTACACAGTGCTTAAGGATCACAGAGTCTGGAGTTTCTCTTTCTATTTCTGGCAAAATTATAATGGTCTGGATCAGAAGATTACCAGGGAAACTGAACTTACAGTTTATGATTTTTTTTGTAGATTGTCAAAGACAATAACTAATTCTTACCTTTACACATGACTCGTATTTTCCTTTAAACTGGTGATTCTCAAAGGAGTTCAGAGAACTGCCATTTTATTGGTCCTCTGCACTTTGAAGAGACTGCTTATCATTTCCTTATCTTCTTCCCATCCTCAATCTGTCTTTTTAAAGATGCATTTTACATTAATTTCTGTTATTTTGACATTTTGCTCCTCAATTTTGTTTTTGCTTATAATTTCTCCATATGTTCTCTATTAAATTGTATTGATTTTCCAGATAACGTGAATTGCCTGTCTTCCATAAATTTTCTTATATCCCCTATAGGAACAGTGGGATACAACATATAAACATCAACCAGTTAGGGAATTTTTCTATGTGAAGGATTTTTTTTTCCCTCTGCTTTTAAGATGATTTTGACCTGGTGCAGATTTGTTCTTGGTCTGCTGGGGTCTGAGACTGCCAAACCTAACTCACATAAAACTCCATTAGAGCATGAGAATAGTTTCTGCCTAAAATAGAAAAAATGCCTTTTATAATATTACAAAATGGAGCTCAAAGGTAGAGGTTCTCAGAGACCATTTACTTGGCTTCACCTGATAATTTTCTCTCATTTTTACTGCCAGATTCTTTAGGAGGAGAATGTTTTTTAATCCTTTAACATTTTGCAGTTGGTGTAATATTGATTTGATGCTATAATATAAGATTTTCTTAAGGGAGAAAACTCAGATTTTAATAATGCAGAGATAACAAGGTGTAGAGCTGGATGAACACAGCAGGCCAAGCAGCATCAGAGGAGCAGGAAGGCTGATGTTTCGGGCCTAGACCCTTCTTCAGAAATGGGGTAGGGGAAGGGGGTTCGGAAATAAATAGGGAGAGAGGGGGAGGCAAATAGAAGATGGATAGAGGAGAAGATAGGTGGAGAGGAGACAGACAGGTCAAAGAGGCGGGGATGGAGCCAGTAAAGGTGAGTGTAGGTGGGGAGGTAGGGAGGAGATAGGTCAGTCCAGGGAGAACGGACAGGTCAAGGGGGCGGGATGAGGTTAGTAGGTAGGAGATGGGGTGGGGCTTGAGGTGGGAGGAGGGGAACGGTGGGAGGAAGGACAGGTTAGGGAGGCGGGGACGAGCTGGGCTGGTTTTGGGATGTGGTAGGGGGAGGGGAGATTTTGAAGCTTGTGAAGTCCACATTGATACCATTGGGCTGCAGGGTTGCCAAGCGGAACATGAGTTGCTGTTCCTGCAACCTTCGGGTAGCATCGTTGTGACACTGCAGGAGGCCCAGGATGGACATGTCGTCTGAGGAATGGGAGGGGGAGTTGAAATGGTTCGCAACTGGGAGGTGCAGTTGTTTAGTGCGAACCAAGTGTAGGTGTTCCGCAAAGCGGTCCCCAAGCCTCCGCTTGGTTTCTGCGATGTAGAGGAGGCCACAACGGGAACAGCGGATACAGTATACCACATTAGCAGATGTGCACCTCCTCCAGAACTTCCAATTCCCCGGTCCCCAACACCTCATCTTTACCATGGACGTCCAGTCCCTATACACCTGCATTCCCCATACAGATGGCCTAAAGGCCCTCCGCTTCTTCCAGTCCCACAGGCCTGACCAGTCCCCCTCCACTGACACCCTCATCCACTTAGCCGAACTCGTCCTCACCCTCAACAACTTCTCTTTCAATTCCTCCCACTTCCTACAGACAAAGTGGGTGGCCGTGGGTACCCGCATGGGCCCAAGCTATGCCTGCCTCTTTGTAGGTTACGTAGAACAATCCCTCTTCCGTACCTACACTGGCCCTAAACACCACCTCTTCCTCCGTTACATTGATGACTGTATCGGCCCCGCCTCGTGCTCCCCCGAGGAGCTGGAACAGTTCATTCACTTCACCAACACCTTCCACCCCAACCTTAAGTTCACCTGGACCATCTCTAATACCTCTCTCTCCTTCCTGGACCTCTCTGTCTCCATCTCCGGCAACCACCTAGAAACCGATATCCATTTCAAGCCCACCGACTCCTACAGCTACCTAGAATACACCTCCTTCCACCCACCTTCCTGCAAAAATGCCATCTCCTATTCCCAATTCCTTCGCCTCCGCTGCATCTGCTCCCAGGATGAGGCATTCCACTCCCGTACATCTCAGATGTCCTCGTTTTTCAAGGACCTCAACTTCCCCCCCTCAGTGGTCGAGAACGCCCTCGACCGTGTCTCCCGCATTTCCCGCAACTCATCCCTCACACCCCCTCCCCGCAATAACAACCAAAACAGAATCCCCCTCATCCTCATGTACCACCCCACCAACCTCCGGATCCAACGCATCATCCTCCGACACTTCCGCCATCTGCAGTCCGACCCCACCACCAAAGACATTTTTCCCTCCCCACCTTTATCTGCTTTCCGGAGGGACCACTCTCTCCGTGAATCCCTTGTCCGCTCCACACTCCCCTCCCGCCCCACCAGACCTGGCACTTTTCCCTGCAACCGCAGGAAGTGCTATACCTGCCTCTACATCTCCCCCCTCACCCCCATCCCAGGCCCCAAGAAGACTTTCCACATCAAGCAGATGTTCACCTGTACATCTGCTAATGTGGTATACTGCATCTGCTGTTCCCGTTGTGGCCTCCTCTACATCGGAGAAACCAAGCGGAGGCTTGGGGACCGCTTTGCGGAACACCTACACTTGGTTCGCACTAAACAACTGCACCTCCCAGTTGCGAACCATTTCAACTCCCCCTCTCATTCCTCAGATGACATGTCCATCCTGGGCCTCCTGCAGTGCCACAATGATGCTACCCGAAGGTTGCAGGAACAGCAACTCATATTCCGCTTGGGAACCCTGCAGCCCAATGGTATCAATGTGGACTTCACAAGCTTCAAAATCTCCCCTCCCCCTACCACATCCCAAAACCAGCCCAGCTCGTCCCCGCCTCCCTAACCTGTTCTTCCTCCCACCTATTCCCTCCTCCCACTTCAAGCCCCACCCCCATCTCCTACCTACCAACATCATCCTGCCCCCTTGACCTGTCCGTCCTCCCTGGACTGACCTATCTCCTCCCTCCCTACACTCACCTTTACTGGCTCCATCCCCATATCTTTGACCTGTCTGTCTCCTCTCCACCTATCTTCTCCTCCATCCATCTTCTATTCGCCCCCCCCCCCCCCCCTTATTTATTTCAGAACCCCCTTCCCCTTCCTCATTTCTGAAGAAGGGTCTAGGCCCAAAACTTCAGCCTTCCTGCTCCTCTGATGCTGCTTGGCCTGCTGTGTTCATCCAGCTCTACACCTTGTTATCTCAGATTCTCCAGCATCTGCAGTTCCTACTATCTCCGAAACAATCTTTTCATAATGCATTTGGCTTTAATGGTTTCTTGAATTTCTACCTCAGGTTATTACGCATCATACAATAGGTAAATATTCAATCATTCCACTTTATCCTTCAAACAGCTTTAAATTCAAGGTCAGCCTGTTCACCAATGCATATCTGCAATGCTTTTCATTTGAATCAGTTTAATTCAATGTGAGTGTTGCACTGTCCTGTCTTTACAATGTGAGGGGCAATGTACCGAGCACAACAAAACTTTCTAGCAGAGTCACTCACTCAATGACAAGCGCATGCAAGTGGCACCCATTGAGTGGAAAATATTCAATCTAATCCACTTTTTTTTTGTAAGGTTAATCATTACCACTAAATGCTGATACGAACTGAAAAGTAGCAGATGCCATTAGGTGAATTAACTTGCAGGCCTCTGTCATTTGTGCAAAATATGTACTTTAAAAATAATTATAGATAAACAGCAGAGATTGTTGTGTTTGTGCTAGGAGGTCTGAAATATTAATTTCCAATACATACTCCAGCCTTAAAGGTCTAACCAGTTATTAAATCACTCGCTCTCCTATCCCCTGGGGGAAAAAAGCTAGGAAAAAAGGCATGGGCTGATCATTTTCTAAAATTCGTTTTACCAGGAGGTAGCACTATTTACTTGAATGTATGAGAAGCAGATATGGTGTCATCAGAAGAAGGAGGGTTTGTTAGTTAACCTCACTTCTGGTTCAAGAAAAGTGCATTTTTGACACGGTAGAAAATCAGAATCTTGCTATTGTTTAGATCAATCATTATTTAGGCCTCTTTTGCTATTGAAGATCTGTGACCTAAAATTCCTTTAATATTGCCTTGAAGTCTGTTCTGTACACCTTTTCCAAATTAAAGCCATTTTACAAAAATCATGGTTACAAACTTAGTGGAAGTATTAATAAAGTATGCAACAATGGAAGAAACCAGGTGTATTCCTTTAACATTATTTTCAAAGGTAACATGTCACTACTGAACTTATATAACATTTGCTCCTCACTGTTAAAAAATGATTCCAGATTTCTCAATATTCAAACGCATTTTTGATTTGATATTGCCTAGTAGTGGTATCTGAAATTTAAATTGGGAAACGGAACACAAAAAAAAATTATGACACTCTCATTTATCTATAAAAGCAAACTTCCCTACATCAATTCTTTCTGCAAGTATATTTTTCATTCAGCTGACAATGCATCTGATTTAACGGCCAATTTTTTGGTCACTGTTTGGGTAGATCTGTTTGTCCCTATTGTGGTATTAGAGAGTTAGGATTTGGACTTTGGAGTTTAGAGAGTTAGGATTTGGACTTTGGAGTAAGGCGATAATATTGGTGTGTTACAGTACACTCAGGGAATCAGAGATTCTGTAGAAATGTCAGGCTGAATTGTAATGTATTCTGGCAATGTGTCATTTTTGTCAAGTTTCATGAAAGGTTTCTCTTTGTGAGAGTTAGTAGTTTGCATACGCTATCATTCTAACTCACCTAATCAACTACCTCTCATACCATGGCATCCCTATTGTCCAAAGCTAGCCTGATCCTCCTACCTGCTGCAGCCAGAAGTATTTGCTGCTGCTGGCATATCCTGGAATAGACTGTCAGCCATGGTGCAGGTGCCATATTTAAAAGCCCCTTGTATACCCAGACAACTTCTGGTTGTCTAGAGCTATCTTGTGTAGCTCGTGACACTTGCCCTGGACTTGGCAGAGAAGGAACATATACTGCCCCAGTTTGCAGATTTGGACTGGAGGTTCCTGGTGGATAAGGTGGCCATCCACTTTCCCCCAGGACCAGCAACAGAGACCACAACACCTGACAAAACCGGCCTGGTCTGAATTTGCCGCCTGGCTCAATGCAGACTCAGTCATTTGGAGGAATGACCATGAATGAATAAAGAAAAAAGAAGAAGGTCAATGACTTACTGTGCTCTGCCTGGGTAAGTGGCACCATCTTCTCTCTGCTACCTTGCATTCACTCTATCTCTGCCAGTGTACTCACTTCCCACCAAGATTCATGCTCTACCTCTCTCAACATCTTCCCTCACTCATTCTCTGTCATCCAACCCCACAGTCTACTAACCCTGCATAGCCATGACACCACCTACTCAATCACTTGGGATATCTCATCACCTTTTCCCAAACTCTACCAGAACTAACAGCTGGACCAGCCACTTTCAGGTCACTCAGTCCTCTCTTTTTGTCTCATTCTGAGAAGAAAATTGTCCATAATAGGACAGAGAGAGTCAACCGGAGTCATAGCCAACATTTAGCTCCTCAACTCCTATGAGGAGAGGGTCCTGACCCCAACTGCCTCAAGTGGCCACTTTACTATGCCAAAGTCCCTGGGCTGATATTGGAGGCTGCCCTTGACTTTGGACTCAAACTTAGAAGACATGAGGTACGTTCTTAGTCTAAGAAATTATTTGCTCTGAGAATTTTCCACGGGCTGTATTACTGGGTTATCTCACACAAGAGAGAGATAGCATCTCAAAGAAAGCCATTCCCTACTCCAGGATATCTTTGCTGAGTTGTTTAAGAAATGGCATTGAAGTTATTGGGAAGAAATAAAAAAAACCAATGAAAAGATTAGAGGACAATGATTGGGTGAGAGGGGTACTGCGAATAAATGGCCACTTTGTGATCAAATTTTTTGATGGAGTACTTTACCAATGGAGGCCACTGTGGGTAGCATCTCTTCTCTGAGTCAGATGTTCTGAGTATGCTCTGCTGTCAGAGGAAAGGGATATTCCCGCTATTTGCCCTGAACAGTAACTTCAGCAAAGTCTGATATTTTTTAACCGATCATTTGAAATCCTATGTCCCAACACCTGGGTTTTGCTGACTATGATGAAACAATGACAGATATATACACAGTTTAAGTCTCCAGTTGTCACCATTAATGAAAGATAAGTAACTTCTTTTATGCTTTTGTTTTTTTAAATGCAGCCAAATATATGAAATGGTGAAAAGAATTTCACGAGAATTCAGCTACTGCACTAACAAAACTTGATCTTTCTTGAATCTACTGAGCAAAATAAATACAGAATAGTAGATTCTCACAGTGAGTTACAAGGTTGTAACCTAATTGAGGGATTTAGATGACATCATAACCTGTGAGAGTGAAGCTCAAGTGGTTTATAAATGTCAGCTGAAACTCAAAGATTAGATTACAACATTTAACTCACTCCCAGGTCCTGCTATTTGATAAAATATATTTTGTGTATGAATTTTTTTTGACTTTTTTGCGTTTTTATAAGAGTTCCATGTCAGAAACATTCCAGTGTCTCGGTGCACAGTGCCAAATAACATTCACAGGAAGATATTAGGTTTCTCTGTGATGTCATTACTGCCAATTTACTACAAAATAAGCTGTAGTAGATAGGAGGAAATTCCATACACGGTAATGTATTATAAACAGGCACATTTCAGCAAACGTGCACAGTTTATTAAAATCAGAAATGCAACTGTCTAGATAAAGGTCACCTATGCATTTTTGGGCACTTGAAATCACTCTGCCACTGCAGACAGATTAGACAGTATATTTAAAAACCATTGTGACAGACTTGAGTTCTTTTGTCGAATGGTTCCTTTGTTAATGATTTAAACTAAGCTGATGTTTGAGAGTCTACTGGGAAAAGCATTCTTGTGATTCTGTGAAAGAGAGAAAGGAACAACACATTCTATATTTTTGTAGTAAGCACTCATTTCTCCATCCTACACATTGGGTTATAGTGATATAAACTCATTTTCTGCAAATATTACATTTCAGCAGCATAGATTTTCTACTACAGTTTATTTGTCTTTTTAAGCTAATACTTGTAAAGTTTCAAAGTTAAATATATATAACACAAAAAATAAAATAAATTCTGAAATAGGTCACATCTTGATGAACAATCCCAACTGTGTTACAAATAGCACTAACAACCAATTTAAGATTATCAGTTGTCCTTGCTACTTGTCTCACTTATATTTACTACAACCTATATATATTAGTATGCAGTGAACTGATCTCAGCACTGAAATGGAAATACATCTCTTTGAAATTGCACAAAAGAATGGCAATAATCCTTGTCAATTCAACATGGCAACACCTATAACAATCAGAGCTGACTTGGTAACCATTCAGCCCCCATCTGAGGAAGTGTAAATAGTCTCTCCCTTTTGAAATGTAAATTTCTTGCCTTCATGCAAAGCTACAACAGCATACCTCTCTTTTCAGCAATACTAATGTTTGGTACAAATGACTATAAGTAAATTTTATGGCCTGTTTTCTCTTCTGTAATAGATTTCCTGCTGGAAGAGGAATCAATTTCCCATCATTATATGTTCTTGAGATGGTGGTGTCCAGCCCCTTCTTGAACTGCTACAATCTGCAGACATGTTTAGAAGATACACTCATAAAGGTATTAAAGATGGAGGGCCAAGATGTTGATACAGCACAAATCATGAAATGGTGATATATTTCTGAGTCAGGATAGTGTGTAATTTGAAGAGGAACTTTGGATAATATTTCTGTGGCCCCAGTCCTTACAGTGGTAGGGTCCACAGGCTTGTAGAATGTTCCTGGAGGAGTTTTGACAATTTCCTGCAGTGTATTTTAGGTTGATACACACAGATGCCAATGTGTGGTGATTTTTATCATTATGGGACATAGGCATTGCTTGCTGAGCCAGTGTTTATTGCCCATCTCTACTTGTCCTTGAGAAGGCGGGGGTGATCTGACGTCCTTTTGGTGTAAGTATATTCACAGTGCCACAAGGGATGGAGTTCCAAGATTTTAATACAGTGACTCTGAAGGATCGGTGATTTATTTCCAAGTCAGGATGATGAGTGACCTGGTGGGAAACCTGCAGGTGGTGATGTTCCCATGTATCTGCTATCCTTGTCCTTCCAGATGGTAGTATTCATGATTCTGGAAGGTGCTGTCTAATGAGCTTCGGTGAATTCCTGCAGTGAATCTTCTAAATAGTACACACTGTTGTTATTGAGCATTGGTGGTCGAGGGAGTAACTGTTTGAGGATGTGGTGCTAATTAAGAGGCCTGCTTTGTCTTTGATGGTGTTCAGCTTTTCAAGTGTTGTTGAAGTTTTCACTCATCCAGGCAAGTGGGGAATACTCCGTCAAACTCCTGACTTGTGCCTTGTGGATGATGGACAAGATGTGGGGAATAAGGAGATGAGTTACTCACTGCAGAATTTATAGTCCATGACCATATGTGGCTAGTGCTGTTCAGTTTCTGGTCAATAGTAACACCCAGGATGTTGACGGTGGGGGATTTAGCGATGGTAATGCCACTGAATGTCATTTCCCGAGGGGTGATGGTTACATTCTCTCTTGTTGGAGATAGTTATTCCCTGATACTTGTTTCATATAAATGTTGTTTGCCACTTTTCAGTCAAAGTCTGGGTATTCCCTTAAGCCTTGATGCATTTGGACATGGATAGCTTTAGTATGTAAGGAGTCACAAATGTTGCTGAACATTGTGCAAACATTGACAAGCATCCCCACTTCTGACCTTATGATGGATGGAGAGGTCATTGTTGAAGCAACTGAAAGTGGTTGGATCCAGGACACTACCCTGAGGAATTCCTGTAGAAATATCCTGGAGCTGACATGACTAACCTTCAACAACCACAAACATCATCCTTTGTGCCAGGTTTGACTCCAAATAGTGTCGAATTTTCCTGTGATTTCCCACTGATTCTAGTTTTGATAGGCTTTCTTGATGCCATAATCAGTCAAATACAGCCTTAATGTCAAGGGCAGTCACTCTCACCTCATCTCTGGAATTCAGCCCTTTGGTCCATGTTTGAACCAAGGCTATAATGAAATTGGGATCTATATGGCCCAGGTGGAACCCAAACTGGGCATCACTAAGCAGGCTATTGCTGAGCAGGCGCAGCTCGATAACAATGTTGATAACACCTTCCATTACTTTACTAAGAGAGTAGACTGATGGGTGAGGTAATTGTTTGGGTTACATTTGTTCTGCCTTTTCTGTGTACAACATACCTGGGCAATTTTTCATTTTATGAGGTAAATGCCAGTGTTGTAGCTGCACAAGAATAGCTTGGGTAGGGCCATGGAAAATTTTGAAGCATATGTCTTTAGTACAAAAGCAGGACTGTTGTCAGGGTCCATAGACATTGCAGTATCCAGTGGTCCCACCCATTTCTGGATGACTAATGGAATTGGTTGAAGACTGGCATCTGTGATGCTGGGCACTGGAATGGATCATCCATTTGGCACTTCTAGCTGAAGGTTATTGCAAGTGCTTCAGCATTATCTTTTGCACTGATGCACTGGGATATTTGTGCAGCTCTCTCTTCCAGTATGTTGTTAATTGTCCAACACCATTCATGTTTAGGTGTGACAGAATTGCAAACCTGAATCTGATCAGCTGATTGTGAAATAATTTAGTCCAACCTATCGCTTGTTGCTTAAGCAGTTTGCATGCAAGTAGTCCTGTTTTGTCACTTATTTTGTCCAGTTCTGAGGAATGGTCACTGGACCTGAAACATTAATTCTTTTTGCTTTCCACAAATGCTGCCAAACCTTCTCAGTTTTCTCAACAATTTCTGTTTTTGTTTCTGTTTTGTTACTTCTCCAGAGTGACACTTGCTTTTAGTTAGGCCTGGCATGCCTTCCTACACTCTTCTTTGAAACATGTTTTATCCCTGACTTAATGATAATGGTAGTATGCATTATATGCCGTACCACAAGGTTGCAGATTGTGTTTGAGTACAATTCTTCTGCACCTACAGCACGTCATTGATGCCCAATCTTTAATTATTATATCTGTTCAAAGTCTATCAATTTACAATAGTCATAGTGTATGGAGGTTATCCTTAAAGTGAAGATGGGATTTGACTCCACAAGGACTCTGTGGTGGTTGCTTTTAGAAGGCAATCATGAATAGTTGTATCTTCAGCAGGCAGACTGTGAGGATGAGATCAAGTATGTTTTTAATTTTTGTTGGTTTTTTCATTACTTGCTGCAGACCCAATCTAGAAGCAATGTCCTTTGTTATTCGACATCATGCTGCTGATGTACTGTTGGTGATGACATTGAAGTCTCCCATCCCAGGGTACACTATGCACCCTCGTCACCTTTAGTGCTTCTTCCAAATGGTGCTCAACACGGAGGAGTACTGATTCATCATTGAGGGTCATGTGTGGTCTATGGTAATCAGCAGAAGGTTTCCTTACCTATATTTGATCTGATGCTATAAGACTTGATGAAGTCTGGAGTCAATGTTGAGGACTCCCAGGGCAACTCCCTTCTTACTGTATGTCACTGTGTTCCACCTCTGTTGCTTGCCTATTTTGTGAGATACCTCTCCCAACTTTGACACTAGCCCCCAGATGTTGACACAGAGGAGGATTTTGCACAGTCAACAGGACTAAGTATGCCAATGTTGTTTCCAGTTCCTAGGTCGATGACAGGTAGTCCGTCTGGTTTCATTGCTTTTTTGAGACATTTTAGCAATTGATAAAATTGAGTGGCAAGCTAGCCCATTTCGGATGCCACTAAAGTATCAACCCCATTGCTGTGCATGTGGAAACATATGTAGGTCAGAAGAGATAAGGATAACAGTTTTCCTTCCATAAAAGACATTAGTGAAGTGATGGACTTTTATAGTTAGGATTCTTAATATCATTAGACTTTTAACACCAGATGTTATTGAATACAAATTCCAGCAACTACCATGGTGGGATTCAAATTATGGTCTCCAAAATATTCTTTGGATCTCTGGATTACTAGTCCAGACACTACACCATCATCTTGCCTGTTGAAGGAAATCAATATTTAATGCGATGGATTGAGAACCAGTAAAGCTGCCTTCATTATCCTTGGTAGTGTTGACCTTCTTGAATTTTCTGAAGCTGGTATACATAGTGGCATATGTGTATGTGTCCATTTTTGTGAGGAGATTTAAAATTTAGCCAGGACAGTCTTTCTAAAACCATGATTTTAAACCAGTACATGTGTCCTGGGGTGTTAATGGAAGTTTGTCTGCATTGTGGGAGTATACCCTTTGGAAAGAAAAAAATATTAAATCATTAGATTAACAGAAGCCAGGATGAACACCTTTAAAAAAACAAGTTCAAAAGCTTTACGGCAATTCAAAGGAAACCTGAAATAAAAATAGAAAGTGCTAGAGAAATCTAACAGGTCTGACAGTATCTATGGAGAGAGAAACACAATTAATATTTCAAGACCATTTTACGCTCCTTTGGAATGCTTTAATGTTTTGAACCCAGACCTGCTGAGTTTCTATTTCAGATTTCCAGCATCTGAAGAGTGATATAAGGTTTGTTTCCTTGTGTGCCTGAAGTGAATAATTAACTTGCAAACATTTCTGTAGCCATGGTGATTTCTTTTTAAAACAGTTTGTGAGTGTTACCCTTCGGAGCTAATGGGTTTTAATGTGTACATTAGGAATGTTTACAACCAAATAAGGTAAACAATTGTGCATAAAGATATTTTAGAAATTTCTGGACTTGTTTTGTTTCCTTAAGGTTATAGAGAGTGAGGTCTTTCAGCTTTAATTTCAATTTTGGATAGTTCTAAAGAAGTTCTTGGGTGAAATTGGATGTATAAAGCTGTACTCTTGAGAAAGGGATATGACAGTTAAATTTGTTAACACCAGATTTCCTTTGAGGATGGAATTAGTAACAGTTCCAGACCAGAGGTATTTGAGTAAAATCCTGAAGATATTGGTTGAAGCTGAGTACATTTAAACTCATATATATCATAGCTCCATGAAAGACTGTCAAGCTGTTAGAAAAAGATTATTTTCTGATATGAGATCGATTATTCACTTTATGGCTAAGTTTGTTAGATTTTTGTTAGGCAAGGATATTAAGGAACAAGAGGTACAAGCAGCCATATGAACAAAGATTGCACATCAGCCATGATCTCATTGCATGGTGTGTTTACTTCAGGAGGATACCCCTCTTCCTGTAAATGGCACAAACTGCATGATGAGGGAAAGAACAGATACTTAAGTCAATAATGAAGAACAGTACCACACATAGAGAATAGCCTCTTATACAGAGATAAAGCTAATCAGGATGTTCCCATGGAAAGTTGCTTGTTTGAAGCAGTGAGTATGTAAATTATGTTACACACAATGTGATGTGAAAACAATATCCTGTAAATAAAAATTTCCATAAAGAGAGAATTTGCATACATATTTCACCTTCCACATCTTGAAAATATCCCATAACACTACACTGTCATCAAATTTGTGATCACTGTCATTTATAGACAAATTTTGATGATAACCTGTGCAGAGCAAGATCCCATAATAGTAATAACGTAAATGATGGATAATGTATTTTTGAGGTCCTAGTTTTCAGATAATATCAGTATTGCTCATCTCTCAGCACCAATAAATCTGTTGCATTCTCTTGATAGGACAGAAAAGGCCTCACTTTAACATGGCATCTAAATGACAACACCTCTGACAATGTACTACTCTATTGGTTACACTGTAGTGTCAGTCAAACCTTATGTAATCAAATTCTTTGGACATAGGCTGAACACATATCCCTCAGACTGCAAGGTTAGAGTTTTACCATGAAACAGACAGACCACTTCAGTGATTAGAGTCATACCTGACAAATATGAACATGTCGTGGTTGTTGAAGATCAATCATCTCAGCTGCAGGACATCTCTGCAGGCGCTCCTCATGGCAGTATCCTCAGCCCAACCATCTTCAGCTACTTCATAAGATCAGAAGTGGGGATGTTCGCTGATGATTGCACAATGTTCGGAACCATTCGCAACTCCTCAGATATCAAAGCAGTCCATGTTCAAATGCAACAAGATCTGGACAATATCCAGGCTTGGGCTGACAAGTACCAAGTAACATTCGCACCACACAAATGTCAGACTATGACCATCATCAATAATAGACAATCTAACCACTGTCCCTTGTCACTGAGTCCCCCACTGTCAACATCCTGGGGGTTATCATTGACCAGAAACTCAACTGGAATCATCACATAAACACAGTGGCTACAAAAGCAGTTCAGAAGCTAGGAATACTGTGGTGAGCAACTCATCTCCTGACTCCTCATAGCCTGTCCACCACCTACAAGGCACAAGTCAGGAGTGTGATGGAATACTCCCCACTTTCCTGGATGAGTGCAGCCCCAACAACACTCAAGAAGCTTGACACCATCTAGGACAAAGCAGCTTGCTTGATTGGCACTACATCAACCAGCATTCATTCCCTCCACCACCGATTCTCAGTAGCAGCAGTGTGTGCTATCTACAAGATGTGTTATGGAAATTCACCAAAGATCCTCTGACAGCACCTTCCAAACCCACGATTATTTCTATCTAGAAGGACAAGGGCAGCAGATATATGGGAACACCACCAATTTCAAGTTTCAATCCAAGCTTTTTGCCATCCTGACTTGGAAGTATATCACTGTTCCTTCACTGTTGTTGGGTCAAAATCCTGGAATTTCCTCCCTAATGGCACATGGGTCAACCTACAGTAAGTGGACCGCAGCAGTTCAAGAAGGCAGCTCACCCACCATCTTCTCAAGGGCAACTAGCAATGGGCAATAAATGCTGGCCTAGCCAGCAACGTCTACATCCCATGAATGAATAAGAAAAAATTCAAGTATTGTCCTATCTACATTGCCTTTACATTTAAAGACAAAATTCGGAAATAGTAAGAGGAAATGAGTGGCAGATGCCATCAGTGCAATTTTCTTACAGAGCATTAACAGGAAGTTGCTAATCTACTTGTGGTAGACAATCTCAAATCATCAATCTTGATGAAAAAAGAGCGGTATGCATATCAACCATTTTGTAGTACTTTATCCATATCTTTAGCAAATTGAGTGTGTATGTTATATATACAAATGTCCTAACATGCTGAATGTGCATTAAGGTTGAACAATACATCCTGCTACATCTCACTAGGGTAGCATTCTGCAAATCAAGCCCCGCTATTCCCAGCATTATCCCAACAGTTAACGATTTTATAAAGCATACATAATTCCAAAATTTATCTGTCTTTTAGACATGGTTGTCAGAAAGCTTAGACCAGGCTTCTGTACTTAACAAAAAATCAACTCTAATCACATAGAAACAATTATGAACCATTGTCGTATAACTCTACTATGTTAAAAGTCTAACCACTTTATAAAACCCCTTTATTGACACATACATACAGACTGAAAGAGGGAAAAAAAACAAGGATATGATAGGCAGAGAGAAAGACTGGGAAGGCAGTTCTATTGTTCCTGTTCATAATGGTCCTTTTGGCTTGTCAGGACTTGCTGGTTCTTGATTCTCCTTCTCTAGATACTTTTACTTGCTTGCAGAAGGCACAGGATGGCTGGTTCACACATAAAGTCTCTGGATTACTGGTTCAGAGTCATTGTTCACAGTAACTGTTAAGGGAAATATAACCTGGTTTTCTTCAGGCTTAAGGGGAAATCTACTACAGGGAAAAGACATAGTTCTTGCCCTTGAGGAGATCTGATGGCTTCTAACAATCTCATTCACACCTCTAAGCTGTACAGCTACAAGGGAACCAATCACATAGTTGTTGGCAGGCAGAAGGCCTTTGTCATAAGTAACCAATCACTAGTCCAAGAATCAATCAGCTATTAATTGCCAACCAAAGCTCTATTTATACTCACCACTTGATTCCAGCTTATCTGCAATAGTTCACCCACACCCTGCACTGTTTGAACCAATACCTGGGACGCAGAACTCATACTGAGAGTCAGGTTGCTTGCTTTTAAGAAAAAAATGCAGCAATCCTTAACAATCCTTGTCTTCTAAACCAGTTATTTTCCCATTTTATTTCACAATTGAAAATAGACATCCTTAATCAACCTGTCTGGGCATGTTACGGCACATGCCAGGGGCAGATGGGACTTGAACAAAGGAAGAGACGCTACCTCCATGCCACAAGACCTTCCTTTAAATAAGGTCTTGTCTGGGATTTATATCCAGGACCCTTTGCATTGTTACTCACTGCATGACCTGAAGCAAGAATCCTACTACTAGACCAACAAGATGATAGGCCATTTCAGGATTGTAGAATGCAGCCAGCACTAACCATGCTGGAGAGTGATTGCTTGCTTTGTATAAAGCAATGATTTGGAATGATTTTTATTGGAGGCTGCATTAAGGCCCATCTAATCTAAAAACGTCTTATTCGCTTGGGCGAGTATAAGACTGAACTTCTTAGGATCTCATGATGTGCGGACCTATATCCAGAAGTTTCGCCATTACTTAGTAGCAATGTCTAAAGAACAAATACAACCTATGCCTAACTGCTATCATACAATAAATTAGACCTTGTGTAAAGACTGTGTATTTTTATTTTTATGCTTTATAAAATTTTGAACTGAAATAAGAAAGAACTATTATCGTGATGATACAATGGCTTTAAGAGGTGTATTTTGTCCTTGTTTTAATGAAGAGAGGTTGAGACAGAGGTGATAAGTAGTGTTTTCAAGCAATAAAGTAAATAGCTTGTGAGACCTTGGTTTTTTTTAAAAGTTGAAACAGTAGAAGCAGCATTAATGGCTAGAGTCAGGCTTTTAGTAGTTGGGTTTTGAAGCTGCCATACGTCTCTCCATGCTACAACAATTCACTTGAGTTCTCTCTCTCTCTCTCTTTCTCTCTCTCTCTGCCAAAATTTTCTCTTGATGTGCTTTCCTCCTGGACTGGAGAATCGCATGTGAGACAATCTATTTTACTGAATTTGCCTTTGCCAAGGGTTTGTTTATGGGATGTTACTATATTGGAAAACTTGCTGTTAAATAATCTATTATTCTGTTAGGTTTTCCAATACAGTTAAAGTTACACCAATCCTTCTTTCCTTTGTTTTTATTTCAAACGCAGAGTAAGAATCAAGTGTGTTTTGTTTAGAGACAGGTAGTGTAACCAATGGAGTTACATCTGGAACACAGCACCTTACACTCGCTTTTAAATTAGAAAACGTTAGTGTCTAGGCTACCTCCTTGATATATTTAAAGAGGGTTTGGTCTGGTCCATAACATTATAAAGCCAGCATATTTGCAAAGCAATTAACATGACATTTATGGTGAGTATTATATAAACCTCTGTTTAAACAAGCAGTAAGTGGTTACAAATGATTTAGAGCCAAGGGGTTCTGTGTAGAGCTACAGTTTGGTCATGTGGGGTGGGTGCTGCATCATTACAGGATGACAAGTTGGGAATAGAGGAGCCAGTGGAGTGCTTCTAATATTGATTTAGTTTCTTAGGGAATTACTCTACCATGTAAAAAAAGAGTTTGAGATTGCTGTTGACCCTTTAACACTTTGAAGACCATGCCCACAAGGAAACAGGGAAACACTAACTTACAATGTTCATAATCCACTAGCCTTCATTGAAGAGTTTTAAGAATCAGAATGTGAAACTATTCAGATGGAATCTTTTGCTGCAACCATTTAACGTAAAGATTATCTGGAAAAGATGATGTAGTTTCCAATATAATGTCCTGCATGGAAAATGCTGAAATAAGTTAAAGGTTTAAGAAATGCTAAGACTGTGTACAGTTGTATGAATGGGATGGGGGTGGAGGAATGAATGGATGCAAGTCTTGTGTTTTGTTGTTTGTGAATCACAAGTTTTGTAATGAAACACATTTGTCAAATGGTGTTTCATCTGTTAAGGGCAGAGACATGTAAATTTTTATGCTTTTTAGAATTGTGGACTGAAATGAGAAAGAATGTTTTTTTTAAAAACAGTCTTTTAACGGATTGCAGTATGTGAGTCCTGACACTTGTTAAGACTTGTTAAGCCTCTTCTTGTTAAAGTTCAGCAGCTGTTGATCCTCCATCACCCAAAACCAACAGCAAATGGTTCGGTGCCATTATCCTTCAACAGCAATCAGCAATAAGCAAGATTGCTTAATACTACACGGCACTACATTGAAAAAATCCATTGGACTCAGGAGAAGAAATTTCCAGAAGACCAAGTTGGGTCACACTTTTAAGGACTTGAACACTTTGAGAACCACTCACACAGACATTCAGTGGCTGCAAGTACTTGAACAAACATGGTGTCAGCAGGTACTTGTAGAAAGACCAACAAGGGCGAAACAACACTCAAGGTTAAACCAAGTCCAGACCTGGACTCCAAACTTCCATTCTGTCAGCAGATAGCAGGAAACCTCTAGTTTGATTGCAAAAATGCAGGAAAAATCCCCAGTAGGCGGTACTGATATATCACATTACTATTTAACAGAACTAAAGCTTTAAAAGAAGGAAAAGATGACAGTATTTGTCTGCTGAAGAATTTAACAGCTTTAAGACAAGGAAAACGAAGCAATTGTTTCATTTACAGCAGTAAAAATCTTCAAAAGAAAGATTACAGCCATATTGAACAAACTGCAGAACTTAAAACCTTTTAAGTAAGAAGAATGAATTATCACATTAAGAAGACATGGCAGGAGAATAATACCATCTGCAAGATGTAGATAAGTACTTGAATAGGAAAGGTTTGGAGGGATTTAGGCCAGGAGCAGGAAGGTGAGACTAGTTTAGTTTGGGATTAGGTTCGGCGTGGACTGGTTGAACTGAAGGGTCTGATCCCATGCTGTATGACTATATGACTATGAGGTAGTGCAACTAGAAAGCAGGATTGGATATCCTAGAGAAAACAAACATAAAATTAAGCACAGTAACCTGGCATAGCATCTCATTGTTTGCTGCTCCACACCTTCAGACAACTCTGACTGTATCACAACACCCCTGCATTTTGTTCTGAGGAAGGATCACCAGACCCAAAACGTTAACTCTGATTTCTCTTCACAGATGCTGCCAGACCTGCTGAGCTTTACCAGCAATTTCTGTTTTTATCCCTGCATACTTCATGGTCACCGTCTTCTTTTACCTTTCAACAATGCAAGTGGCATCGCCAAACCAGTGGTCTCACCATGTCATCATGGCTGCTTTTGGAACAACATATATACTCTTTCAGCTCTTTAGGACTATCCTTGGAGCTCAGGATTCTTATGTCTTACATGCTTCTGTCAGATCATTTTGCAAACAGGGTCATGCATGCATCTCATGTATCTGCACAGGATATGTTGAATGTCCCTTAGCCTCATTTCTCAGTCTTTATTCACTTTGAGCTTACTTGGAAGTCTTTAGCTTCTGTGGCTTGTGTTGCTTCTTAGCACAGAGGGAGAAGCAGGCAGTCTTACATCATCAAAGCACTAAACAGTTAAGTTGCTGCATGGCATCATGCCACGTCAGTGTCATACCTACACCATATGCCAGCAGCTAATGTAGCAAACACATTGTTTGTGCTTTGCAAATGGCTCTGTCTAGTAATCAAGGAATGAACCCCTGGTGGGGTCAAGAAGATCTATGGTTAACCAGGAAGTGATGCCATAGTCAGTAAAGGGGATCATCCAATTTCAGTCCAGGGGGTTGACTATGGTCAGTTAGGCTCTTGGGACAGGTAGAGTCCAGGGAACCATGTCATTGTAATCCAGGGATTAGGCCATTGTCAGTCTTGCAGGTCAAGTGCAACCAGTCATTGAAGTTGCAGATACAGCAACCCAAAAGGGAACAAGAAACATGGGGACATCATCATTAGTCTCGGGCAGAGTCTGCAACTCACTCATGAGGACATGAGGTTGAAACCTTGGAGATGGCAAGAACTGCAGATGCTGCAGTCAGAGTCAATACAGTGTGGAGCTGGAGGAACACAGCAGGTCAGGCAGCATCAGAGGAGCAGGAAAGTTGATGTTTCGGGTTTACATCCTTCATCAAGACTGGAAACCTTGCAATCTTTGCACTAAACTCAACTGTGTAATAATGAGACAAAGTGCCTGCTACTACTTACAGACTGGGCAGAGTAAGATACTATTTTTCTCTTAGGTAGCCATGATGTGGAGGTGCCGGTGTTGGAGTGGGGTGGACAAAGTCAGAAGTCCTGAGGTGTCACCTTTTGTATATCCCTATGGCTCTGCCTGATTGTCACAACAGCACTGACATTGACTTTATAAACACCTTTACACACTGTCTAACACTCTTGGTCAACTGTAAAGACTCATCATCTGATACTCCACTCACAGAAGTTGTTATGATCTTTTGATCTCTGTGCCCTTGATCTCTCTGCCTATAAACTCTGTGTCTGTGTGAAAACCAAAAGAATTGTGGATGCTGTAAATCAGGAACAAGCACGATGGAGGGGCTCAGCAGGTCTGGCAGCATCTGTGAGGAAGGATCAGAGTTGATGCTTTGCGTCTGGTAACCCTTCCTCAGTGTTCTGAAGAGGGGGTGGGGGTCAAGGCATTGGCTCTGATTTTTCTTTGTGGATGCTGCCTGACCTACTGAGCTTTTCCAGCAAATTCTGTTTCTGTGTCTGTGTGGCCTGCTCTCATACTGCACCTGACGAAGGGGCTGCGCTCCTAAAGCTTGTGTGATTCCAAATAAACCTGTTGGACTATAACCTGGTGTTGTGTGACTTCTGACTTTCTTTTAGGAGCAGAGTATATAATTGTTTGAACGTGAGGACCTGTTTGGGCAATTAATCATGCATCCACTGATTCAGCACTGCCACCCATCTAGCAACAAATTGGATTTCATTACATTAAAAACCATGCCCTTAATCAATCGTGAATGTTCATTACTATTCACCAATTGGCCTCCTGCTATTTCAGATACATAAGGCTATGGAGACACAAACATAAATATCTCAACTATATTGACCATTTCTGCGAGTCTTTTCAGGCCTGATACTGGATAACAACACTTCAGATTTGCAGCATTTTCACATTGAACAGCAAGGAGGCAAAGACGTGATTGGCACTTGACTGGCACCACAATAACATTCACTGCTGTCAGTCAGTCTGACCAAACCTGCTGCTGCCCAAATGCTGACATGATACAGTTCAAAGATGGACTTTCTAGGATCAGAGCTTCTTGAGATCATCTTGCAAGGTCATCTATATATCAGTATTTAAGACTGAAGTGGTCAGAGACATCTTCAATTAAAGGGCAGTGAACATTTGGAAATCTCTACCACAGAGAAGTTTATATTCCCAGTTGTTAAATATTTTCAAGTCAGAGTTTGATTATTGTTTTAGACATTAAGGGAGACAAGAGATAAAAGGATGGGCTAGAAAGATGTAGTTGAGGCAGAAGATCAGCTGTGATTCAATTGAAACATGAAACAGACTCAAGGGACCAAATGGTTTCTTCCTGCTTTTATTGCTTACATTGTTATGCTTTTCATTGCAGAATCTGTCTGTCTTAGCATGCTCCACTCCTAGGTGAGAGAGACTGTCTACTTTGCACTGCAAACATGGTGTCTGCACTCCACTCTTGCCTCACATTTCAACTTATTTTTCAGCTCCCATGGAAGTTTTCTACACACGTCCTGTTATCCACGGACCCTAGCTAAGAAGCACTAATCTGTTGGCTTGAATCTACCAAAACTGAGCTTATATCAATTGTTAAGAACTAGCAAAATGAGGAACCTTTATTCTATGAGACTTGCAAATGTTCAAACAAAAAACAGAAGATATTTTGCTCATTTGCTCTATCACCAAATCCCTATTAAAGATATACATTTAGGGATTCTAAACTTTCCTATCAACAGAAGTTGACCTTTTGAAAAACAATAATTGCCAAGAAGGGTCAGCATGTATTGACCTGTTAAGAAGTGTCCAAAAGTACCAAAGAGTGTGAACAAGTGTCAAGGCACAGAGGTGTCAACATGTGGTGATCTTTCAAGAAATGTCAACAACTTTCAAATTATGTATTTACAAATCAGAGTGCTTTTGAAATTGAGTACATTCTGCAATACTGAAATTTAAGTTATAAAACTCTGTTTTACTCTTCTATACAAGGACACTTGTGGGTATTATATGAGCTAGGATGGTAAGTGAAGGGTGAGAAGTAGGTATTAAGTTGGTTAGGGGTATGAGGGGTCTAGCGGGATAAGTGGAGGGCATTATATTGTATGGTTGGCGTGAGTGGAGCATGGGGAATTTGTGGGGATTAAAGGGAGTGAGAGGGGAGTAAGGATTTAGGGATTGTAGAATGTTTCATAGCTCTCCCTTTTTGAAAAAGTACTGTACCCCTTTAGATCTGAGCATCTTTGGTGGAGGTAAGGCTCCCTGTGGAATTGTTAAAAGGCAATTTTGTGTGTAAGAAGTCACAAATACATTGGGATTGGCAAGGCTGTCAAGAAACAGTCGAAGAAACCGTGAAGTTAAAAGAGCAGTGATAGGTATTTCAGAGTGCACTTCACACAAAAACATGATAGGATTTCTGTTAGATGACTGATTTCCCAAGCTATCATTTTCACAGTGGTGTATCTGTTGAAGGATGACGCCAACTGCCTATTGAATGCAAATGTCTGTTGATAAGAGGAATTAAGCACTTAACAATTAAGGACTTGAAACACTGTTTATATATGACATTGAGCACTTGAGTGAAATGTTTGTTTGCACGTCATTGAACAGTTAATTGACCTGTTTGTTTTTATAAGGGATTAGTATATTCTTTTCAATTGAGATATCATCTATAACTTTATTTTTTATTTGGTGGAAAGTGGTAGTGTCAGATTTAAGTCCCAACTGTTTCAGAGGTGTGCAATAAAATCTCTGAGCTGGAAGATTAAAGATATCTTGCCTCCACTGTTGTGTCCTTGCAGGATGATAGGTGGGTTGGAACGGAAAGGGAAGGTGGGGGTTAGAGTACATACTAAGCTGGCACAGAGGTATAAAGTACATAGCCTTTATAAGATTGTGAATGGCGTGGATAGAGTGGAAAGGGGGAATACTTGGGGGCATACAGAATAGGAGGTATCATAGGACATAGGTACAAAAACAGAAGTTGCTGGAAAAGCTCAGCAGGTCTGGTAGCATCTGTGAAGAAAAAATCAGAGTTAATGTTTTGGGTCCAGTGACCCTTCCTCACACCAGCACTTAGTGGAAATAGGTAGTTGGGCACAGGCTGGCCGAGGGTGTTTAAGGGATCATGGGATAGATAGTTGGCCATCTGGTTTGGCACAGAGGGTATAAACAGCTGTAGGAGTGATACAAAGCATAGATTGGCATGGATGGGTTATGGAGAATGAGGGAGTGATAGCAGAAGCAGTGATTTATTTTAATCTTTGTTTTTAAATTTTGACTGCACTGTGCCTGAGCTCCAAGGCAGATTTCCTGCCCAACTTCCTTTGGAAACTGGCAGCCTCTTAGGTGTTTCCCTGTTTTCTCTGTCCAACTCTCAATCCAACCTGTCCTCCCAGATTGAAAATCAAAAGTAAAGGTAGGCATCTTTAAAGATTGGGTTTGTGGAGTTTGTGTCTCTCCAACTTTACATACCCGACACTGGAATCAAAATCAGAGCCAACAATTTTGCATAGAAGATATAAATATATTTGCACATGAACTGATTTTTAAAATGAAATTTCAAAATATAACCTTTCATCAAACCCTTATGTTGATGTGGTTGAGATTACATATATAGGTTGGTTTCAGATTGCACCACATCGCACCAGCACTTAGTGGAAATTATGAAATTTGAGAAATGACTTCAGAAGGGCATTAATGTAAGCTGTCTACCGAAGCTTTTGTGATGTTATTATATGACTGTACATTTCTCCTTAGACACTGAAACCAAAGCTTCAAAGAGCAAAACCAAGACCTTGATAACAAGCTTTGTATCTCCAAGTTGTGTAATTTAGACTACATTGTGATTTTAATGGCTGTACAGTCCTTTTTTTTACCTAACACTAAGGGAAAAGAGTTAATTTCATTTCTAACCATTGATTTATGATAACATGCAGTTTACATTTACACAAAGTTTAACAATATTGAAAATATTACAGTAAAGCCCATTTAGATGAATTCACAACAAATATGCATTTAGAACAAAGAAAAAAGAACAATACAACACAGGAACAGGTCCTGTGGCCCTCCAAGTCTGCATCGACATGTTTTGCCCTTCAATACTAAAACTATCTTCACTTACAGGATCCGTATCCCTCTATTCACTTCCTATTCATGTATTCATCCAGGTGCCTCTTGAATGCTGCTATTGTGTCTGCTTCCACCAACTCCTCTGGCAGCATGTTCCAGGCACTCACCACCCTTTGTTTGAAAAACGTGACTCGCACATCTCTTTCAAACATGCCCACTCGCACCATGAACCTGTATCCCCTAGTAACTGATCCCTCCACCCTGGGAAAAAGCCTCATACTTTCCCTCTATCCATGCCATTCACAATCTTATAAACTTCTATCAGGTCACCCCTCAACCTACTGTGTTCCAGTGAAAACAAACACAGTCTATCCAACTGTTCTTCATAGCTAAAATCCTCCATACCAGGCAACATCCTGGTAAACATTTTCTGTACTCTCTTCAAAGCATCCACATCCTTCTGGTAGTGTGGTGACCAGAACTGTATGCAGTATTCCAAGTGTGGCATAACTGAAGTTCTATAAGGTGCATTTCTCTTAAGAAAAAAGATAAGCTGTAGCTAATTAAATGTAATGCACCATAAAATGCGAGATATTTTGGAAAATATTCCACTTCAACTATATAATGATCTAGAAACATTTCATATACAGTATCAAGATGTCCCAATCAGTGTCCTTTACGACTTAACCAGGACAGTCAGTAGTTGTGCTACAAAGCCACTCTAAGTGATGGATACTTGAGTCCCCCGTTCAGAGTACATTCTGTGGCCTTGCCACCCTCAATGATTCTTCAAATCAGTATTCAACATAAAGGAGTACAGATTCATCAGCTGAATGGGGGTCACCAGGAAGTATCCTTGCGCTTGTTTGACCTGATGCAATGAGCTTTACTCCAGACAATGTTGAGGGTTCTCAGGCCAACTCTTTCCTGGCAGCATGCTACTGCATTTTCACTTCCAGTGATAGTGGTACTGGGACATAGTAAGATTATGTTACTTTAGTCTGTGGCACAACTGTCCCAATTTTGGTATAAGGCCCCTGATGTTAGTAAACAGGAATGTGCAAGGTTGACAGGGCTGGGATTACTGTTATTACTAGTGCCTAGGTCATTGTCAAGTAGAGAGATAACAAGGTGTAGAGCTGGATGAACACAGCAGGCCAAGCAACATCAGAGGAGCAGGAAAGCTGACATTTCTGACTTCTCCAGAAACTCTCATTGTCAAGTAGTCTGTCTAATTTAATTCCTTTTTTTAAACTGTGCAGCAGGTATTCATGGTGTCTTGCTGGGCCATTTCAGAGAGTAGTGAATAGGCAACCAGACTACTGTGGGTTCATCGGACCAGAAACGTTAACTCTGTTTTTTCCTTCACAGATGCTGCCAGACCTGCTGATCCTTTCCAGCAACTTTGTTTTTGTTTCAGACTGTTGTGGGACTGGGTGTTAGGACAGTTGATTTCCTTCCGTAAATGACACTTGTGAAACAGCTGGGCTTTTATAATAATCACCAATGGTATATAAAAGTACAATACTGCAGATACTGGAGATCTGAAATAGATACAGAAAGTGTTGGAGACAAAGAATTATTGGACAAAAAGTGTTAATTCTGTTTCTACCCCACAAATGTTGCCAGATTTGCTGAGTGTTTCCAGCACTTTCTGTTTGTATGACATTAATATCATGATCACCATTAACATAGCTTTTCATACCAGATTAATTACTCAAATTCAAATTTCACCTGCTGCTGTGGTGGGATTCAAACCTATGTCCTTGGAGCATTAGCCAGGACTCTTTAGTTTGCTAGTCTAGTGACAACATAATGCCATTTTTAATCAAATATGATGGTGAACTCTGGTGAGCCTCATTCTGGTCTAGTGCTCTTGCTTCTTCAAGACTACGAGAATACGTTTGTGTAAATAGATGTACATTTGCATCTTATGCTTGATATGGTGAAGTACGTGAGATGATTGGAGTCATACCTAGCATAAAGGAAGATAGTTGTGTCTGTTAGAGGTAGTCATCTCTTTGGGAGTTTCTTAGGGTAGTGTCTTAGGCCCAACTATCTTCAATGACTTCATCATTGACCTTCTCTCCATAATGAAGTCAGATGTAGGGATGCTCACTGATGATTACAATATTACCAGCACCATTTGTGACTTCACAAGTACTGAAGCAATTTTTGTCCAAACACAGCAAGATCTGGACAATATTGAGATTTGGGCTGATGGAGACAAGTAAAAATCATGCTACACAAGTGCCATGCAATAAATACTGTGGCTACAAGGGCAGAGGCTAGGGATTATGTAGCAGGTAACCACTTCCTAACTCTTCAAATCCTGAATACCATCTACAAAGCACAAGTCAGGAGGATGCTGGAATTGTGTCCGTGTGGCTGGATGAGTGCAAGACCAACTATACTCAAGTAGTTTGACACCATCCAGGATAAAGTAGCTGGCTTGATTGGAACTCCATCTAACACATTCAACATCTACTTCCTCTATCAGTGGTGCAATATGGCAAAAATGAGTAGAATATACTGGACAAACTGCAACAGCTCACCAATGCTCATTAGACAGAACCTTGCAAAACTGCAACTTCTGCCATCTAAAAAAAGGCAGATACATAGGAAGAGCACTACAGGAAAATACCCTTTCCAAGCCATATACCATCATCACTTGTACCACCATCAGCTGTTCCTTCGCAACTGCTGCATCAATATCCAAAAACTCCCTACCTTAACGCACTGTGGTGTTCCTGCACCACATGAGCTTCAATATCTGAAAAAGGCAGCTACATGCATTATTCTCAAAAGCAGTTAGAAATGGGTACTAAATGTGGGCCCAGCCAGTAATGCCAACACATTTCTTGAATGAAATAAAAGCTTGGTGCTTATTTTGAATGTGGTTTCTTGATTTGGCTGGTAGTCAGACGACTATAGGAAGAACCTGATCACTCTTTGCCCAGCAGAAACTGACAAAATAGTAAAATTGGCTCCCTCTTTTCACTGTCCACTCCACCATCAGATTAACCTTACTATTTTTGTGGGTTGTGGCAGAAGCTTCATTAATATATGTTAAGTGGAGGTTCTACAATATATAATAAGGATTCTCTGCACATGGTGTAATTACCACATTTGATTACATAAAAATAATCACTGCATTTCATTGTATGTGAACAGCTGTGGGAGGTGAGATAAATCAATTTAAAAATGAAAAATTCCTTTTACCCCCTGAATCTTTAGCTTTGATCTCATTAATGTAATGATGCAATCAGTACTAACAAAAATACATAGCCCCCTAATTGCGTAAAAAATAAACTTTGGGAATAGGTTTTTAGGTAATCAGGTATCAATATTCCTTAAGTGGTCACAGGCTGATGTGGAACAGCAAGGGTGGAAAGCCAAAAAATCTTTCTCCTGTGGAGAAAGCAGGTCATTTTCACTGGGGTAATCCCAGTAAGTTAATAAATTTTTTGGGCAATGGAAGATATGCAGATGATAGGTGAACTCAGATAATAAAAAGGTGTCAACTACAAAATTATTGCTTGACTTTGTTGACAGATTTTCATCTTTGCCTGATGCACCACAGAAGTTTAACAAGGCTCCTGAGACTGCACTTACCAAACCCATGACCACTTCCATCTAGATGTTCTAGGGTAGCAGGTACCAATGGGAATGCCATTACCTGCAATTTCCCCTCCAAGCCATTCATTATCCAGACTCGGAAACAGATCAATGTTCCTTCAGTGTGAGGGGTCAAATCCTGGAATTTCCTCCCTGAGGGCATTGTGAGTCTACTTACAGCACTTCAAGAAGGCAGCCCACCAGCACCTTCTCAAAGGCAACTGGAGATGGGCAACAAATGCTGAATCAGCCAGCAACATACATGTTACATGTGTGAATAAACAAAAGAAAGTCTACACAGCACTCCAGATGTGGTGTCACCGATGCCCTGCACAAATGAAGTATGACTTTCCTTCTTTTGTGTTCAATTTACCTCATGATAATCGATACCATTCAATTAGATATGTTTCTTTTCTTATTCTTTCTACCAAAATAGACGATTTCATGTTTTTAAACAGCCACTCACTTAAAAGATCTATATCCTTATGTTACCGTCTCAAACTACATTCCTACCTATCTTTATGTTGTCAGTGTGGTAAACATACCTTCCATCCTTTCATCTAACTCATTATACAAATAGTAAACAGTTGAGGTCCCAGCACCAATTGTTATGGCACACAAATTGTTGTACCTTACCACCATGACGAAGACCCATTTGCACCTACTCTCTGATTTCCGTTAGCCAGTCAACTTATGCCAATATGCTACTCCGTACACAATAACTCTAATAACCTTTGATGTGGTACTTTATCAAATGCCTTTTGGAAACCTAAGTACAGCACATCCACCACATTCTCATCTCTACAGCATGCATTACGGCTTCAAAGATCTCCAATAGATTGGTCAAACACGATTTTCTGTTCACAGAAATATGTTGACTTTGCCTAATTTGTGATGATGCTTTTGCTTTAAGAGGTTATTTTGTCCTTTTTTTTGAAGAGAAGTTTTAAGGCAGAGGTACTGAGCAGTCTATCAGAAGATAAACAACTTGTAAAGACTTGGTTTTTTTTAAAAGTTGGAACAGTAGAAGCACTCTGAAGGAGCATGGTCAAGCTCCCAGCCACAGAACCAGGAATTTAGTTTTAACATTCAGCAGTTGTTGCTGGGATCTCAGCAGGGTTGGAAGCTGCAGTAAATCTCTTGCAGCTGCTACACTTTCTCTGAGTTTTATCTTGATGTTTTTCCTCTGGGCTACTGGAGATGCATGTGAGAAAACCTGCTTTCTGAATTTGCCTTTTGCCAAGGATTTTTTTTTTGTGTGATATTACTATATTGGAATTGTTAATTAGTAATAATTACTGTATCTGTTATTCTATTAAGTTTTCCAATAGAGTTAAGGTATTTCAATTCCTTCTTTGTTTTGTTGTATTTTAACTATGGTGGACAAATTAAGTGTGTTTTGCTTTAAATCTGGTAGTTTGACCAATCAAGTTGCACTTGGAATGCAACACTTACATTTACCTTTAAAATAAGAAAAAGATATGTTTAGATTACTTTCTGAATATTCTGAGGGATTTCCATCTGGTCCACAACAGATTACTAGTATCCTTCTTACCACCTCTTTAATAATAACTTCTAATGTTTTCCCTCTGACCGATTTTAAGCTCATTGGCCTGCAATTTCCTCTTTTCCATCTCCATCCCTTTTTGAATAAAAGAGTTATATTTGCAATCCCCCAATCTAATGTAACCATCGCTGAATCAAGGGAGCTTGGAAAATTAAAACTATCTATCAACTATCTCACCAACCGCTCTTTTAAGAGCCTACACTGAAGTCCATCAGAACCCAGGCACTTGCCAACCCACAACTCCAACAATTTACTCAGTACCATTTCTCCAGTGATTGTAATTTTCCCTAGAGTTCCTCCCACCTTCCAATTTGACTTTTGTTTCACAAGTGGCATAATTGTAACTGGGCCATCCAAGTCAATTTCCTATATACTGAACTACTGCCCTAAAAGATCCATTCCTGGTGGCATTACGATCATTCTCACTGCTTCAGTTAAAGCGATTGAATAGATTGTTAATCTTTATATCAAACTGCAACTGCTTTCCTAAACCATATGAAACAAAGCAAGCCAGCTACATACATTGAATCATAGAAATTTATAGCATGGAAGTATCAAAAATGTAGTTGTTATGCATCTTGAGCAAGACATTGATCTGATTGGCCAGTCAATGTGGCTGACAGCTTCTGACCTATGAGTTCAATGGCCAAGGTGCTTTATACAAGAAAACTATTGTACCACAAAGTCAGGTATATGGTGTCATTGTTAATAATTTCCTTGTATGAAAATCTGAAGCCTTGAACAAATCTACTTACCCACCAAGCAGTGCTGTGACAGAAATTGCAAAAAGGAAGAGGGTTCTTTAAATTAGTGTTGAATCAACCTTGCAGTGATTCATAGCTCCAAAGATAGACTCTATGCAGGCCACTGCAAGGCAAAGAGAACTGTTCAAACAATGTAATGAAATTGTTGGATTTCATTCATCTGCAAGGAAATTTAATGTTAAAAAAATTACACTTTTGTTGGCTGAGTATTCCATATCATCGGCTGTGGAGTCAACCCAATGGGTTAATACTTTACTGAGAGATGGTAGACACACTGAACTTCTCAATCTTGAAAAAGCAGCAGGGTGAGGTTATCCACTGTCACTCATCCTATTCATTATTTTTAACTTTGAATTATTGGATGACATTGTAATGTCTCTGTCATGCATTTCTTAAAGTACCGTGGAGCTACATTTCTGAGATGGTATTTTTCTAATGGCAAATCCACTTGATAAATAATTTTCTGTTGGCAGATGTATTTGTCCCGAACAAGACAAAACCACACAGTTGTCCAAATAGAATGTGATGGTTTTTCATAGTCAAAGAGAATATCTGGAAGCTATTAATTAGAAGACAATTGGTTGATTCAGTGCTACCAACTTTAGTCTAGAAGAGCTCCTTCAGGATCAAGGTGAGAAGAGATTTTCTCATCAGTGATGGCAAGATCCCAATGTAGCTCACATGTCTGGTGTGTAGAATAGTTACCCTTTATCATTCAAAATTCTGAGGTATGCGTAGATATGCTTGCCTATTCTCCACACAAGATGCAAGTTTCAGCTAAGAAGTCAATTTTACAGAAACAAAGGAAGCGGCCGTTAGTAAAGGTTTCCTTCCATAAGCTTGTCACTGAATTTCCACAAAGCTAAAGACAAATTATAGAGTTTGTGAGAAAACTTTGAAAATTGAGATATAAACAACATGGGGGAGACGATAAGTCAACTTGTGGATGACAGAAAGATTGGCCGGGCAGTTGATAATGAGGAGGGAGGTGATAAGTTACTGGGAGCATAAAAATGGATTGGTCAAATGGACAGATCAATGTCAGGTGGAATTTAACAACGATAAGTGTGGGGTGATGCACTTTAGAAGAAATAACAAGACAAAGGAAGTATTCAATGAACAGTAGGACACTAGAAAGCTGAGAGGAACAGATGGAGTGCTTGCCTGCAAATCCCTGAAGGTGATAGCACAGGTTGATAAGGTAGTTAAGAAGACATACTGGACAGTGTCTTTTTCAGTTGAAGCATAGATTATAAAACCAGGGAGATTATGTTGCAGCTGTACAAAGTTTGATGAGGCCTATGTGCAGTTCTGGACACCACACTATGGGAAGGATGGGATTGCACTGGAGGGAGTGCAGAGAGGATTCACCAGAATGTTACCTGAATGGAACAGTTTAGCCATGAAGAAAGGCTAGATAAGCCCTGGTTGCTCTCTTTGGAGCATCAAAGGTTGAGGGGGATCCTGACTGAGGTGTATAATATTATAAGGGGCATGAACAGGATGTAAGGAAAACAGCTGTTTTCCTTAGTTGAAGGTTCAAGAATAAGGAGGAGGGGGGAAGGGAGGGCACACGTTTAAGGCAAAAGGCTGGACATTTAGAGGGGAGTTGAGGAAAATTGTTTTCACCCAATGGGTGGTAGAGGTCTGGACTGCAGTGCCTGGGAGGGCAGTAGAGATGGGTAATATCACAACCTTTAAAAAGTACTTGGATGAGCACTTGAAATATCATAATACTCAAGACTATGCACCAAATTCTAGAAAGTAGGACTTCCTCTGTGTTGTGTGATTTTATGATTCTATGTAAGCCATTATCTGGAAGCCAGGCATGAGAAACTTAACCAGACCAATCATACAAATACTGCAGCTGCAAGAATAGATCAAGGATGACTATTCTGAAGTAACACACTTCTTGATTCTCTAACGTCTTTCTACTATCCATTAGTCACATCAGAAGTGTGATGAAATAATCACCATTTGCTGCATGAATGCCTATCCATTAACTCTTAAAAAGATCTTCAATATCGAATATAAATCAGTCCATTGGATCAGGAGACTTCTGTTATTGGTGCACAGTGCCATCAATGTGGACCATGTACAGGAACACTGCAGCAATCCTCTAACACTCCAAACAACATCTTCAAAATGTATGATCTCTACAAGGGCAGCAGGTACATTGCCACTATCTGAAAGTTCCTCTCCAAGACACATACCACCCTGATTGGAACTGTGTTCAGGAGTTCCTTCACTGCTCACATCCCAGTGATGGAGTTCTATTAAAGTTTTTTTGCTAGCATCAACACCAAAGGAAAATCATCTCCAACAAAGTATTATTATGATTTGAACAAATGGCATCATTTTCTTCAAAGTTTCTGTCTAAAAATTTTGAAATTCTTGACCTAACACATTGTTGGGATATATTGTCATAAGGACGGCATCCATTGTACCTCTGCCTTCTTGGGACAAGGAGGGATGCATAGTATATAGCCTTGAACATTTACCTACATCCTGAGAACAAATGAAATAAACAATATGATCCAGGGTGCAGGGCCAACCATGACTGCATTACAAAGAGTTAATCAGCTTTTGCTGCTGTTTTACGAATAGAAATGGTGGAATTAAGTTCAGTGAGAAATGATGGTTGCCACAAAGTAGCAAAATGCTCAGGCATCTTAGAGTAACTTTGAATAAAGCTATAAGTCTAAAATATCACTTGCCTGAAATGCCAGAATTTTCTTTTCTCCTTACAGCACTAACCTAGCATATGTGCATTTTCAGCATTTTTAGCATTTAGTCATATAGTACAATGTGTTTGATCCAGGTATTTGTTAAGCATCTAGTAAAGGCTTAAACATGAGGATGTCAGTTATTTATCAAACAACTGGGACTATCATTTTTGGGGGTGTATGGGAAAGAAGTACATTATCTCTTTGTGGTTGAAAGATTACAAATGATATGCTTGCTTGATGGAAGTTCATGGGAAAATTAACCTTTTGTGGCAGACATAGCAATCCAATAGCTGAACAAGATGTATCCAAGTACTCCAGAGTACATTTGTTGATTGGTTCATCAATTTACTTCAACAGTGCCCTTGGATGCATTTGGGAGTTTTGCCAACTTGTACCTGTGCTCTACGAACTTAAGTGGAGTGTCCTATTGAAAGAATATTCATTCTGTGCCAGCTAAACAAAAAAATCTAAGATTGGAATTTTTCAAGCCTCAGTTCCAGAGTGAATGCGATAGGAAACTGTCCAAAGTTGACATCAGGTTGACATCCCTGCTATTTTCTTCTGTTTATCTACAAGTACCACTCAAGAAGGCAAAACAATGTTGATAAAACAATAATTTGGATTCTTTATATGAAAATAGACTATGTCCAGACAATGATAACTGGGAGGCTGAGGCATGTCTAATCTGTAGACTGCTGCTGTATCCTTTCTACAGAATTATGGGGTCACACATTGCAATCTGTCTCCTGGTGGGCAGTGGTGGATAGAGGTTTGAGGTACTCTTATTAAAAAGTACACGGACATCTAAATGTCCCTCTTTTCTCAAAATTAAATGTATACACTTAACGAATCAAAACACTTTACATTACATCATTAAACAAAGCAATAAATTTATTACACTCAATTTTCATGGTGGTTTGCTTTTATGTCCAGAAATAGTTATGTTGACCCTTGCTTAAGATTGCCTGTATGTTTTAATAATGCTAGTGGTTGGGAGGGGGCACTGCAGTTTGGATGTGTCTTAGACTGTGTTCTACTAGCAATAGGATTACACTGTGTTTAAGGTTGTGGTACTAGTCTGACTTAGCATGTACTTCTTATTTGGTCTTTGTACTTGATATGGTCTGTTTCCGTGGATTCCATATGCCATTAGTTAAATGTTGAACTTGAACCTCTTGTCCTACATGTAAGTTGGGTAGTTTTTTGCTTGCTTGCCAGTCATGGGCATCTTTCATCTTTTCTTATTTTTCAATCAATGCATCATGTAGTCCTGGGAGTATTATGAGTGATGAACTGGGAAGTATAGTCCACACTTGTCTATCAAATGGTAATTCCACATAGATTCTGCAAGGTAAAGTTTGCACGTTTGGAATTGGTGTATATACTTGTATCAAATTGTGCTATGTAGCCTATCTGTTGCTGAACTCCATTACAAGGTCATATCATTTTCTCCCAGCGTAAGCAATGATTTTCCAATGGCACTCCCTGCAGTATGTAATCTTTACCATTGCCTTGGCCCTGCAATGAATGCTTACCAAAGATAGGTCCCTGTACTGCGCTAGCCTACAATCAGTTGACCATATTGCCCACAGTGAAAACTATTTGGGGTGAACAGGTTCAGCTGTTGTAGAGACATTTCAATAGAAAAGGTCCCAAGAATGGAATTTTTGAGCTGTTGTATGTGGTTGGTTGAGCCACTGCTTACTACTTCTGTGACCACATATCTTTCAACCATATGAACAGGAAGCAAGTCTGCAACTACTTCTGTATCCAGTTTCATATATAATTTATATTGTCCCTGCATCTGCAGACAAAAGGTCTGGAAGTTGCCAAAGGCTTCTGATGGTTTGCTAATGCATTCTTTGATGCTCAGCATATGGAATCTTTGCTCACTTTGTGTATCCAAGTTCTGGATCTATCCTCATCATGTAACATATACACCTTGGCTAGATGTTTTATGGAATTCATTTTGGTAAAGTTTCATTGCTGGAATTCTGTAACCTGTCTGGCCTCTGGTTAACAAGGTGTAGAGCTGGATGAACACAGCAGGCCAAGCAGCAGCAACCTCTGGTTGTTTCTTTTTGTGATGGCAAATCTCTTGTTTCTGCTTTAATTTTCTGCATTGATTCTTCTAGCGTCCTTCAGTACCATATGTCACATGCACATCATTAAAAGCTGGCAATTTCTTGGATGCAGGTGTGAGACCTCACCACCTGCCCTCCATTGGCTATTGTGTCATTGCTGGATGAATTACACATAGTTTAAAGAGTCTGTATAGCAAATACTACAGCTTTGTACTCATGTCCAGTTTATAGTATGCTTCCACACTATATCCTATCTGTTGGTCCAAGAGGTCTTTTTAGAATGTTTCTTTACCGTAGGCACTATTGATTAGTTAGTTTCAGTTGGCTAGATGTCTGGTTTGAGATGTGGAATGAAACCAATAGTAAGGGTCCAGCTGAGCCCACCCTGTAGGCCCTGCCTTCTCAGCCTTGCTCCTTGTCTTATGTGTGGTGACCCTTAGGTTAAATTCACCACTATCTGTCTTGCTGACTCTTGAAAGAGCGGACGATTACAATTTTTACTTCAGATGCTTATCAAGAACTCAAATATTCTGTTGGTTAACTCTTCCATTGCAAAGTTGCAATTATATGCCTTGTCTCTATATCTGCTTATAAATTTATTATAAATTCGTCCATGGTCTCTTGATTACATTCCAGATGGAGTATTCAGAAGTTGAGCTTCACTTGAACTTGACTTTCAATTATTGACTATATCTTGTTTGCGTTTTTGAGGTCATCATCTAACAAATATCCAGGTCCAGAAAACAGAGCTCTCCATGTTGTTGGAGCAAAGTAAACTCAGAACTCCTGCCTTCCAATTAAGTGTTGTAAATTTTGTGGTTATTCTGGGGTTTTTTTTGCAGGATCAATGGAATAACTGTGACAAGAATAAATGTTCAGACAGACCTTTAAGGCTTTCTGACTTGCAATACCTAAATTGCCACAGCTTATTGATTGATTGCAAAGGGCATGTTATTGAATTGTTGCTACCCTCCTTTGTAGAAACTTCACCCATGAAGTTGATTTTGATGTGCAAATGGGGTGCTGGGATTGAAAGCTAAATTAAATTGTGAAAAATACATCTCACCGTCTTCTTCAGGCTATTAGGTGATGCTGGGAGCTGTTACTGGATAGACTCTTGTTTCTTGGCTTAGTCTTGATCACCCCTGACCTCATGAGGAGATAGCCTGCAGCCATAATGATTTTTTCTGTGCTCTGCCTAATGTTCAACACCCCAGAATCAGCTATTTAATAGCTTTTCATGCAAAAACTTCACAGACATAGGTTGAGACTACTGAAACTTGTCTGAATTTGAACAATCTTACTGTGTTCCAATGCATCCTGGCTATTTTATACTTTTTTTATTCAAAGAGAAAACATAAGTTCTTCTGCTATGAGTGAAAGGGTTAAGAGTTATACATTTCTCAGTCAAATCTTCAAAAATCACTGGCGATCATCACTGCCAGCCCATTGTACTCTTCAGTTCATTGCAAAATACCAATCATAAGCAAGAATTCACACAATAATAATATGCATTCTTTAGTTGAAGATAAGACAGACAGTAGTTTCTAGGAGGTTATCCAGACATGTGTGATCTATAGGAATTATGGATTCTTTAGCATTTGCTTTTTTCTGAGTTTCTGAATTATCTCTACAGAATTATGGAGTTATACATCTCATCCTGTCTCCTGATGGATAGTGATGGCCAGTTATTTAAGATGCAACCCCAAAAATATACCTATCCATCATAAAGACAATCCCAGTGTGATCAATCCCTCTTGTGACTTCTCTGGAGCACAATTGAAGGAGAATGAGGAATTCATTTTGATGTGTCAGATAAGTAATTCAGTAGTGCTAGAGGTTGTTAAGCTGCTTTAGTGTTGAATCCTGGATTTCCCAGCCATGAAACCTGTCCCCACCCTGTCAGAAAATTGTCAGGGTCATTGAGATAAGTGCACAGCAGGAAGACCTTCATCAGTGAACCTAACAGCCTATGAAGATTTAGAATTGTTATGCTTAAGAGCTCCAACCATGGCCATTGAGAGATTAATGTTTGAAACACTGGATATTGATGGCACACTGTCTCCCTGTTGGAAATGGCACAGTCCTGCTGCTGACTTCTTCGAACACTGATTTGTGAGCTTATCTATTTCCTCCTCTCCACGGAAGCACTCACTTTATTGCAGCCCATCAGATCAGACATCAAGACCTCCAGGTAAGAATGAGAGATCCAGGGATCTGCTTTCCCATGTCTTCCATTTCAGAGGTTACCACAGCCATGAAGATCATAGTGCTGGTGAGCCTGTCAATCAATGTGGTCTGTCATTAATTTAAAAATCTTTCATTAACAGAAAGACAGATGAAACTCAGAAAAAAGCAAATGATAAAGAATCCCAAACCAACATCACTTTTTGGGAGATTAATTCCTCATGTATATCTAAGTCCCAGCCTCCCTTAACAGTTAAGATTCTCGCCTACCACTCAAGGATTCTACACAAAATTGTAATATTTGTATGTGCCTTTATATGATGCGTTTCAAAAAAAAACAATTTTTAAAAATGATCTAGAAAAAGTGATGGGGAATACAGCTGTCTGTGTTCACATTGCATTAAGTAAAAATTCACCCTTCTATCATTGCATTCTTGTGGTATTATTATCATAACCTGATTCTATCTGTGTTGATGGTTATCTCCAGCAAGATAAGGGCTGGATTTTCAACACTTGATATCTTTCCTGCAGAAGCCACCAGCAAATGTGTTAGCTTGGGTGAGGAATGTTTTATAAAGTGATAATAGTACCAGGTCGTTGTCTGAGAACTGCGAACAGTTAAATTTGACTCCTCTTGAATTCTGGGCAGGTGACAGTTTATTCAGACGCTTAACCTACAAAAAGTGTGCATTGAGAAAAAGGCTGCTCAATCTTACTGAGTTGAATGGGATTATTTCAAGAGTGAGTTAATCAATTCAGCATTCAATATGATAAGATAAACATCTTTGGACAACAAGGCTTTTGAGAGTTTATTGCAGATGGACACCGCTTTTGAACATTATCTGGAGTTTAGTTAGCTGCACTATGAGATCCACCTTGTTGGCTAAGTCTTTAAAAATAGTTAGAAAAATTACATTGATTTGAAACACTTGGAGTTGTACCCTAGCAGAATCTTCAGAAGGTCAATGAAGCATTTTTGTGAAACTTTTGCGTTTTTTTAACAAGACTTACCCTTAATTCTGCAAAGAGTGAACATTGATGACTTTGATAAGAAATTAACTTCCAGGTGTTACTGAGCCTGATGATCAAATGAGCTCAATTCATATTGGCAAAGACACAATCATTAATGCAAGACAATTTAGTGGCTGTGCAATTCAGATGCACACATTAATTCATCTTCCTTGCACAATTTTTTCTACAAACTGCTTCCTCAGTGTCATCAACATTCAGTACTTTGATCCAAATATTCTTTATCTCAACAGAGTTATACATAAAAAGGATATTGAAATTCATTAAAATTACACTGTTGGCAAAATTCCCACTGTTAGGTTGAGTTAGTGGATTAACATCTCTTTATTAAAGCCTGTAAGTCTCATTTTATTAAAATTGAAATCATAAATACATTTGGTCATTCTTGTGAAGCAATGACATTTATTAAAATGTATCATATTGGAATGGGATTTTGAGACTCTAAAGCAAACCAGTATCATATTTGATCAAGAAGTCTTTGGTACATAGGGAGTGTTTGAATTTTTTTTAACTTTGTCTGGAAATTTACAAGCAATCATGGAAAAATTGTGAACATTTGCTATCATTACTCTATGAAACTGATAGCAATCCTGCCATCCACACATTCACAGTTAAATATAGGAAGCCAGAAACTGCTATTGATGATTGCCCACTCCTACACATGGTGTGCTGTTGAAGTCCTCACAGATGAAAATCAATTAAAAATGACAAAATTGATGAAAAACTTTCACTTTTTACACGACAAAATCAGGACCAATACAGTTCTGTCATTGTTATTTTAGTAAGCTATATTCTATGCACAAAAATGAGAATTTATGAACTTAAAGTTTATGTTAGTTTTGAAAGGAAGGCATACAGATTTTTTTATGATCACAGGTGATCTTAGCAAGTGTTGTATTTCTATTACTCCTAATCTGTTTTAAATAGCAGTGGTGTGGATAATTATCAAAGACATTTTCAGCAACAAAATGGATAACCGATCACTCGAGATCTTATTGATGCAAATTGAATGAGGTCACAAACTATATACGATTAGTACAAAAATGTTTTTAGAAGGCAATTAGTTTGAAACATAACACTTTATAATAACTAATTCTGATGATTTTTCATTTGACAATAATGGGAGCCAATGTTTTTGTGATAGTAAAATATTATTCTTCATATAAACTGTTATAAAATTTTCTGTAAGTCGGGGCATTTGTTTGTGACTGTAGTTACAATACTAAAATAGCATGACTTCACTTTTTGAAGAATCTCTATAGTATTGCTAAATTTGCCTTGATTTAGGGAAAGGTTGGAAGCTGTGAAATACGAATGTCACCCATGAGGAGAAAGATATTTATGAAGAAAAAGAACCAGTTTTATACCTTTATTTGGTTGAAACATTTTCATTACTATGTCTTTGTGAAATCTTTATTTTTTTAGTTTGATGTTTTATACTTAGAAAATCTGTTAACTGACGTATGCTGATCAAAACTATTTTTTGCATTGCTATTCGAAGCTGACAGTAGAACTTGATTCTGACCGAACTGGAGACATAAATTAACGCTGTGCTAGGATTGTTTACTAATGAGTGTGACAGATTAGTTTTATTCTTCTTCTGTTCAGTTGCTACTAATTACAAACTTTAAACTACCTGAAGACATATACTGGGATATTACAAATAAGTGTCTTTAATAGTCCGTTCTGCAATTTTAAATTTGATTTCATCTGTGACAAGAATCTTTTTCCTCTTAAGTATAAATTTAGTTTGGCAAAATTAATTTGATCTTATCAAAATTGGATTGTGTTCAAATTTTTGCAGTAGTTCCGTTTTTGAAGGATAGGCCTTGACAGACCACAACTACTGTATATGCAGTGACACATGTTATACAACTGTGCTTTACAATTCAGTTTTGACTGCCAAAACCTAAAGAACAATGATATAAGAAAGATAAAGCAAATGGTTTTACTCTACTGTGCTTCAGTTGCCAAAATTATTCTATTCTGGTTAAGAAAGGATTTGGACAATCCATGAGGATTATATTTATGTGGCACAGCCAGATCTGAAGCAAAAGGAACATATGAGTAAGCTGAACGTAGGCTCCTGTTTCAAACACCTGGTCTCTATTAATTTCACATCCCCATATCCATGCATCCTGTATCGAACTGGTATGTAAATTAAGCCACAGGCGCTTTAATCTTTATATCATTAAACCGGTAAAAGGTCAACATGGAGTTACAACACATTTTTTCTCTGAATTCTTAACAGCAGACTGACTCGAGTGGAAATCAAGGCCTGCCAGTATTTAAAAAGAGAACAATTATAGTATTAAGAACCCACTTTTCTCCTGGCCCTTTTCCCAGTGCTAAATGAAACTGTACCTTTGTGCCTCATGTTGAAGTTATTTATTCTCTTAAGCTTAGCCGATCAAAGGGGCTGCTAAAACAAGAACAGATAGACAGAGCTAATAGGTACTGAAAAGGCATTAAAATCTCATTGTTGCCAAAACATATTCCCTATTCATTTGAAAAAAAAATGAAGCATTCCTTACACATATTATCCTAATTATTCAGGGAAAAATGATCAGCTCTTGTGTGCGTAGCTAATGTATTTCTGTCAAGGTCTATTTCTCCTCAGTTTTTCTCAAAGTCTTTCTGATGTTCTTCATTTAGGAATAAATGAAAACAGAAGTTGTTGTGAAAACTATGAGAACTGCTATATGTTTCATAGTGTAAAAAAAAACTTCTGCTGTCTGCCAAGTACAAAGCCCCCAAAATTTAATTCCAGTCCTCTGAGGCCTATAACTGGGGTTTGGATTAAAACTGCCAGATCCACAGAAAACTTACGGTAATATGCAAACTCCCTAAAGTTCTGTCTAAAGGTCAACATGTTTCAGAGGCCAGAGTTTACAGGGGAGCAGATCTAAACAGCAATATATGTAGAAGTAATGAAAAAGAAGGTATGCCGATCAGGTCCACTGATATTATTCCAATTTGGGTGAGAATGGCAAAAAATAATGAGCTGCAAAGTGTTCCTGCATTTCTGCTCTGGTGCTAATTGCAAACACAATTAAAAAATGACTAATATCTGACCCAGGTATCATTTACCCGACACAATGCTCAATATTAATGAACCCAAATTGGAACTGACTTTGATTTTGGCTCATTCTTCTAACATACTGTTCACTTCTGTTAAATGAAACTTTGCTGAAGGTGCAAGGCATAGTTTAGAATAAGTTACAGGTATCACTGACATTATCCATGTTTATCCTGGGCAATCACCTATGTTGGACAAATAGCAGTAACCATTTGCCATTACCATTGCACTTAATTATAAATGAGCTGCTTATGGTACATTAAGTGAGCTGGTTATTTAGAACAGTTAAATAAGATTTGTGCCCTGGTGTTCATTCTGTTAACTATTTACCCGATGAACTGAGCGTCTGTCCTTTTTTTACTTGATTTTTAATTCCTCAGAATCAGCTGATTAAAGCTGCCAAAGTTTTCACTTTCCCACTCTTCAATGAATTCTCGCTTGAAATCAGGTAATCTTTTACTTTGATTTAAGTGAATCATAAGTTTTGATCCATTTATCATTATGGGATGCAATTCCTATCACCACTCCCCAACACACACACAAAAAATCAAATGAAGTTCTATATACGTATGCACTGCAGTTAAAAAGACCTCACACAATCTGCAAAACAAAGTTTCAATCTATTTCCCGAAACTATTCTTTTGCAGATACTCAATTCGAAAGAAATCTCACTCCTATTTCAACTTGTTAAGTTTTTACTTAACTGTCTCCTCCCAACTTCTTTTCTAGTGACTGCAGAAATAGCTTTATGATTAATTTCCAAGTCTATTGGCATGAACATTGCATAAGTCTGACCTACACTTTTTCATTTCTAACAATTGAGAATGTCTAATCAAACTTTCCTGACTTAGAAGCTTCACAAACTAAAACACTTTGGCTAGTGTGGCTGGTTACCATACGCAGAAAGCTTGATTCTACTGCTGGGAGTATCTGCTGTTCCTTCTGAACTGAAATGCTAATTCTTGAACTGATGGCATTTTGGTCTATTGTAAACTCAGCATTAGAAAAATACATATACCATATGGTTTCTGCTGGGCACTTGACTAAAGTCACATGCTTTTCAGAGCTGGTGTATCTTAGTCAATTTTATGGTTCACTTTCGGACCTGTTGATAAACAAAATCATAGATCTGACCCACATTCATCTGCCTCTATTTTTAAATGTGAACCCAAATTACAACATGTGTTATATACCTATCATCATACTAAATGTGATGATTACCGTCATTGGTTATTCTGAACCATTACTCAAACATCAGCAATAGTTATGATCAATATCAATCTGCTTTGGTTTGGGCTTTTAGTTAACTATGTAGTAACTACACTACTATTGGGCCATCTTTTTAATCCATTTCTGATTACAAAACATTCTCACTTAATAACAGTAGTGTAATTTGTCATTACTTTAAAGGCCTCATTTTCATGGAGATATATTTGGCCAGGTGCATCTGTTTATTTAAAAAAGTAAGGAAGAAGTACGTATCCTTAAAGTAGTTTAGTTTTTTTTTCAGTCATTTTGAACACTTGTGGCTGTCTCTGAATGAAGAGATGGAATATTACTACTGCAGAAAATAAATGATTTAAAATGTATGACCAGGATCCAACCTCTTGATGCTGTATTTGTGATTACTGCCATGAGGAATGTCACAAAACAAATCTCATTATATTTTTAAAAATATTTTGTTTTGTTTTTTATTAAGTCTGTCGCTTTACTGCTCCTTTTTTTGTTCCAATTTTATGCTTTTGCAGTCTGTCAGAAACCACCTTAGTTGAAAATTAATATCATTTCAGGATGTAGAAGTTTCCAGAACTTGCAACTAATTCAATATTCCCTGGTAGCACAAGTAATTTAAACACAGCATGAACATATAATGACACTTAAGACATTATGTGTTGACAATAAGTGAATATATCCGAAAAGATGTGAAAAATGTGAGGGACATACTTATTACTATTAAAAAATAAACAAGGCAAGTAAGTGTTGCCCATGTTTCTCCTTGAATTCATTAAAACCTCCATTCGTTCATGCATTAGCAATTCGCATTTGCATTATTCTATTGCTCATCTTAAAGGATGTTGATGAATCTTGAAGGATTGAATGTTCCTATTTGCAACAATTACCAATCTGCTAAAGCACCTTTCTGCACTTCTTCAGTTAAATGACATTTGGAGCATTGTTTCTGAAAACAATAGCAACAATTATAGAAAATTATGTTTTGGTAGATTAATAAAAGCTTTTTTTGACAGTAGGGTTTCATATTGATCAACAAAATCTCAGTTACAAAATTGACAATAGCTTTTTATGTTATCTTTCTAGGATGTCTAAACACTTCTAATAATGAAAGAATCATCTAGCATAAATTTATTTTGGTATTGAAATATTTGAGTAAGAAACTGAGTAAGTGAATCATTCGTAGATTTATATATACACACATCTGTAATTAACTCTGATAGCAGTTGTAACCTCTCATACTGATTCAAAGAAATGAAAATAACAATTTACATTTATCATTATTGACTTGTTTCATTATGCTGCTTATTTAGCTTGTTCAATTTTATATATGCTGATACTTCAAACAAATCTTCTTGCCAAAGATTTCCAAGATAACTGTCTTTAAGGAATAACATTTTAAATTGTGTGTTTTTAAATATTGGGTATGACAACATCACATTTGTTTGAAATCCTTTTCTCCACTGACTCATTGTGTGATTTAATCCATGAAAAATATTTGCTAATCTTGGAGAACCTAATTTCAAGGTACAGGTGAAAATCTCTATGTTTTAATGTAAAAGCAATGTTAAAAGGCAATTAAACTAAAAAAAACCCATCTGCTTTTCACATTTGCATGCGCTGTGGCCGCTTTTCCTTTATGTAAGTTAAAAAAGGAAGATTTTATTATTAGTAGCTTAGCAACAGGCAATGGACTATTATTATATGGTTGGCATGGCAATGTGGAATGAACTACAATGACATCATGATCTTAGTAACCATATAGGCATCACTAGCAAAGCTTGTTTCCTTAATATTTTCTAATTAGAAGCAAATGCACAATTTTCTTAATTGTGGTTTATGCCATTTTCTAAACATGAGGAAATGATCGGATTTTGTTTTCAGCCTTATTTAATAGCAAATTTAAGGACATGAAATTGTTTGTCTGTTCCAGCAGAATCCTGTTGTAATTCTGGCTGAAAAGACTGTGAACTCCATCAGGATTTGGAAATGCCAGGACATCATATGCTAAGAGTATCTTCTTCCTCTACTTCAAAGATGTATAGAATAATTTTGCAAGCTGGTTTTCCCATTGAGAAGGAGCCATTTCACGCTCCTTGAAGGGTCCAAGTAAGCCCCACTGGAGAGATTTCAGGCCAAGGCATTGGCCTCGAAGCCTGCTGATAAGGTAAGTAATGTCTTTTTATGATTCACATCATTACAAAGGGGGCTAAAAGCACACAAGCATCTTTCTGTGGGATAGCAGGACTGAGGGCGGAGGAGGAGAAGGAACCTTGGTAACCACTGACCCCCAAAACTAATGGGGGCTATGGTGTTTCCATCATCAGAACTCTGATGAGTACATGAGACGCTGTCAGGATTGTGCTTTCACATTTTTCAAGACTTAACATTTCAAATCAGTGGTGCTATTCAAAGTTAAGGTAGCTTAATTTAGATATTTGGAACCCTAACTGAAAAGCATTAATTCAGGAAATATTTGTTAAACACCACAGATAAATCTTTTCTTCATTTACGTTAAAGTAAATAAAAATCTATTGTCAAGCATAGGCTGTCCTCCAGAACCTTGACGTGAAATTACTAAAGTAGCCGTGATTTTAATTATGAGATTTGATCCATTTTATCGCCAGCAAACTGCAACTGATCTTAACCATATTGTATGGCCTTTGGCAGCAAACAGCAATATTCCCAATACTTTGGAATCAAGTTATGACACCACAGAGAAGGCAGTAGTTTCCTGTATAATTATCTTTTGGTGCCATTTCCTCAAGGCAATGGACTAAATTCAGGTTTAGACTGGTAACAGTGCTTCATACACCACTAGTGTGAAGTAAGGTTTAATTAGCCTTGAACTGTGCCAATTTGTTCTTGCACTATTGCTTTTGGAGCAGTACAAAACCACAAGAAAATTATAGACAGCAGCAATTCAAGCAAGTCTGAATTACCTACAGTATCATTGTCGAGAGTATGTTGTGGAGTACAGGCCTCAAAACATGTAGATGAATTAAAGGAATGCTTTAATTTCTTTTGTTTGTACAGATTTAATTCTAATATAAAAATGCTTTGACCTATAGAGACAGGACTCCATTTGATCTTGTAGGAATATCTGGGAAATGGCATTACACCTCCTAAATAGTCTGGTCCTTTTGACGTTGGTGCACAAATTGTCTAAAGCAAATTTCATAGCTTCAATCCATCCTAATCTCACATTGTTCTTCTTTCAATGAACCAAGCAATTTTTGTGACTGTGGCAATATGTGACAACAAAATTTAAACTGTATGAACATTCATCAGCGTATACACATAAGATGAAATAAAACAAAGAACTGCAGATGCTGGATATCTGAAGCAAAAACAGAAATTGCTAGTGAAACTCAGCAGATCTGGCAACATCTGTGAGAAGAAAGCAGGGAGGGGGCTGGGATTGTTCAAAAATTTAAAATTTGGAAACCTACTCCACCTCAACCACTTCAGGTTTTAATGAACTGTCACATCAATCACTATTGTATCCCAATCTAATTCCACTCCGCTCTTCTGCCATCTTCTGTCAAACCATACCTTCCCACCCCAATTTAATCCCAGCTCTCCAGATGTCCCTCCTGATGTCTTCTGTCCTCCCTTCATTTCCTAGATGTGACCTGGTGCCACAGACTTTTTGACATAACAGTCAGATAGCTACACAATCAGCTGGCTATCAGCTGAGAAACAGGCTCAAAATTATTTCCATCGAATATGTTGGGACCTCTGGGAAACCAGTACCTTTGAGTTTCCCAAGCCAGTATGAATGTAAGAGCAGAACCCTAAATAAGGCTGATGTGAACAGGATTGTAGCTTTTGGATTGTGTCCTTGGTGATGGATGCTCAGAAGTTGGACAGTTCAAACAACTAATGGTTTTTATTTCTACAGGAAAATTGGTGTCCCATCATCTCATGGGCTTTTAGCTGAAGTGCGGGAACAGAAATTGAAAAATCATGATGATTGGAAAAGCCAGGTGAGAGTTGAGTGTTAGCGACAACAGAAAATGAAACATCAGGAAAAAGACGGGTCTGATCAAAGAAGGATTGGTTGGGTGAACAGCATCTGAAATTAGAAAGGAAGGAGGAATGACAGCAGCACAGAGGATGATAGTGGGCATATAGATGTGCCCCTTGTGGACTATGACTAATTATGGATGGATAGATACTTATTGCCAATCAAACCACTGCTCCCTACACTCCCTCACTACATCTCGAGAAATATAAGGACCAATTTTTGTTAACAAGAAAGTCTATAAAATGTGTATCAATAATTTTTGCTTCTGCATTGTGTAACTCGAGTCAATTCTGTTTGATATTCTAAAGGCACAGTTATTAAAAATGCAAGGCTGTTGAAAGCCAGGAGATTACATTAGGCCCAACGAAAAGGTTTATTCCTTTTTCTGTATTTAATCTTTGCATTTCAAGTGAGTCAACACAGAATAGATACTGACTCTACTTAATATTTTACCTCATAATTAATCAAGTACTGAAAAACAAAACTGCTACCCAATTTGAACCTTGTGCAACTAACAACTGAAGACTTTATAAGGGATTATGTTCTTGTTTTAACGTATACTCAGAGTTAGTACCATACACTAGAGGTCACTGTTTTAACCTAAAAGCAAAAATATTGGCATTCTTATCAAGTATATTACATCTTGTATCCATTTGGAACAGTATTAAGCTGTTCTTAAACACATACTTATAGCAGATATTATAACCAGCCCAAAATCCTAGTGCAAAAATGAAGTGTTGTACTCTCAAGTTCTTGGATGTAACCCACAGAAAATGAAAACCCTCTCACCAAATATTCAAAAAATAATTACAGTACTGAAATTTCTGATGTCTTTTAAAAAGTATAGAGTTCCAAAAAAAAGCCACGCTGCAGGACATCAAAGGTGAAAATGCACAGGTGTTGCTTTTCTTTCGCAGAACCATTGTTACATTGTCTTCAAAGTCTCAGAAGATTGCAGTTCTCCAACTGGCTAACTGCAAAAATTGTGGCTTCCCTTAGTTGTTTTCCTGTAGGACTTCCAATTACAAAGGGTTTCTACTCTGGGAAATAGCTGAGGGCAGTATTGCTCGCATGAATGTAAATAAGCTTGAAGAAATATACAGGTAAGCACAGGTACGGGTGACAGAAGAACATCTTCACATGCTTTTATTTTGTGTCTTAGATTGAAAAATTAGGCAATTTGAAATTAACAATAGAAAAGCTAAAGGCCGTCGGTAGGTTTTTTGTTTTTATTATTGCATGTAATTCTTTTTTCCATTCTGTTTCTTTCTCCCTTGTGATTAACAGATAAGAGGACAGGCAAAAATGTTATACAATTCTCCATGACATTTGATGCAAAATCTGTCTCATATCAAGTTAGTGGTTAGTGCAATTAAAATGATATAAATCAGTTTATGGCAACTGTTACAAATGTCAATTTCATAAGATTGTTATTGCTGCCTCTTTAATTTAGGATAAAATGGAAGGGTTATGTGACCTGTTCTAACTCCATCTGACAACAAGTTCGGTTGCTTTGCTTGCTAAAGATTGAAGTTGATCCAGAATTGGAAAACTGTGGGAGAAATTCATATCTGTATTCAATGCCCAGGGCATCTGTGCTGATGGTGGATAAAGTGTACAGGCTGGACTTTGTCTAACCAAGGTCAGTAATCACCAGATGCGCCTAGGCAAAAAATGTCCTGTGACATTTTTTTCTGGAAGGACAGATGGAATCAGAAACCTCTGATCCCAGAACGAAGGAGTAGATGGCCACAGAGGTAGTTGAATGCTGAAGTGAACTGAACATAAGAACTAGGAGCAGGAGTAGGCCATCTGGCCCCTCGAGCCTGCCCTGCCATTTAATAAGATCATGGCTGATCTTTTTGAGACTCAGCTCCGCTTACCCGCCCACTCACCATAACCCTTAATTCCTTTACTGTTCAAAAATTTATCTAGCCTTGCCTTAAAAACATTCAGTGAGGTAGCTTCAACCGCTTCACTGGGCAGGGAATTCCACAGATCCACAACCCTTTGGGTGAAGAAGTTCCTCCTGACCTCAGTCCTACATCTGCTTCCCTTTATTTTGAGGCGATGCCCTCTAGTCCTAGTTTCACCTGCTAGCGGAAACAACCTCCACTTTATCTATTCCCTTCATAATCTTACATGTTTCTATAAGATCTCTGGTTGGATGGTCAGTGATGGTTTCTTTGGACTTCATCACAACAGTTTCAGAAGTGGATGGGACATTAGCTATCAATGATGGCCTCTCATACACCATGAAAACTCAATGTCAACTCATACTCTGACCCAGCCTTCCTAAAAGGCCCCTCATGGCATCCATGCTGCCTCCATAGCCACCCACATAGTATCCATCATGGGAAGACATCAACAGTCTTGTGGAGAAGTAAATGAACTTCTCATACTCTAATACAGCTCTCAATGTACTTAATTATGTAACAAAACTTCCCATTTGTGGTACCCATTGAATATCTTTAAATCTGAATTCACAATCACTTTCTAAACTGAAAAATGTCTATTCAGACTCCATGCCAAATACAACAAGGCTGTTTAAGCTGTCAGTAAAATTATAAATTCAGAACATGCTGCTGAGATAATTTTTAGCTTTTGAAACACAGCCAAGTATTCATAATGACATGAGGAAATGTCAATATTGAGCTCAATTGTAACTGCATCCATAGGTGCTACTTATTTCTCAGCTATACTCCATCAAAGTAGTCCAGCAGCAGATTAGTTTGTCATATTCCCACTGCCTTTTCTTGATAGTTAAAGCTTAAAGTATTTAAAAAAAACTTCATATCATGACAGTTATAAAACTTCCCTTATTGAGCCTTCAAGAACAATTATGTCTGCTCTGTTAAGTTGCAACTCCCATTCTGAATGATCAGACTGTTGGAACTGCCAAAATGGAGTCTGTTTGAACTTGGCACTGAATCCAAATTGCATTGCTGAGTTTGGGTTCCTTTCCTACATGAATCACATCCACCTCCTTTCCCTCACTGGCAAAAATTGGATCTTTTGGAAATGAGTGTTGGTCTTCTCTATCTGGGTACTGTCTTCTATCTTTAAAGATCCGTGGCGTCTTCATAACTTTACAAAAATCTGGCCCTTGGTCTCCAAATCACAGTGAGATACATTTGGAATGTCAGATTTTGTAAACAGTAATACATTTATTTGTCTATTTAAGTCCAAGGTAGAAGTGGTCTGCTTTGCATTTTTACCTGGATACAAGGTGCATGTTATTCACTTTGCTATAGTGATGGGATTTTAGAGAAGAAGAATTGATAGGAAGCCAGTTGTATAAGATTTTCCTGAACCTTACATACCAGTCAGTCTATAAGAATCTGAGAGACAGAGATAGAGGAAGCAGAGAAAGACAGAGACAGCTACTCCTACACTTTAGCAGAAAACATGCTAGCCGAGGTAGTGACTACACAAAACACAAATGGGAGATTGTATTCAAAGGACAAAAAAAATTTGAGGATTTAAACATTCATGTAGCTTGGCTGGAAGGGTGAAACTCCATTTTTTTCATCCACGATGAACGTCACTTCTGGGATTTACAGTTGTCCAGCTGGAAAAGTAAAAGTAAAGGAGCAAGTCCTTGTCAACTATGAGTTACTTTGGACTGGTTCCCAGATAATATTCAGTGAAGACACTGTTTAAAGTATAATCATAGAGTGGGATTATTGGTCAGTTCAAATGTACAATTGGAAAATGTTCTTTGTTTAAAATACAGGTTGCCTACAAAATTAATGATCTGTCGATGTTGCTTTTAAATTATTTGCTACAGGAGAAGTCTTAAAACTTGAAACCATGTCCTGTGATCATTTCATTTTGTCAATGGATGTTTACATTTCTTTTTGAAAGTTTTCATTATCTACAGGGATTGTAACACAACTTAGAATTTCCCTGGGCAGGGCAGGTTTCTTCTGTCCCTAATATACTTTTAATATTGTGTTGTTTCTATTGTGCAAATTTTCAAAGAATCTTTGGGTCGAGGTTATCTAACTTTTACATTTAAACAGGGTAATGCCTATGATCATCAGGCTCGTAATAACGCATTGCAAACAATACTTTGATAGTTAACAACTGCAGCTAATTGTAGTAATCTCTTACACTTTGTGCTAGTGTTTGTTTGATCCTTCAATCTGGATATATTGTGGATTTTCCCATATTCTGAAGAGCAAATTATTTAAATATAATTTCAGTTGATCATGTTAATGATTTAGTATATTTATAAAAGCACAAATATTTGTGGAATAATAGCCATTCAACTTTGCGCCTGGCATATTAGTGCTTTGGGCATTCATGGTACATTATCTTAAAATGGGATATATACAATTTACATCTGTTATCAATCTTTCCTAATTTATTTTGCTGAGTGAGAGAGGTGATTAACAAACATTGTACAACATTTCCATGAAGAGAAAGCTCTGTGGGATATGTAATCGAATCCAAAAGGACTTTTTGCAAAATAGTCAGGATAAAACATTGTATTATAGAAGCAAATATACACTCCTGATTTTGAAGTTGCAGCTGTTTACAGCTCAAACATAATTTCAATTTGGAAGTCTAAATGTAGAAATTAGTGTTGATGATCATGGTGGACAAAAATTGAATGAGCTTGTACAACTTTACTTTGTCACTGCTTTATTGAAGAATTATAAAGTAAATGGATTGACTCCTGCAGTAAAACAATGAACAGAAGATATGCCAAAGGAATGTATTTGGCACTTGCCTTATAATATTGGAAACGATAGTTATTGGTCAATATAGTGCATTGTATAGCATTAATGCCAATTCCATATATTAGTCCAGGTACTTCTTACATTGCTTGCTAACATTTTTAGTTTAATTAAGGTTATTTCAAATTGCTGAGACATTTTGAACACCAATTCGCAACTAGATTGATGCTCTCCCTCCATGTCCAGGCAATTCCCTAGAATAAAGGCATCTGCATTAATTTTTAATACTTTTCATTTATCCATGCCCAAAATGAACTGCTGAGACTAAGCTTATTTGCAAAGTCTCTACAGGTGCTTTCAAATATATTATTGGACTGTTCTAAGAAGTGCTTTGCCAACCTCTACAAGTGACTTAATCAGAAGACATGAAATTCTGCTTTTAAAATTTTTGACTACGTTTATTTGCAAAGACAAAATGAAAGGTAAAGACAGAAGGAACAAGGAAGCAACTGAGCAAATCAGCTATGGCATGTTCTCCTGGTTTCCATCCAACACCTCCACTGAGGTGTATGTATATAATGTTATGTGAGGGCTGATTGGGCAAACTGGTAACTGTTTTCTTGCTGTTATAGCCTACATAACATCAAGGAACATCCTTGAGCAAATGCAACTTGAGTAGGGGACCAGACTGCAAACAATGCCTATGAAGCAATGGATGGAGTCTTCCCAACACTGAACAACGTTGGTATCGGTGAGAAAGTTAGGAGAATCATGTTGGATTGGCAGTGAGCTTTTGAGAACAAAAAAGCCCCACTTTCCAGCCAAGTATTAAATAGCAAGATAAGATTCTTGATAGACAGCAAATGGTGAATAGTGAGAGGCCTATTTGCACGCATTAATAAGTGTTAACATCCATATGATTACAACATGTCACCTCAATGATATAGAGTTTCCCATTTTCCCACCCACTGGATAGAAATTACATGTGACAATTCCTGATTGGAAAGTGATAGCTGGTACCTGGTGCCTCCAGCTTGCTGCTTGCTTCTCCAGTCTTCCATCAGTCACCAACATCTTAGGCCATGCTCCATGGGCAGCGACCAAATGCTCATTTTATCCAGCAACAAATCCAAGTCCCATAAGCAAAGCAGGGTGACAATTATCCTCTATCCAATGTGAGGCAAATAAAACAAACCATGCAGGGCAGCTGCACACTGCCAGCACTTGAGTGGTTTGCACAACTGTACTTTAAAGATGGTGATGGCACCTGGGAACCCAGGATGCTCCAGCAGCGACAAATACCTGTGATATGTGGGAGAATATGATGTACAGGGCAATGTAGGTGTGTGGTGCATAGATAATGGGGGAGTTTGGGAACATAGTGCAAGAAAACATACTCTCACAAAGAGAAACCCTCCATCAAACCCATCAAAAATGTTACATCAAACAGTCAGTGCTGTGAGGAAACAAAAGAAGGTCGGCTGAGCAAACATGTAAAAATATTGTGTTTCTTCCTACATTTAAATGTTATTTATTTTAGAGTTTGGGTTTTGAACTAGTGTCACGTGGCTTTACGTTTGTGTGCATGAGGACATTTAATAACTAACTTCTTAGTATTCCTGGAGCCACGATACTTTTTAAACTAGTTTTTTTTATATGCATGCATGGGATGTGGGAGTTGCTGGCTGAGTGAGCATTTAATGCTAATCACGAGAGGATCATGAGAAGATGGTGGTGAGCTGCCTTCTTGAACTAGTCCACTATACTGTTGGTGGATCTACAATGCCGTTAGGGAGTGAGTGCCAAGATGTTGACCCAGCGGCACTGAAGGAACAGCAACATATGAGAGAGAGAGCACCTGGGGTGATAGTAGGAATTTGCGGCATTGGGAGTCTTCCACGAGAAGAGAGAGTAAACATTGAAGAGTATGAGTTTGCTTTCTGTTTGGAAAGATAGGCTTTTGTTTTGCTTTGGGGTAACATCCATATCTTGGAAAGCTTTTACTTTTCAGTTCACAGCAGTCCTAAATATGATCTATCAGATCAGATTTCAGTCCAGGATCTGACTTGTCCAGTAAAAGCACCAATTGTGATAATGACATTCATGAACTAAAGGCTCTAGTGAGTGGGTAAGAGCGTTCAAGTTCTAGGGGAGGGTGTGTTGCTTTGTTCCCTGCAAGTCATTTGGTGACGTGTACTTGGGAGTGTGTGAGGTAAGGATTAAGTCAGTTTAATAGTTACCCAGGACTTAGACTATGCATTTAATATTCTAACCATCCAAAGGCTCAGATTTAAGTGGAGTCTTGTGGAGGGTTCCAGCCACATAGGAATTACCCTGCAGAAAATTCAATTTCCTGGGCATTTCCTTTGGAGTGTGCTACAGTGCGGATTCTGCAGGTAACCCATGCACATCTGGAATTATGACAGTCTGGCCATTGGAAAATCTGGCACCACCAGTACCATGAAAATGATATGTAGGTTCAGAAAATAATAGCAAGAACCATGACCTCATTTTAATATAAGTACAATAATAGTAGTCAACTCAAGAATTCCATACAATATTTAGATTAGAACAAAGAAAGTTGATACTTGAAGGCAGACAAATGGATAGTTGCATCATAAATAGCAACAGTCCATATCTAGGCTCAGGCAGTTAAATGCACCATTAGAATCCAATGTGGAGCTTGTGAACCAGTTTCTATCAAATGCTAATGGTGGCAGAGGATTAGATAACAAGTTGGGCTCCGGGATAAAAGTTAGGATAAGCAGAAAAAGAAGATTTATTTTAAAATGAGAGAACTGAAATCAATGAACAGAACATAATTGAAATGAGCTATAAATAAACTTAATTAAACAATAATATTAAACGAAAAGTAAATAAAACCGACAAATCGAACATAAGTGTGAAAAGATAACAAAAAATAAAAATAATAGGTAATATTGCCTCCACTACTTATGCTAAAATATCACGATTCTTACATCTGTATGCATATCTTCCAAATTACTCTCTACAACGGTATCTTGTTATGTCATTTCTGCTAAACTATTTTTTGTTACATTGAAACATACCTTTCCACTCTATTTACTTCTATAGTTCTCTGTGGTGGATAGGTTCTATTGTGCATATATATAACTGATAATCCTTATATAAACCTCTAAGATTGATGGAATCTGTGCTACTTAATGGAGTTCCTAACATCAGGCCACTTGTCTGATCATTTCTCCCACTTTCTCACTGAGATTCAGGTATCCAATTATGTCAAGTTTCTCTGGTCACATTTGGGTGAAAGCAGCAATTAGACAGGGTGGAACAGTCAATATCCTCAGTGTTACCATTGATCAGAAACTGAACTGAAGTAGTCACATAAAGAAAGTTCAGAGGCTAGGAATCCTGCAGTGAGAAACTCAACCCCTGACTCCCCAAAGCCTGTCAGGAGTGTGATGGAATACTCTTTCCTTCCTGAATGAGTGCAGCCCCAGCAACACTCAAAGCTTGACTCCATCCATAATAAAATAGCCTACTTGATTGGTTAGTTATACAAAAACATTCAGTCCCTCCATCATCGATCCTCAGTAGCAGCAGTGTGTACCATCCACAAGATGCATTGCATATGTTCACCAAAGGTCCTTAAACAGTGCTTTCCAAGCCTACAACCACTTCCATCTCGAAGGACAAGTGCAGCAGATACATGGGAACACCACCGACTGCAAGTTTCCCTCCAAGCCATTTCCCATCCTGACTTGGAAATATATCACCATTCCTTCAATGTTGCTAGGTCAAATTCCTAGAATTTCCTCTCTAACAGCATTGTGGGTTTACCAGATGGACTGCACCTGACCACAGCTTTCTCATGGACAAATAGGCATTGGGAATAAATGCTGGCCTAGCCAGCAATACACAACTAATTTAAAAAAATGTCATGGCAAGGGAAGTTTTGTTGAAAGTGTATTACCAGAAACTAATATCTAATATTCATCCATTCATTTATTTATCTTTTTATTTATCTACTTATTTTTAAAAACATAGCTTTTTTCTTCAAAGCTCATTCCTATCCTACCCATCACTGCAACTATATTCAAAGCATTGATATTTGCCTGAAGCACAGCATAGGGTGATCATGGCAAATTTACTGGATGTGGGCATTGCTGGCAAGGCCAGCATCACTTGTCCATTCCTAATTGCCCTTGGTGATGGGCTACTTTCTTGAACTGTTACAAATGTGGTACAAATGTGTGCTACAAATGAATGAACCCCACAGTATTGTTAGGTAGGGAGCTCCAGAATTTTGATGATGTAGAAATGAAAGTATACTTCGGGGTCAGGGTGGTGCCTGACTTGGAAAGGAACTTGGGGGTGGTGGTAGAACAAAAGAACAAAAGAGAAGTATGGTACAGGAACAGGCCATTTGGCCCTCCAAGCCTGTGCCGATCATCATGCCCTAACTAAACTAAAAAAAAATCTTCTGCCCTTATTTGTTCCATATGTCTCAATTCCCTCCCCATTCATTTAACCATCCAGATCCCTCTTAAATGTCACCAACATGCCTACTTCCACCACCTCTTCTGGCAGTGCATTCCAGGCTCCTGCCACACTGTTTGAAAAACTTTCCTAGCACATCTCCCTTAAACTTTCCCCCTCTCACCTTGAACCTGTGCTCCGTTGTAATTGAAACTTCAATGCTGGGAAAAAGCTTCTGACTATCCACCCTATCTGTGCCTCTCATAATTTTGTAGATTTCTATCAGGTCTCCTCGCAGCCGCCCATCTTTTCAGTGAAGCTCATAGCCAAGGTCCTCGAGACCAGGCAACATTCTGGTGAACCTTCTCTGCACTCTTTCCAAAGCTTCCACATTCTTCTGGTAATGTGGCGACCAAAACTGCACACAGTACTGTAAGTGCGGTCTAACAAGGGTTTTATATAGCTGCAACATTGTTTGCCAACTTCTGTACTCCATGCCCTAGCTGATGAAGTCAAGCATGCCATATGCCTTCTTAATCACTTTGGTCACCTGTATTGCCACTTTTAGAGAACTGTAGACCTGCACGTCCAGATCCATCTGTCTGCTAATGTTCCTAAGGTTCTGCCATGTACAGTATAATTTGCACTGAAATTCAATCCTCCAAAATGCATCATGCCACATTTGTCTGGATTAAATGCTATCTGCCATTTCTGTGCCCAAGTTGCCAATCTATCCATACCTCATTGTATCCTTTCACAATCGTCGGCATTATCTGCAACTCTACCAATCTTCGTGTCATCTGCAAACTTACTAATCAGACCACCCACATTTTCCTCCAGTACTTTTATATATACTACAAACAACAGAGGACCTAAGACTGATCCCAGTGGAATACCACTAGTCACCAGTCTCCATTCTGAAAAACACCCTTTCACTGCTACCCTCTGTCTTCTATAACCAAGCCAGTTTTGTAGCCATCTAGCCAGCCAACCCCGAATCCCATGTGATTTTACTTTTTGTACCAATCTGCCACATGGGACCTTATCAAATTCCTTACTAAAATCCATATAAACTACATCCACAGCACTTCTCTCATTAATTATCTTTGTCACCTCTTCAAAAGATTTGCTCAGGTTGGTGAGCCATGACCTTCCCCATACAAAATCATGCTGCCTACCATTAAATAATCCATTTTCTTCCAGTTGTGCATATATCTTGTGTCCAAGAGCTTCCCCACCACAGATATCAGGCTCACCAGCCTATAATTTCCTGGATTATCTCTTGAATCCCTGGCATTCCCATGCAATTTCCCCCCTCGTCCTTCAAACTGGCAGAGGCCATGGGGAACGATGGCTTGTTGTTGTTGTACACTTTGTAAAAATTACACAGTGCAACCACGTTGTCCTGGTTGTTGGCGTTGGAGGGGGGATGGTGAGAGGTCACTGGATGTTAGATTTGTTGAAAGACTTTCCCCTACAGTGACATTTATTATGCTGTATCATACTGTAAATAATACAGATTTCTCTGCTCAAGAAATCCCTTTTAAAAAGCTTGTTGCTTCAATCCCTGAGAACTTGTATTTTAGACAGCCCTCATCTTCGATAAATATTTTACGTCCTGGAAATAAGCTGTCTGGGCACTTTTGTCTCTCTTCCACCATCCTATTTCTGACTGTTTTTCATGCACAAGATCTCTTTTCAGCACTCCTCCCGCAATTCAAGATTACCACGAGGCTGTCATTTATCGATTGTAGTCTTTTTCCTTCTATTGCCTCTTCTAAAACTCCCCCACTGCTGTTATACCTTCATAATTTCTCTCTCATTTGTACCAATCCCGTTTCCCCATTCTGAATGCTCTCAAAGGCTTATCAGCGCTTACCCCTGCCCTCCCTTCCCAGTCACGCTGGCTTCTTTCTCAAATAATCTTTTCTCTAAGCCCAAATGACCTACACAATCAAACCAATATCCACTGCCTGCATTCAAGGTTTCAGAATGTGCATACATTAATCTAATAACATATAGGATAGGAGAACATTGGAGCAAGGGTAGGCCCTTCAGCTCATCAAGCTTGTTCCACTTTTTAATTCAATCATTAGATTGAACACTTCAATATCTGGTAGGCAGACTATCCCCATAACTCTTTACACCATTGATAATCAAACATTTGTCAACCTCTGCTTTTACTCACAGACCAAAGAGCCACAGTCCTCTGGGGAAGAGAATTCCATTGACTCGCAACTGTCTGAGTAAAAATATTTCTCCTCAACTCCGTCCTAAATGCATCGCTCTTGTTTGTGAGTTGTGCCCCCTGGTTCTAGACTCCCAAACATGAAACATCTTGCCTGCATCTACTCCACCTATCGCTTTGAGTATTTGAGGGGGATCTAGCGATGACCATAAATCCAATGGCTCAGGCACACGTGGTCCTTGAGAATTGGACAAATTGTATTACTTTCTCCTAAGGGTCATCAGTGAATTTGCAAATACTCCTGCAAGCTGTTGATTGGGAGATGCCACCAGCTGAGGTTTGAAAGGAGTTGGTGGTGAGGAAGATCAATGTCACACGATCTTCGACACTATAGGCACCGTGCTGCCTGCCAAGCTGCCCGGCTGGAGATTTGCCTGTAGGAGTTTGACACCGCCTATCATGTAGCTGCAATGCCTTTGGTACACCCTGTGTGAGTACACTGCTCATTGGTACTGACAATTCTGGTCCCCATGGTTGTTTGTCCAAACTTACAGCCCCCTGAACCTTGTGTCTGACTCTGTTGACTCTGAGTATTCCCTCTCCTTCTCCTCCTTCTTACCATTAGCAATGCTAGTGTAGCTGCTGAGTAAAGTCGATCAAATATCTGGCATTAATGTACTGATCTGTGAAGAAATATCAGGAATGCAATGGTTGTTTTCCACCGGAAAGTTTAACTTAGTCAATCAACTCTTTGGTCCCCCATAAGGCTGCTCATGTGTTGGGTATAAGCCTGCCCTATAGCCACCTTGACATGGTGAGGTTCATCCTCCATAACACATTACTGATTTCCCACTTCTTAATTTTTGCCATGTGCAAGACATTTGTAACCTTGATCTTTACATCATTTTCCATGCATGCTCAATTAACTGATTGGGACCTTTATTTTCCCTTGTGTTACAATCCTACAACCTTGGAATCATAGTGAATCATAATGCACAATGGCTTCACTCCCATAACTTGAACATTAGATACATATGTGTGTGAACGTTAAAACATGTTTGTATGTGGAATAATGCCCCATTACCATTTTTAGTTTAAGTTTAAGTTTAAGTCTTTAAGTTCCCTTCTCTTCAGAATTCAGTGAATCATGGGACTTGGTTGGGATGTCCGTGTTAGGAGTTGGTGGAATTTATTTGCCTTTATCCTGTTCACACAATAATATTTTTTTGCTTACATTTAGATAGATTGGATGTGTTTGCTTGGTGCAGGAACATGTGTGAACTCATCTGGAGCCTTTCCTATTTGCACTGTGCATTCTCTGCGAGGCATTCCTTTGTAAGCCACTTTCAGGGAGAGATAATGGTTGTTTAATTTTCATGTGATACATCACCATTTACGCTTCTCCTCTGCACTACAATTTTCGCCTCATCACTGTAGATGCCATTCTCCTTTCGTCTGGCTTTCTCTCTGTTTTTCTTCAATAGCCCAGCTGTGTCAGTCCTTTCATTTTCTCCTTTAAATTTCTTGCTGAATATTTGTATCCCAATCCCAATCTTGTTCACATTTCCACCCTTTGCCTTACACTGGCCTTTATTCAATTCACCTGCTCTTTCTCCCTCCCCCACACACCTGATTACTCCATTGTGTTACTACCCTTAATATGTAGCTCCCATCCTTCCTATTCTCCTTTGCCCCTTGTTGCTGAGTAGATTCACCCCTTTGCATCCAGTTTCCTCCGTCCATTCCCCAAGGTCCTTCCAGTGCTCCCAACAACTAGGTCCTGTACGTTTCATTAACTTGTATTCCTTACCTAATCCACCTTTATCTGGACTTTTTGAGGTAAGCACCCTTCAAAGTTAATCCTTTTAATAGTTCATCCCCTGTTTGTGTTCAGTCTCTTTTGAATTAAGCTCTGCTTACCAACCTTGATCTTCTGCTGGCATCAACAAGTTGACCGAATCAGCCTTCAACCTTTACATTGTAAGGGCTTGCAAAAAGAAACGACGTGGTTATGAAGAGACCAAGTTACTGAAGAATTTGCACTCAGCAGAGCTTAGGTGAAGAAGTCCATCCTGTATAAAGCCAGGTATGTGAACATACTGGGGTTCTGAGTAAAGATCGCTGGACCCGAAATGTTAACTCTGATTTTTTTCTTCACAGAAACTGCCAGAACTACTGAGCTTTTCCAGCAACTTCTGTTTTTGTTCTAAAATCTCTTGGCAGGCTTGGGTGATTCTGACGAATGCGTGTGATTCCACATTTTCTTCTTTGAGAGGAAGTATTTCAAAGGGGTTCTCCTGATCTATTACAATAACTTCAGTCAGTGTCCACAGGGAAGAGTGTTAATGTTTATTTTTAGCTTTTTGTACCATTTTCAGGAAATTCTAATAAGGTTGGAGACTGGGAAAGCCCTGTGTAAATTCCAGGCAATGCTCTTTTCTCCTATTCCATTTTTCTGGAGTTCCCCAGAGTTTGTCGATAGCAGCCAAAATAGTATGATCCTCACTCAATTTGATAATGAACCTACCAACATCACAGAAGTCTTGTCTAAAGAAGTAAAGTGTCGACTGCCAAGGTTATCTGAAACTGCATGATAATTAGTGAAGTTAACTGATGTGCTCTATGAGAATCCTTTGTCTGACATTATACAGCATAACCACTTTCCTTCTGCTTCAGAGAAATGCTCGTGTTTTGAGTTCTGTGTAGGAGACTTTATGCTTAGGAGTTCCATGTGAAGAAATTCGTGACGTGGAACACAAAAGTAAATATTTTAGATAGACAACATTTATCCAACTGATACCTTTTGCTCTAAGTACTTTGTTATGTCTCACCCAATTCCTCCTCTTTTACTTAATGTTTGGCACCCATAAGTACTGCACAATTAGAACTAACATGATATTGTTTTCTTTGCTTAGGTTGACCATGTATTTTTCACTCTTAAAAGAATATATTTATGCTAGTAAATGCATGAGTTGAAACACATGATCACACTTGCTTTATATAGGCACAAGTGTACAAATTTGACTAAAGTTCTTCCCAGACAAATGTGTTTGCCTGAACAGCAGTTACAGTGATCCTGTTTCAGTTAAATAACCCCAAGTAAATCAGCCAAAATAAACAGGTTGTCAGGATTGGAAAAGCTTTCTACTAAAAACTCCAAGTGTGCAGCTGTTTTGTATTACCAGTTTAATAAGGCAACAGTAATACAGTCAGCTGGATTGTAAACATGATAAAACTGCATACTTGGGATCGAATTGTAGTAACAGCTAAAATACAGTTCTCAAAAGTTGAATAAATATAAAATATCAATCAAGTTAGCCCTTCCGCTTCTGGTGTTACCTTACCAGAAATATTTCCTATTCACCTCAGTTGTATTCAGTGCAATGTTCAGTTGTTATAGTCAGGGTGTGGTTCTATGAGGAAATGTTAAGAATGTGTAATTATGGCTCGTACAATATGGAAGTAATGGAAACCTTATATGTTACAGTCTGCTACTAGAAGTAGTAATGATTTGTTTCATGAGGATCATTTGGAAGAATGGATAGGTTCATACACCACTAGTGCTATCATAAATGTGGGTATTGGCCATAACATAATTTACATGAACAGGTAAGAACATAATCCCTGTGAATAAGAATTATACTCTTGGCACCAAAATGATGGCAAAGTTGTGAATTTTAAACCTGCAAAAAATTACAATGAATTGAAGTGTGCACCTCTTCCCCTTTTTTGCAAGCCATTCTACAAGGTAACATTGGAAAAGATAAAATCCTCCACTTCAACAGATGTAACTAAATGAATAACAATTGATATTGAAACATCATTGCCTTTCTCTTGTTTAGTGTGCTGATTTGAATACAGAGTTCTATAATATGAAATTTCCATGAATACCGCTCCAGTAGTTGATTAATTCAGAGTTATTCAACATCATAACTTTCAACCAGAACTTAACTACAGAAATGTTCACTAATGTAAGCAAGAAATCTAATTTGACTCCAGTGATAGCTCAGTATTTAAATCCATCAGTGGCTGAAGTTCAGAACTGTAAGAAAGAGTAATATATTCAGTGCCTGATTTATACTGAGCTAATTTATGAAAACTAGAGTGTTGTAGGTTGAAGCAGGCAGTGTTCACATGGTTGAGTGTTTTAATGAACTTCAACATCCCTGGGAAAGCAAGATCACTATATAAGGACATTGGTTTGAATATTGTGGAATTGCAAAATACAGCAAATGATTTAAATTTGAAACAAAAATAGAAAATGCTGGAAATACTCAACAGCATCTATGAAGATAAATACTGGGTTAGTATCTCATGGAGACAGACATTTGTCATAACTGGAAAAAGTTACAGGTGTAGCAGGTTTTAAGCAAATACAGAGTCAGGCAAGGGGAAGAGAAGAAAAAACAAAAGGAATCAATGGTAGGAAGTAGGTTGGAAGGTGCTTATGAGTAACAGATAATAGAGATGATGGTGCAGCACAAAAAGATATGTCAATGCATCAAGTAAAGGAACCATAGATGAGTTCAGAAGAGGTGTAAATTGGACTAGCAGAATCAGGATCAATAGCTGCCATCTGAAAAGGGGGGTGGGGTAGAGATTATGATATGTAATGTGAATTGAGGTAGAATTAATAAGAGATCTTGTAGTTAAGGACTTTATAGTTTAGCAATCTCAACATGGTAGAATTTCGAATCCAGTTTGAGTGAGAGCAACTTGGGTCCCAAATCAATCAACTTAAATCAAAGCAATTACAGCAGTGTGAAGAAAGAGTTGCCATCAATTGTCACCTTGTGATGTGAGTCCAATAAATCTTAAGGAACTAAAAAGCTGAATCTGATATTCCAAATTGACAATAACAATCTGTAATAAAGATTGAAAGAAAACACATAGTAGCTGCCATATTATCACACAGAAAAGTAAGTCTGCAAGGACATGGTCTGGGCATGGAAGGAAGGTTTAGGGGAGTTGTACTTTATGGGGGAGGGGGTTCCTGATAGAAGCCTTCTCCCAGTGAAACCTAGTTGCTTTGGTTGTCCACTCTGCATTTAATAAGGTTCCACACCTCAGAGATTCATATTGAGGCATGGCTGTGACCACCTTGTGAAGCCTCCAGGCTACCTTCTGCATGGACATAACCTTCAGCTTGATTTTTAAGGATGTGAGTGCTCAGGTGCCCCTTTGATAACTCTATGTGATTTCTCTGACATTCCTCACAGATAATTTGACAGAATTGAAATGTCCAATACCATGTCTGCCTTTCTTGTGGCCTTGCTCCTACTGAGAAGGAACTGGAGAAGTCAACACAAGAGCCTCAGCAACAAGAATAGCTACCTTCAACAACAGCCTCCGAGAGAGAAGCTTCAGGAGAAGATTCACCAAGGAGGTGCAGAGGAATGTGAGAATCAAGGCTTTTTGGCTTTGCTGCAGTCATCTACAAATGTTGGAATGGTAATGTCACAGAAGATTAAGGATGTTCCAATCCATCACCTTAAAGCTTTGAAAGGAGGATGAGGTCTTGTGTTCACAAGGACAAGGTGGCAATCCAGTCTTAGTGGTTGTCAAGGTCACAGCTACTACTAATTTCTATGCTAGCACTTGTTTTAAGGAGCAATTGGGGACCCCCTCGTGGTATCATCCAATCTTCCACTCATAAGCGCATCCAAGATAAAACTGATGCCAGTTTCAACAGAGCCCTCCTCTTCACCACCTTCTACCTTGATAAAGAGAGTCAAACAGCTCAGGCACTAGGATTTTCCATCATGACTAAATCTCTGCAAATGCAGGTTGCTATCAGTTGTACACATGTTGCTTTGTAAGCACCCTATCACCAATCAGCAGTACTTGTGAACAGGAAAGGAATCTACTTTCTAAATGTCCAAATCACTTACGATCAGTGAGGTCTTTTGGAGGTCTGTGCCAGATATCCTGGGAGTTGCCATAACTTGAATGTACTGGTGCACTCACAGGTGTCGGCCTACCCCTTTCCAAAGTGCTTGGCCTATGGATGGATTGCTGCAGACAGTCAAGGACTGTCCCTCCAAACACTTCTTGGTGGCCACTAATTCACAGCTACATGTAGTAGAAAGGTACAAGGCTGTTCATGCTTTCTGCAGGGTTACAGTGGAACAGACTAGTCTTTTTGAAATGAGGTTTTGATTCTTGCACTGCTGTGGAGAAAATGGAGAAGTGAGGACATTCCTTTGAAGATGTGGCTGAGGCTGAGGCTGAGGATCAAGAGGTTAGTAAAATCGGTGATCATTAAGAAGAGGACAGAGTGCCCAACAGGCCATCTGACAAGCATCCCAGTGCTTCGTTGAAAGGACATTTTTAACGTGTTGCTTTGTTATTCTTTGCTTTGTTGTGTTGCAGATGAAACAGTACATTATCCATGTTAACATGTGAGTGATAACTTCAGATGCACCTTCCCTACATCATTATGAAGGAAAAAGCACAAGTAAGACAATGCACCTACATCATATGCTGCTAAAGTTAAGTAACTCTGAAACCATCTGTAAGGATATTCAGAATTAAATGAATGAATTAATGGCACAAATAGAGGTTAATGGGTATGATTTTATAGCCATTATGGAGATATGGTTACAAGGAGATCAAAACTGAGTATTAACTATTCAGAGTTTTGAAGGACAGCAGGAAGGAAAGGATGGTGAGTTAGCTTTGTTAGAACAGGATGCAAGAAATGATCCAGGACTGGAAGGTATGAGTCCATATGGGTCAAGGTAAGACATAATAAAGGAAAAAGGACACTTGCTGGGAGAAGACTATATGCTTTCTAACAGTAAATATACTGTTGGACAGAGAATAAATTAGGAGATAATGATGGCATGTTAAAAAGAAAGCTGTAATGGATTAATCATGTGTGACTTCAATCTTCATGTCAAAATCAAGTTGGCAGAGATAGCCACAGGGTAGAATTTATAAAGTCCATTGAGGACAGTTTCCTAGAATTAAGGTCGCAATAGTCTTACCAGACCCTAGGACTGTTCTCTCATAAGAGACAGTTGACTGGTGATGGTTTAGCCTGAGGGTCACTACACCTCAGGTGAGGAGAGAGGTTGAGGAGAGGCCTTCATGAATTGCAGAAACTGACCTGCAATCTTGGTGTCACTCTGTATTGCAAACCAGCCATCCAATCAACTGAGCTAACTGATGATTGGGAAAGGTTTAAGAACCAACTAAAGATAACCAGAAGACAAAAAACAGGGACAAAATAAACTATGAGGTTAGACTAGCAAGAAATATCAAGACAGACACAAGGCTTCTTTAAAGGTATAAAAAGGAAGGGAAAGGCCAAAGTAAACAGAGGAAACTGAGAGAGGGGAAATAACAATAGGGAACTAGGATGTGACAGCAGAGATGAATAAATAATTTGCATCAGTCTTCATGGTAGAAGGCACAAACAACATTCCAAACTATTAAATAATCAAGAGGCAAAAAGTGGGGAGAAAATACATGCAATTACTGTCACTTGAGAAAAAGCACAAGGAAACTAATGGGATGAAAGGCTGATGAGTACATTGGATCTAATGGGATGAATCCGAGGATATTTAAAGGAACTAGCTATAGACATAACGGGTGTACTGGTAATAATCTAAGAATCCTTAGATTCCAAAGGAGTCCACAAGGATTGGAAAACTGTTAACACCTTTATTCAAAGCAAGAAGGAGACAAAGCTCAGGTATGACCATAAGACCGTAAGAAATAGGAACAGCAATAAGCCATTTGGCCCCTAAGACCTGCTCCACCATTGAACATGATTGTCCCTGCTCTTTCCCCATAACCCTTGACTCGTCTACTGATCAAGAATCTGTTTATCTCAGCCGAATATATACACATTGACCCTGCCCCAACACCCCCACAAATCCCCCATTTCCTTCCCACAGCTCTCTGTGGCAAAGAGTTCCACAGATTCAAAATCCTCTGTGAGAGGAAATTCCTCCTTATCTCGGTTGTTATGAAGTTGGGTAGAGTAATTGTGAAGTGGAAGGCAGGAAGCTAAAATGTGTGGTTCGTTTAAGAAATGTGTGCTTTGTCTGTACTTAGAAATTTTTTAAAAGGTCTGTCTTATTAGCAGCAGCTGAAGTTACCAGTACAGAGTGCCTCAAAAAGCGAAACAAGTGTATCAAAAAAAAGCCTTACAGATGACAGGCAAAACTGCAGTCTTGTTTTGATGTTGTGACGAGTTTGAATTTGGCCTATTAATTTAAACGAAGCACCTATAAACAGAAAGCCAATTTAATTTAAACCTGATGGTGTCGACAATCTGAAACCAATCGTATTATAAGAATTTGATTATGTCATTATGGGTATATAAGATGCGAGCATTTGGAAAATTGTGGAGAGCCAACTGCCAGTGATAGTGTCATTCAGCTCTCAGAGAAAGCCCATCTAATAAATCAAAGGTACCCTGGTATTTTAGCTCAAAGTCCTCATTGAAGAAATTATAAAGATAAAATATCCCTGACAGCAGAATTAATGGAAGAAAAGTGTTTGTGAAGAGACCAGCGATTACAGAATATTCCAGAAGACAGTCTGTATGAACTTGAGATTAGGTTATACCTTATTGCTTCTTATTGATAGGGTTTATGTTAGCGGGACTTGCCTTTACTTAAACAGCATTCAGTAGAATTTAGACCAGTTAGGGAATGGTTAGTAGTCTAAGGGGGGAAATGTTGATTTTGTTAGTAATTTTGTTAATTTGTTCATTGTTGGGCTAAATAAATTACTACCTGTAAAGTTCAGGAATTTTCTTTTTCTTTTAACTGTTCTTTTAATAGATTGAGGGAAAGATGAGCTTCTCTGGGTGTTTTGGGGGAGGTAATTGTTAGAGGGGAAACTCCTACTCTTATCATAACAGATTGGGGCTTATGTTTTTAGTTTAATTATCAGAGGGGTTTGGCCATTCTGTTATAACAGTTTTAAATTGCACACCACTGCCCCCCCTGCCCCCCACACCTTAATCTTCTGGAATCCTACAGTCTCCAGTTCCCTGTGATCAGTCATCACTATGACAGTGATACTATGGTTATTTATTATCCTCAGCATAAGTCTTCACTGCACAAGTGCATCTCAGAAAAGGCTTAAAGCAGCATGCATGTAAATTGGGAGATGGGAGTGTGCAGCAGGACCTGGATGTTGTCATGCACCAGTTGCTGAAGGTGAGCATGCAGGTGCAGCAGGCGGTAAAGAAGGCAAATGGTATTAGGGCCTTCATTGTGAGAGGTTTTGAGTACAAGAGCAGGAATGTGTTGTTGCAGTTATACAGGGCCTTGGTGAGGCCACCCCTAGAATATTGTGTGCAGTTTTGGTCTCCTTTTCTGAGGAAGGATGGTCTTGCTCTTGAGGGAGTGCAGCAAAGGTTTATCAGGCTGATTCTGGGGATGGTAGATCTGATGTATGAGGAGAGATTTGACTAGGTTGGAATTGTTTTTGCTAGAGTTCAGACAAATGAAGGGGGATCTCATCCACACTTATAAAATTCTAATAGGACTGGACAAATTAGATGGAGGGAGGCTGTTCCTGATGGTGGGTGTGTCCAGACCCAGGGGTCACAGTTTGAGGATTTGTGGTAGACAATTTAGGATGGAATTGAGGAGGCATTTCTTCACCCAAAGAGTGGTGAGCCTGTAGAATTCATTACCACAGGAAGTAGTTGATGCCAAAACATCGAATGTATTCAAAAGGTGACGAGATTTAGCACTTGGGGTGAATGGGATCAAAGGTTATGGGGAGAAAGCGGGATTAGGTTATTGAGTTGGACGATCACCTATGATTGCGAAGAATGACGAGGCAGGCTCGAAGGAGAAGGCCATTCAGCTCAATCATCTATTCTTCTATGCATTCAAGATGTTGGAAGGGGACAGGGATGTTAAATTATCTCGGATGAAATTGTTACAAACTTCTGAAAGAAAATGTTATCAAAATTACAAACAGCAAAATGGCAGTTTGAGATTGGGCATAGCCTAAATGAACACAAATAAAATCATGCAAATATCTACATTTATTACAATTGCATAAATTGTTAAGATTACCCTGAACCAGTAGCTGTTAATTGCAATTATTGTTAAATCACCACTTTGCTGAACAGAACAAGCAGCAACAAGAATAAAAATGCTAAGGAACATTTTAAGGATCAGCTCCACTGTCTGATCACAAAACTAGTGTTTTGGTGATGTTGCTCATATTATTCATTCTCTCTTAAGATCTTTGTTCCAAGTGGGGAGGCACCAGCTTATTTTGCAACTCTTGTACAGAATGGATTTAGCCTGGTCATTGTTTTTAAACCTCTGTGGATTTAGCATTATTTCAACCATGCTCTTCAGCTATAGAGATAAGTAGTTACACCAGCAATCACGCCTAAATTGAGGATATGAATTCCTCTAGATTAGAACTAGTTCTAATGTGTAGAAAATGATGTTTATAGAACATTAATGTTTTAATGTCCAAGATGTAGAAATTCAGCCAGGGACATAATTTGTTTCCTGTCTAATGCAGATCAAGGAATTAAATATGTATATATTGAAGGCTGAGATAAAGATGTTTAATCTCTTAAGTTAATCAAGGGCATAGTTAAGTTCCATTTGAAGACAAGTTAAACATATTTTTGAAAATATTTGGTTATTCTTTATTTCCTGTCCATGTTACATTATTGGCAGCTACATAATGATGATATGTTGAAGAGAATCAATAGAGTTTCAGATGTTACAATAGAGCAATCCCCACTTCTGACCTAATGATGCAGGGAAGTAACTGAAACATTTGCAGGTGGTTACATCAAAGATATGGATATGAGGAACTCCAGCATAATGTCCAATGGCTGAGATGATTGACATAAGATTATAAAATGTAAGTGCAGAAGTAGGACATTTAGCCCATTGAGACTGCACCACTATTCAATGCGATCATGGCTGATGGCTAATCCTCAACTCCACTTTCTTGCCTTTTACTCATAGCCTTTGACTAACTTACTGATTAAAAATCTCTAATCAGCCTTTAATACACTTAACAACCCCACCTCTGCAGAAAAGAATTGTAAGGACACACTACCTTCTGACAGAAGAAATTCCTCCTCATCTTTGACTTAAATGGGCAACCATTATTTTGAGATAATGCCTTCTGGTCCTACACACTCTCACAAGGGGAAACAACATTTCCATACCTACCTTTGAAGACCCCCAAAAATTTTATTTATATTATTAATGTAACCACTCATTCTTCTAAACTCCAATGAGAGCAGGCCTAACCTACACAATTTCTCCTCATAAGACAATACCTCCATACCAGCAATCAACCTAGTGTATCTTTAAACTACCTCCAATGCCAGTATATCTTTCCTTAGATAAGGGGCCCAAACTGTTCACAGTATTCTAGTTGTGATCTGACAAGTGCCTTGTGTAGTTTTAGCAAGACATCTTTATTTTTATACTTCATTCTGTTTAAAATAAAGGTCAGCATTCCAATTGCCCTTCCTATTGTTACTACCCACTGAAGTAGTGCATCCTAAATTGAGCCCTGCTGTTCCCAAAATTGTACCAAATGCTAAAGTTTTTATCTGAGGTATATACAGTATCCCAATATAGCTGATTTTTAGACTAATGTTAATAGAAAACAAGGACCAGGTTTCTGTACTAAACAAGAATTATTATTTATTGCAAGTAATTAGACTTGGCTACCGGGAAATAAAGAGACAAACTTTTTTTATTTGCACAGAGGACATGGGCATTGCTGGCTGGCCAGCATTAATTATCCATCCTTAATTGCCCTCGAGAAGATGATGGTGAGTTTTCTCCTTAAACTACTGCAGTCCACACGTGCTTTAGGTTGACCCACAATGCCCTTAGGGAGCGGATTCCATGATTTTGATCCAGCGACAGTGAACGAACAATGATATATTTCCAAGTCAGGATGGTGAGTAGCTTGGAGGGAAGCTTGCAGGTGGTGCTGTTCCCATGTATCCGCTGCCTTTGTCCATCTAGATGGAAGTAGTTGTGTGTTTGAAAGGTGCTGTCTAAGGTTCTTTGCTGAATTTCTGGAGTGCATCTTGCAGACAGTAATGGCAGTGTGCACTGACTGTCAGTGGTGGAGGGAGTAGATGCTTGTGGATGTGGAGTCAATCAAGTTTGCTGCTTTGAACTTGGTGTCAAGCTTCTTGAGTGTCATTGGAGCTGCACCCATTCAGGCAAGTGGTCCTGACTTGTGCCTTTGTAGATGGTGGACAGGCTTTGGGGAGTCAGGAAGTGAGTCATTGACATATAACGTGATTAAATAAAACACTAATTCCATTATTAACTCTTCCTTCTCGTGCATGCACACACGCACCCACACAATGGATTGAAAGAGGTAGAAAAATTAGAAAGTTAGTTCAGTAGTCTTTGTTTCCTGGTTCTGATATTGAGATGATCTTTCTTCTGGCAGCCAGACCTTTGGCATCCAGTTTTCTTTCAGTGGAAGCTTTCACTGGTTTGTAGGAAGTAATGAGTGATGGATTCATTTGAAAAATGTCTTTGATTCATCAATTCAAAATCACAATTCATACTTGCTGCTATAGCAAATGTAACTGGCTTTCCTCAAGTTTGAAGAGTTTTTTTGAATGAAGAGACAGGGGAGAAGTACAGCGCATCCTTCTGTATCCTTCCTTCTGTATGTCCCTATCTCAGTAACTTGTTTCCAGTTTCAATCAGCTCACTTAGCTGAGAACCAATGAACTTCACTTGCAAACAATTTTTTGGCTCTTGAAAGAATGGAGGAAAATACTAAAAATTTCCAAGAAATAATGGAGACTGAAAGGACTAGTGTAAATGAAGAAACTACATGATATTAATATTTGTGGGAAAATAACACGAGAGAAATTAACAGGGCTTAAAGTCAATTGCAGGAACCCATGGCCACAAAAGCGTTCACAACAGGTATTGAATTCCTTGCAGTGAAATTTTGCAGCCATTCTGATCAATCAGTTTTTTAAAAACAACACTTTCTCCTTGTGATCCATAGTTTTTAAAGATATAGTTCTTATCTTATTACCTGCTGAGGTAGTATTCTAACTTTTTGGGATTTATGCTTGAGACTCCCAAATCCCTTTGTGCTGTAGCTTTTTGCAGTTTTTCTCCTTTGAACTAATATTCAGTTCCACTGTTCTTCCTGCCAAAAGTGCATAATGTCACATTTTTCCACATTGTGTTCCATTTGCCAAGTTTTTGCCCACTCAGTTAACTTGTCTATATACCTCTGCAGACTCTTTGTGCCATCCTCACTACTTGCAAACTTAACTAAAGTATATGCACTTTCCTCATCCAAGTCATTAAGATATATTGTAAATAATTGTAGCTTCAGCAATGATCCCTGTGATACACCACTAGTTACATGTTGCCATCCTGTAAATGCTCCTCTTTTGCCCCCTATTAGTTAGGCAATCCTCTATCACACTACCTCCAACACCAGATGCTCTGATCTTATTAAGTAGCCTAACGTGTGGTATCTTATCAAAGGCCTTCTGAAAATTCTTTCTCTTTACCTATCCTACTTTTTACCTTCGCAAAGAATTCTCATAAATTTGTTAGGCATGGTATTCCCTTCATGAATCATGACGAGTCTGCTTGATCATATTAAATACTTCTAAATTCTCTGCTGTTACATCCTTTATAATAGACTCTATCATTTTTCCAAAAACAGCCGTCAAGCTAACTGGACTATAGTTACCTATATTCTTGTCTCCTTCCCTTTTTAAATAAAATTATTACATTGGCCATTTTCAATCCTTTGGGAGTTTTCCAGAATCTAAATTTTCTTGGAAGATTACTAATGCAGGATCCATTATTGCTGTAGTTACTTCTTTAAATATGCTTGGACTCATCCCATCAGGTCAAGGGGACATATTGGCCTTTAGCCTCAGCAGTATCCCTCATGCTTTTTTCTAGTAATTGTTATCGTCTGTATTTCCTCTTCTCCTTTTGCCCATTAGTTATTTAGAATTTTTGCAATGTTATTCATGTCTTCTATATGAAGACTTATATGAATAATTTGTTCAAAACCTCTACCATTTCTTGGATCCCATTATTATTTCCCCAGCTGCCTTCTCTAACAGGCCTATGTTAACTCTGGCTTTTCTCTTCTTTCTTATATTTGTTATAAGCTTTTGCTGTAATTCTTGATATTATTAGCATGTTTGTCCTTAAAGTTTATTAACTCCTTGTTTATTATTTTGTTGCTCGTCTTTTACTTTTTTTAAAACTTTCCCAATCCTCTCATTTACCACTAATTTTGCCACTTTATATCTTTTGTTTTTCAATTTCATGCTATCCTTAATTTCCCTGGTTAACCTTGATCGGCTTATATCCTTTCTGGAAACTTTGTCTCTGGCATATACCTTTGCCGTGAACCATGACATATTTTCTGAAATGTCTGCCATTGCTCCTCCATTGTCTTTGCTGCTAAATTCCTTTCCCAGTCCACTTGATATAGCTCTACCCTCATTCCTTTGTAATTGCCCTTGTCTATGTTTTGCACAGTTGTTTCCAAATGGGCTTTCTCCATCTCAAGCTGAATGCTAAATTTTACCATGTTAAGAACATAAGAACTAGGAGCAGGAGTAGGCCATCTGGCCCTTCGAGCCTGCCCTGCCATTTAATAAGATCATGGCTGATCTTTTTGACACTCAGCTCCACTTACCGGCCCACTCACCATAACCCTTAATTCCTTTACTGTTCAAAAATTTATCTAGCCTTGCCTTAGAAACATTCAGTGAGATAGCTTCAACCGCTTCACTGGGCAGGGAATTCCATAGATTCACAACCCTTTGGGTGAAGAAGTTCCTCCTGACCTCAGTCCTACATCTGCTTTCCTTTATATTGAGGCGATGCCCTCTAGTCCTAGTTTCACCTGCTAGTGGAAACAACCTCCTTGCCTCCACTTTATCTATTCCCTTCATAATCTTACATGTTTCTATGAGATCTCCCCTCATTCTTCTGAATTCCAATGAGTATAATCCCAGTCTACTCAGTTTCTCCTCATAATCCAACCCTCCCAACTCGAATCAACCGAGTGCATCTCCTCTGCACCCCCTCCAGTGCTAGTATATCTCTTCTCAAGTAAGGAGACCAAAACTGCACACAGTACTCACCAAAACCCTATACAGCTGCAGCATAGCCTCCCTGTTTTTAAACTCCATCCCTCGAGCAATGGCAGACAAAATTCCATTTGCCTTTTTAATTACCTGCTGCACCTGCAATCCCACCTTCAGCGGTTCATGCACAAGGACACCCAAGTCCCTCTGCACAGCAGCGTGCTGCAATTTTTTACCATTTAAAACATAGTCCATTTTGCTGTTATTCCTACCAAAATGGATGACCTCACACTTATAACATTGTACTCCATCTGCCAGACCTTTGCCCACTCACTTAGACTATCTACATCCCTCTGCACTTTCAGTGTCTTCTGCACACTTTGCTTTACCACTCACCTTAGCATCATCTGCAAATTTTGACACACCACACTTAGTCCCCAACTCCAAATCATCTATGTAAATTGTAAACAATTGAGGTCCCAACACTGATCCCTGAGCCACTGACCGCCAACCAGAAAAACACCCATTTACCCCTATTCTTTGCTTTCTACTGGTCAACCAATCCTCTATCCATGCCAATACATTACCTGTAATACCATGCAACTTTATCTTATGTAGCAGCCTTTGGTGTGGCACCTTGTCAAATGCCTTCTGGAAATCCAGATACACCACATCCACAGGTTCCCCATTGTCCACCGTGCAAGTAATGTCCTCAAAGAATTCCACCAAATTAGTTAAACATGACCTACCCTTCATGAACCCATGCTGGGTGTTCCCAATGGGACAATTTATATCCAGATGTCTTGCTATTTCTTCCTTAATGATAGATTCAAGCAATTTCCCTACTACCGAAGTTAAGCTAACTGGCCTATAGTTACCTGCTTTTTGTCTACTTCCTTTTTTAAACAGTGGCGTCACTGTTAAGGCCACTGTATCCTTGGAAATCTTTTATTTTAACATCATTTATTAAAACTGACTTATCACGTGTCATTGGATTCAAAATAGCCCGATCCCTTATTAGATCCACAACGCATTGATCTGGGAAACTGTCCTGAATGCATAATATGGATTCTTCCTCATTGCCACCTCTGCCATTCTGACTGTTAATATCTACATTTAGATTAAGATCAACCATAATTAAAATACCACCTTTTTTACATGTCCCCATTATTTATTTATTCCTTGTTCCACCTGAAAATTACTCTTAGCAGTGTCTACTTCACTTTGTCTTATTTTTTACCTCATCCGTTCTACATCTTCCATTCCTAGATCATTTATTGCTATCATACTTATTCCATCCCATTCCCATCTTCCTTTCCATCCTGGCTGTCATTACAAATTGTCACATAACTCTGAATAAACCTGAACCTCAATGATTTTCTTTCATGCTAGATATGACTCCAGGCAGTGGAGAAGTTTCCCACAGATTCCCAATGACATTGGTTTTACTTAGAGTCCTTGGTGCCACATTCAATACAATGTTATTGTCTTGTCAGTTTCACCACAGTTTTGAAATTTAGCTCTTTTGTCAATGTTTAGAACAAGGTTTTAATGAGGTGTGAAACCAAATGGCCCCAGTGGAAACTAAACTGAACATTGGTGATCAGATTATTGGTGATTAGTGTCACTTGATAGAATGGTTGGCAAGGCTATCCATCAATTTGCCTTCAACTGGCAGTTATGTGGTCCTACCTTTTTGTGCACAGGATGAATCTGGAACTTTTTTTTCCACTTTGGCAGATAGATTCCAAAGTTGCAATTTCACTGCAACCACTTTGATTGAGGTATGGCCAGTTCTGGAGTGTTTCAGCTGAACAGCCAGGATGTTTTCGGAGCCCATAGCCTTTGCTGTATCCAATGTACTCAGTGTTTTCTGATATTGGGTGGAGGAAATATAATTTACTGAAGACCAGCATATGTGATGGTCTGATCCCTGATTCCTGATCCCTAGTTGGGACCTCAGGAGATGCAGAGATGAATTATCCACTCAAAATTTTTGGTTGAATATTTTGTTTTCAAGTTCCTTAGCTTGACTTTTGCATTGTTGGCTTCCAATGTCATTGAGGACAGCAATGTTCAAAAAGCCTCTTCTTCTCATTAGTTAAACTATCCATCAGCATTCATGATTGCAGGGCTTTAGTCTGATCCATTTGTTGTGGAATTGTTCAACTATCTATAGCTTGATGTTTCTGCTATTTAGCATCCTCTGTTGTAGCTTCACCAGATGTGAAGTTATTCAGCTTGTTCTTCTTCCAATTCTGTAATATACTCCAGATGATGTGTTTCTGGCCTGATAACTGCTTCAAGTGGTGATGATGCTGATTGCTGTGGTGAGGCTTGTTGCCAAGGCAGCCTCCTAGATTGCTTCTGCTGTGGTTCTGGCTACTTGTAACAAGAATTTAAGACCACATGATTTGTACATGTGCATAATCTGCCTTGTTCCTGTTACACAGGCAATACATGACATGTTTCATGTTGCAGCATATTCACTGTTTCGAGTCTATTGGAAAAAAAAGTACATAGCTAAAGAATACTTCTGTTAATTAAACAAACCAGGAATGAGTTAATCTCTGAACACGGGTACATCATTCTGTGTAGTGACTTCATTTGATGGCCTTCAACATTTCCTTTTTGAATAGATTGAGATATTTTGCTTTCAAGTACTATGTGCCTATTTTTTTCAGGATTTGAGTAAAGATAAATATATACTGTCTGAGGATATGTCCTGCACTGAAAACATGTGTCACAACACGGGTTCATGGCTTTATGCAAAATCTACAGTGAATAACTTTTTCCTATCGAATGATTGAATAAATATTGGCATTGACTCTCCACACTGTGTAAGCTGTTGATGTGAATAATGGTAGCCATCAGTCTTTCTCAGCTGTTTCATTCTAGGATCCACTTGCTGTTCTGGTTATGAAACTACCCTTTGCATTGCAATTGCAGCCAGTTACCAAATCTTTCAGCAACATAAAGGTGTCCAGTATTAGCAAATTACTTTGTTTGGCATTTGTGACTACCTAGATATGTCCAAATATTCAAGTTCATGGCAGACTGTACATCTTGTCACTTGTCAAGTCAGACATATGACGCCAGATACCTCTGTAGCTATTGCACATCATCCTGTCCACAATATGATGGCAATTCTGGCTATTTCTGCTTGACCATTAATTATTCCTGAGTGCCTTTTCATACCACACAGAACAGTTCGCCTCCTTTTGGCATGTTGTTCTGCTTTGCACATTTTTATTTGAACTGTAAGAATATTGTAATTCTGACGGACACAGTCTACTCCATTCTGCAGACCTAATTTAGATTTTGCAGTCATCATAATATTTAGAAGCCAGCATTTATTTAGATTACATGGTATGTTAAAAATAATTTTGAATTTAAGTTGGTACTGGTTTCATTCCTTTACAGAAAATAATCATTAAACACCCAAACTGCGAATAAAGGAACATTCGCTTTACAAATTGAACAATCAATTTGGAGGAACAATAAAATATGCTATGGGAACAGCAAGATGAAGGTTTGTATGCATATTTGTCTGAAAATCCATTTTCCAATTATGGTTTTAATTTTATGAGAGCAGTAACAGAGTCTATGTGTGTTCCATGGGAAGAGAGAAAGCTGGAGATGGAGTCTCCTAACTCATTTTGATGGACATTTCCAGGACCAGAACTTCTTAGCAAAATGAGCATGATGAGATCATTAGAAAGACCATCCCTAATTGCACTTGAGGTGGTGCTGGTGAGCTCCCTTCTGAGACTGATGCAATCCTTGGAGTGTAGAAACCCCACAGTGTTATCAGGAAAGGGAGTTCCAAGATTTTGACTTAGTGATATTGAAGAAACGGTGGTATTGTTCTAAATCAGAATGATCTGCGGATTGGAGAGGAACTTACAAGTTGTCATGTTTCCATGCATTGGCTGCCCTGTCCTTCTGGGTGGTAGAATTTGGTTTGTAAGGCACTGTCAAAAGATCCTTAGTGTGTTATTGCAGTGCATTTTGTAGATGATACAGACTATTCCCACACTATATATTAGAACATAGAACATTACAGCGCAGTACAGGTCCTTCGGCCCTCGATGTTGCGCTGACCTTTGAAACCAATCTGAAGCCCATCTAACCTAAACTATTCCATTATCATCCATATGTTTATCCAATGACCATTTAAATGCCCTTAAAGTGGGCGAGTCTACTATTTTTGCAGGCAGGGCATTCCACGCCCTTACTACTCTCTGAGTAAAGAAGCTACCTCTGACATCTGTCCTATATCTATCACCCCTCAATTTAAAGCTATGTCCCCTCGTGCTAGCCATCACCATCCGAGGAAAAAGGCTCCCACTGTCCACCCTATCTAATCCTCTGATCATCTTGTATGTCTCTATCAAGTCACCTCTTAACCTTCTTCTCTCTAACGAAAACAGCCTCAAGACCCTCAGCCTTTCCTCATAAGACCTTCCCTCCATACCAGGCAACATCCTGGTAAATCTCCTCTGCACCCTTTCCAATGCTTCCACATCCTTCCTATAATGCGGTGACCAGAACTGTACGCAATACTCCAAGTGCGGCCGCACCAGAGTTTTGTACAGCTGCAACATGACCTCATGGCTCCAAAACTCAATCCCTCTACCAATAAAACCTAACATACTGTATGCCTTCTTAACAACGCTATCAACCTGGGTGGCAACTTTCAGTGATCTATGCACATGGACACCGAGATCTTTCTGCTCATCCACACTGCCAAGAATCTTACTATTAGCCCAGTACTCTGTATTCCTGTTATTAACGGTGAAGATAGTGAATGTGGAAGGTGGTGAATGTGGTGCCAATCAAGTGTGCTGCCTTGTGCTGGATGGTGTCATGCTTCTTGAGCGTTGCTGGAGCTGCACTCATCCAGGCAAGTGGGGAATATTCCACTACGTTCCCAACTTGAGCCTTGTAGATGGTGGACTGGCTCTTGGAACTCAGGAGGTCAGTTACTCACCATAGATTTCCTAACCTCTGACCTGTTCTTGTAGTCACAATATATATATTATTGGTCCAGCTCAGTTTCTGGTCAATCATAATCTCCAGGATATTGAGAGTAGAGGATTCATTGATGGTAATGCCCTTGAACATCAAGGGACATTGCTTGGATTCTCTCGCTGGACATGCTTATTTCCTGGCATTTGTGTAAACATTGCATGCAAAATTATACATGTACACACAACTTGGTTATTCATTTTATGCTCCATTCCTTTGAACATATCCCTGCTCAATATCTGGACAGCAACAAAATCCAAAAGACTTGAACCTCATAACAAGCACCACAATTAATAATCCCATGAATTACTGGAGTACAATAGGAGAGAAAATACTGCAGTTGCTGGAAACATGATATTTTCTTTCTTTTCTTAGGGCTACTTTCTTTGGTTTTTGAGAGCTCCTTTCTCTTCTCATTAACTCCTTTATTAGCTGATGCAGTCACTTACTAAAAATACTTTCTGTATTCAGTTGACAAATTGGATATTTAGACACAGCAGTAGAATTTTGTAATATCCTCAATAATTATTACCCCGCATTAAATATAAAGCCACAATGCACAGGTAAAGCTTTAATTTCTTAGTATTTGAATTGACACAAGACAACAGAGATAATTTAGCAATACAAGTTTCTTTCAAAATTACTGACACATACTTTTACATACAAAAAGCTATCATTCTAAACATACCTTCCACACTTAATGTGTTTCCATTACATATGCATGAAGTTGGAAGATTTTGACTAGGCAGTTACTGTTCTTTTTACAACATCTCAGATCTTAATTCCAGATTTAAATTTAATAATTGTTACAATAGTCTTTATAATAACATCTAGAGCATTTTTTTCCAGATGGTAATTTGTAAACATATGTAATTTTAATCTAGACACCCCACATTAATTACCTCATGATTTCAAGATTCCCTAGCCCTCAGTTAGATGAATGTTCCTCTTGTTGGCAGGTTTAAAACTGTTGTCTCTTCTTTGCAGCCTCTCTGCTTTTCACTCCTCCATCTTGACACTGTTTCTCGCCCTTGTAATCTACCTGTCTATCATCCCCATTCCTCTACAACCTCCTTCTCCCATCTGAGTCTACTTTTCACCAACACCCCCCTAAAATGATCCCTCATGCAGCCTCCTCATCTTAATTTGGAGCTGATAAAAGGTGGGCCTGTCTTGGCTCAGCCCACACGTTCTAGCTGCCAGCAAAAGATGGCTCTGACTCCCCTGGTGGAGTACCTCAGAATGTATCTTGGCCATCCAAATCAATGGCCATGGGAATTGGGCTCTCGCTCCCGGATAATCAGATTTTGTACTTTGACCTGGAGCAAGGTATCCACCATGTCCTTGTTTGCAAGCTCACTGAGATCATTGAGAGCAGGGCTATGCTGCCTGAGCTTGGACTCCTAAAGGCACAGCCTCCCAGTTATACCATTTGCACCCCCTTTCCCAGGCCTTACTTTCAAAACTCCAGGACATGATTATGGAATGTCTAGATTGAGTCCAACGAATTTATTGACTTTAAGCCCCATTGATTTCTTTAGTATTATAATGTTAATATTGTGCAGTTCCTCATTTACATCAGCCTCTTTAGTGTCCATTATTTCTTGGAGACTTTTAGTATTATCCTCCATTCTTCCGCTGTTGCTCCCTTGAAATCATGGATCTTCCTTTCTGACAGTATTAAGGATAAACCTACAACACATGAACTGCAGAGTTTCAATATGTTGGCTCACCAACACCTCAAAGACAAATGGGAATGGGCAACAAATACTAGCCTTGCCAGTCTTGCCCAGATTCTATAAAATAATAAATAGTGCTGTTTATATTATTATGCTGTGCTACCTTAGATGGTTTTGTAGAATTTTACATAGTGCAAATAAGCTGAAAATATTATGATTTGTCTTTTGGGGGCTGGGAGAGTTTACAAATTCAATATTAACTGCATTTGAGTTTAATTATCTGTCTTAGTTTTTCTAGTACATCATACACAATTCCAAACAAAACTTGAAGTAATGATGGGTAGAATATGTAAAACAATATGCAACCCACTGATAAGAAAAGTGTGAAGCCAATCATCCTGTTTCAAAAAACTATTGTAAGCTACTTGAAAACTCAAATCTGTTACCCTAATGATGCTTAAATTGTACAGAGTATTGTCCAGAACCTAGCATCTTGAATGTTGCATTTCATTTTACATATCAAATCTCAGGAAAAATATACTGGCTGCGAAGGGCATGCAGCATAGTCACCAGAGTGATCATGTGAATGAAAGGGTTATGAGGACAAGAGGAACAAACTTGATAAAAACTGAAAGAGCTGCGGATGCTTTAAATCAGGAACACAAACAGAAGTTGCTGGAAAAGCTCAGCAGATGTGGCAGCATCTGTGAAGAAAAAATCAGAGTTAATGTTTCAGGTCCGGTGAGTTCTGAGGAAGGGTCACTGGACCTGAAAAGTTAATTCTGATTTTTTCTTCACAGATCCTGCCAGACCTGCTGAGCTTTTCTAGCAATTTCTGCTTTTGTTCTTGAATAAACTTGCCTTTTATTCCCTTGAGTTAAGAAGGTTAAAAGATTATCTAATTGGGGAATAAGGGATTCTATGGCATTGTAGCAATGACACTAATTCCTTTTCTCATGGAGGAATTCAGAATAAGGGTATGATCTTAAAATTAGAATTATTCAATTTGGGAGTGAAGTTCTGGAAGCACTTTTTCAGGCAAAGAGCAGGGAGAATCTAGGACCGTGTTCCCCAAAATGCTACATGAGCATAAACAATTCAGTTGAATCTTCACTGGGCAACATTAAGAAATACTGGGGACAGGTGCTTTTGTGGAGCTGAGATACAATTGACCATGATCATGGAGGAATAGGCTTAATGGGCTGAATGGCATGCCTCTATGTTCAAATAATTTAATGGACAGAACACTCCAAGTGCCAAGTATCTGGGTAGTATGATTGAATACTTCAGGAAACATTTCCTAAATATCTACATGTAGAAAGCTCATTTTAATGGGGTTTAAAATGTTGTGACAAGTAGTTTAGAGAGGAAATCTATTCTCAATAAAATATTGCTGGAAGTTCATAACATATGTCTAAGCATATCAATGCTTCAATAATTGAATTAGTTGGATAGATGTAGGTATAATAGACATTTTCGGCATTCAGGACATATTATCAATACATTTCATTTTTCTTTGTACTTGGTCCACAGTCCAAGTTCAGGCCTTGAACTGCATATATTTCAATAGTCTATTATCACAGGAATCTTTTTCAATCAAAGTAAGTGATTTGCAAAAAAGGTCCAAATCAAGAGAGAATAATTCACTCCTCCTGCTCTGTGGTACATTTTACTATTAGAAACCACTTATTTATAAGAAATCCATGAAATTTCTTCATAGAGATGAGACATTTGATCTCAAAATGGATATTCCACAAAGCAAAATAGGATATCAATCAGTTCAGATTGTATGGTAAATTGATCTATAAGGTTAACCTGAAAAAAGTTTCTTGCAACTCCTCAATTCAGAAAACATAATGAACAAAAGCTAGTACAGATCCATGAAAGAAGAGTAAGGCCAATAAATTTGTTGTAAATTTATGAAGAAATTATTTCTTTGAAGAAAATGATATTGAAATATTTTACTTTAGGAAGTCAGTTTTGCAAACAATGAATAGAAAGCATGGTTGGCAACTTGGAAAGAAAACGAGCTCCTTAACATAAAAACTAAAGAAGTTGCAATTGTGAACAATTTAAATGAGAAGTGGTGACAAGTTAAAGTCACAACACATATTAACAGTGTCACCTATTGTGAGCAGCATGTCAGAAAGTGATATGTGCCAATGATGTGAATATGATACAAAAGAACTTTTGAAATCTGGGCATCAGAGTCGAAAAGCATTCAATATTGATGAATGTAATATATATAATAAAAATAAGGTTAACCTCAGGAATCAAATAGAAAAATTGTCAACCATTTTTCTTGATGTATTCATAATCTATGTATCTATTAAGATGTTCTTGATTATATAGAATTGAAGAACAGAACATTGGCACTCAGGTATGAAACCCTTAGTGTTGACTTTGGCCCCAAAATGAGCTTTGTTATGAACACAAGAAATGGGATTATCAGCTTCCCATGTTTTAAATCCTCTTAGCTGGACACAACAAATAGTTTTATTCCTTATACATTGCTATCACACAAACAATTGCAGTTTAAACTTTTGGAGTCCTTGAGTTGTGAGAGCAAAATATGAGTCACAATAATTTAGCTGGTGTCCTGTTTTCTCAAGAATTGCAAAGCTTGCAGATAACCCTGATTTCTTAGTGAACTTTTTTGTTCTCTAAATTTACTTTATTACCCGCATTGGTTTATGAGATTGACAGAGTGTAGAAGAGAAAATATTTCAATATTGTTCTATTACCAGGTAAGTTGTCTCTCTCACCTTTGTTGCTCAATGGCTGTTGATATACAGTTAGTTTATAGATTTTAATGTCTGTGTCATCGTTTCATTCTAAACTGGATAGTTGTAGCCAATCTTTTATCTCTCAATATTTGAATTGATCAAGTGTGTGTGAGTAAAACAAGACATGCTAATTTCATGGCGCCTGCCAGAGTTTCAGTGTTGCTCCTTTGTATAGTTTCTGTGTGTTGCCTGGGAAATAAGACTCAAACTCTGTCTAAGGACCAGTTTGATGCATTTAATTTTTCCATATATTTTCTCAGTTTCCTGAATTCTGTGTGGATTAAGCTGCAGCTCAGTTCAATGGTTTAGTATGACCTTACAAACTTTCATTTTGTACTCTGCACTGTTAATTACATATAACAACTCTTAGCGACAAAATAAAGTCTCCAAATGTGCCAGTCGTCTATTTGTACAAGTTGAGACAGTGATGAAGAATAATTTGAATTAAAAGACAGATTGTTATTTTTCAAATGAGCTGACTGGCAATTATTAAATAAAATATGTTGTTTAGAAAAGTTTTTCTTTTCTACTCCATGAGTTCAATCTTACCTTTTTTTTTAGCAAAGTGTCATTTTTGTTGAGTTTAAAGGAGGTTTCTTTCTGTGAAACCTAGTGGGTTTTCTCATGCTACCATCCCAAGCACACATTATTAACGACCTACCACACACCTATTTGCCCCTCTTGTCCAATGCTATCCCGATTCCATGACTTGCTGTAGTTAGAAGAACTCACCACTACTGGGATATTCTGGTGCTGGCACTATCCTTAAAAGACCACTGTGCCCCTGGTCAAGCATTGTCAGACCAGAGCTGCACTGCAAAGTTCTTGACATTTGGCCTGGACTTGTCAGAGTTTGGGAAAGTCGTACTCTGCTTTGTAGACGGAGACCTGGAGTTCCCAGTGGACAGAATATTTCTGAAGGGGGATATCCATTACTCAAAGGACGGATTGTAGAGGCCGTGACACTAGATCCTGCCAATCGGGTCTGAGGTTGCCACTTAGGTCAGTGTGGTTCCAGCCATCTGGAAGAATGTCCAGCAGAACAGGAGGAAAATCGATGACCTTCTCTGCTGTGAAAGGCTAAGTGCCACTATCATCCCACTGCTACTTCACTTGCATGTTAACTCTGCTTCTGGACCCACCTCCCACCAAGTCTGCTGGTCCAATTAATCAGCTGGGTGTCTGTGCCTACATGCAAATTGTCTGTGCAGCAGCACCCCAATGATAGGTGCTGGTGCACTCCAAAGTGCAGCATTACAATGCAGAAGAATATTGTAAATGGGCTAGGGATGTTCCATGATAGTGTAAAAAGTCAGGCACAAATCAGAAGCCATGTCCATGTCATGTCCACAGACCTGACAGTAACTGTTACTAATTAACTGTTCCAATACAGTAATATCCCATAATCACATCCTTGGTAAAAGACAAATTCAGAAAACAGATTGTCTCACAAGCAACTCCAGCAGCTGGAACCTCAGCTTTTAGCTGTAACCAAGAGAGGATAAAAGATAGCTTTCACTTCTTCAAGCCCCAGCAGCAACTGCTTAAAGCTAAAAATCCTGGTTTTGTGGGACCTTGACCACACCCATTCAGGCTGCTTCTATTGTTCCAAATATAAAAACAAATCCCCAAGGCCTCACAAGCTGTTTACTTTACAAGTTTTCAATAGACAGCTCAGCCTTAAAGCCTCTCTTCAAAAAAAACCAGGACAAAACGTACCTCTTAAAGCCATAATATTGTCACATTGTGACTGTCTCACTTGTGCAATGCTATTTTTAAATGTAAAGCTACCAATTGAGTTAGAGATGAAACTGGTGCCCATTTAGTCATGTTGGGCACTGCCTGGATACAGGAACCTGGAGGGTAAATCTCAAAGGCAAATGGTAGCCATTACCAGACTTTTAGGAATGAATGGGTCTTTTTTTTTAATGCAAGCAGCAACAAATGAAGTACTGCAGAGATCTGTTTGTGGCCCCCAGTAATTCACAATATATATATTAACGATACTTGATTTGTACAAGTTGAGTGAGTGGGCAAATGCAGTATAATGCGGTGAAGTGTAAAACAGGAGCAAAAACAGGAAGGCGGATTATTATCCGAAGGGCTATAACTTGAAAGGGGGGAATATGCAACAAGACCTGGGTGCCTTTGTACACCAGTTACTGAAGGCAAGCATGTAGGTGCAGTAGACAAGCAAGAAGACAAATGTCTGTCTTCATAGCGATAGGTTTCCAACTACTGGAGCAGGGATTTCTTACTGCAATTCTATAATGCCTTGGTAAGACCACACCTGAAATATTGTGTGCCTTACGTGACAAAGGATGGTCTTGCTATAGAAGAAGTGCAGCAAAGGTTAACCAGACTGATTCCTAGGATGACAGGACTGATGAATGAGGAGAATTGGTCAGGATTATATTCACTGGAGTCTAGAAGAATGGGAGAGGATTTTATAAAAAACTATATAATTCTAACAGGATTAGACAGGGTAAATGCATGAAGAATGTTCCCGATGACTGTGGAGTCCAGAACCAGGGATTACAGTCTAAAGATATGTTACAACCATTTAGGACAGAGGTGAGGAGAAATTTCTTCACCCAGAGAATAGTGAGTCTGTGGAATTCACTACTACAGAAAGCAGTCAAGGCTAAAACATTATATGATTTCAAGAAGAAGGGTTGATTATTGCACTTGCTGCTGAAGGGACCAGAGGATATGGGTGAAAAGTGGGAATAGGATCATACTGAATGGTGGAGCAGGTTCAAATCCTCCTATTTCCTATGTTTCTATACCATTACCGTCTTCAGTTGCTTCATCAATGACCTTCCTTCCATCATAAGGTCAGAAGTGGGGATGTTTGCCGATGATTGCGCAATGTTCAGCACCATTCATGACCCCTCAGATACTGAAGCAGTCTGTGTCCAAATGCAACAAGATCTGGACAATATCCAGGCTTGGGCTGACAAGTGACAAGTGACATTCACGCCACATAAGTGCCAGGCTATGACTATCACCAATAAGAGACAATCTAACCATCACTCCTTGACATTCAATAGTGTTACCATCACTGATTCCCCCACTATCAACATCCTGGCAGTTATCATTGACCAGAGACTTAACTAGGCTCACCACAGAAACACAGTGACTACAAGAGTAGGTCAGAAGCTGGGAATATTGTGGCGATTAACTCACTTCCTGACTCCTCAAAGCCTGTCCACCATCCACAAGGCACAAGTCAGGAGTGTGATGGAATACTCCCCTCTTGCCTGGATGAGTGCAGCCCCAACAACACTCAAGAAGCTTGACACCATCCAGGACAAAGCAGCCGCTTGATTGGCACTACATCCACAAGAAACCATTCCCTCCACCACCAATGCTCAGTAGCAGCAGTGTGTACTATCTACAAGATGCACTGCAGAAATTCACCAAAGATCCTCAGACAGCACCTTCCAGACCCACAACCACTTCCATCTAGAAGGACAAGGGTAGCAGACATATGGGAACACCACCACCTTCAAGTTCCCCTCCAAGTCACTCACCATCCTGACTTGGAAATATATCACCATACCTTCACTGTCGCTGGGTCAAAATCCAGGAATTCCCTCCCTAATAGCATTGAGGGTGAACCCACAGCAGGTGGACTGCAGCGATTCAAGAAGGCAGCTCACCACCACCTTCTCAAGGGGCAACTAGGGATGGGTAATAAATGCTGGCCAGCCAGCGACGCCCACATCCCACAAATAAATAAAAAATAAACCTTGCAGATTGGTGCAGCAGGGGACCAACTGGCCAATGTCCAAAAGCTGAGTCATAAAGTTCTTGCTCTGCTCAAGCAATGGTAACTATGTACTATACCTTGAGCATCTTCATTAGAATTTCCCAGACCTTTGTATCAGCAGTAATAATACGTACCACTGTGTTCCCAACAGCTGCGCTAATGTGCCTAAATTTACTCCTCCCATTCTCAGATTTGATCATTTCCTTTAGTCCCTCTGCAGCCTGTTAATAAGCTCTTCAAGGAGTTCAACAGGCAGGTAATTGAAGACGTATGGGTTGCCAGCTCCCACCCTCTCTTTGAAAATTGCAGCACATTCTGGAGGTGTTAGAAAACTGATACACTATCTGGAAGCATTGTTTTCAAAGCTTTGTTCCAAAATCTGCCTGATGGTCATTTGAAAATCCAGCTCTGATGTCTATTTAGCCTTTGAATTCTACAAAACCATCACAGGATTTATGAACTGAAGATCACTACTTTAACACATGTTTACTCTTCCTCCTTCAACAAGGAGGAGGTGTTGTCCTATTAATACAGAAACTCAAATAATGTTCTATGGACTTCCATTCAATTCCTGCCACAGCAGGTAGTGGAATTCAATAAATATCTAGAATTAAGAATCTAATGATGACCATGAAATCACTATTGATTGTTAGAAAAAAACTGGTTCACTAATGTACTTTAGAGAAGGAAATCTGCCATCCTTACCCGATCTGACTTCCATGTGACTCTCGACTACAGCAATGTGGTTGACTCTTAACTGCAATCTGAAATGGCCCAGCAAGCTACTTAGTTGTATCAATTGCTCCAAAGTCTGGGTTTATCTACAGCACGTGGACTGCAGCAGTTCAAGGAAGCAACTCACCATCATTTTCTCAACGGCAGTAGTACCCATGTCCCACGAGTGAATAAAAAACAAGTTGCAATTGGATGAGAGGAACAAATTTTCTGTTCTCTCATGCTTTTCCTGTTTGTCTACTACAATGATACACATTTACCCCAGACAATTTTCTCAATATATATTATCTATAAATGCACAGCAGCTTATTGCAATTGCACCTATCATCAAGAAAGGAGACCAATAATATAACAGCAACACCATCACATTGCAAGTTTCCCTCTAACTTATACAAGCTCTAACGGGCATACTTTGTTGCTCTTTCATCATCTTTGGACCAGTATCCTGGAATTCCTGAGGATTTAAGTAAAGGAGCAGGCATGTCTTGCTGCAGTTATACAGGGCCTTGCTGAGGCCACACCTTGAGAACTGTGTGCAGTTTTGGTCTCCTACTCTGAGGAAGGACATTCTTACTATTGAGGGAGTCCAGCAAATATTCAACAGACTGATTCTAGGGATGGCAGGGCTGCCATTTGAAGAAAGACTGGATTGATTGGGCTTGTACTCTCAGGTGTTTAGAAGAATGAGGGGGGATCTCACAGAATCACAAAATCCTGATGGGACTGGACAGACTGGGTGTGGGAAGAATGTTCCTGATGTTGGAGAAGTCCAGATCTAGGGGTCATAGTCTAAGAATAAGCGGTAAGCCATTCAGGACTGAGATAAGGAAGCTGTTGGGTCCAGTTCATTTGATATATTCAAGAGGGAGCTGGACGTGCCCCTTGTAGCTAAAGGTGTAAAGGAGTATGGAGAGAAAGCGGGAGTGGGATACTGAAATTGCTTGATCAGCCATGATCATATTGAATGGTGGTGCAGGCTTGAAGGGCCGAATGGCCTACCCCTGCACATACTTTCTGTTTTTCTACGTTTCTAATACAACTGTGACAAGAGCTGAGGCAGTTTAATGATACCAGTATTCCACCATCACAATTAGGATAGATAATAATTATCAGCTTACAACAACCCAAAAATAATTAAAACAAAATTGAAACTGACTGACTTCTGCGCGCTATGATTCAAATATTCCTTTCGTCTTTCATCTGAAGACTGCACTTGTTCTTAATTCCTAAATGAATCACCTGAAATGTTTGACAAGCAAATCTGGTAATAATGCTTACACACTTTTTAAATAGGCCTAGCTTTTCAATTACTGTAAGAGTTCTGTGCTATTTTATGATGATCTATTAAAACTGTACACCGTGCAAATGGCTAATAAAAGTTTAAATAAGGTTCTCCCTCTCATTACGTTGAGGAGGAGTAACATTACAAACACCTCTCATTAAGGCTTTGACCTCACTATGTGTTTACCTGATCTTTGCAACAGCAGTTAGATGTAGGAACAGCAAAATTAAAATCCAGCAGATATGGAGATTATGGCTAATTCTTCCTGTCTCTGGATTGTCAGAGACCAGATGTATGGCTGAACATGTGTGTCCTGACCCTGTGGATATCCTGACACATTAACCTATGTTGGAGTTTCTTGGGAAGATTCAAATTCAAATGGGCAATTCCTGTGCTCTCTGTGACTCTCTATAAAAGGGTTCGAGTCTGAGCTAGCGTTGAAGACTTTGGATAGTTCTGACTTACATAATTGGGTAGCTACTGAGGAAAATGTTAGCCAGATTAAAACCTGGTCTAACATATGAGTAACTACATAACTGACTTTTCACTCACCCCTACTGACACTTGACTAGCCTCCTGACCCTCTGACTCAACGTTATTACCCCTTTCAACCCAACCTAACTACTCACATCCATTCCCCCACCAATCATACAATGCTTGCAACAACCTGACAACCCTCCTGACCTAGCCCAATTTCAACCCTTGACCTAATTACCTTCTCACATATCTAATCTCCCTACCCACATACCCAAATCACCCACATGCGCACCTTCCCACTTCAACCACTTACCCACTTCACCTATCCAAACTCTTACCCCCGATGGACCTCATCACATTCTCACTTTGTTTACTTAACCCCCAAATGATTATTCATCTAACCATTCACTCACTCAGGCCTTCACTCCTTCACTCATTCATCAACTCACCCATACAAAAACATTCAAATTGGACCTTTAAACTTACCACAATGCAGACAGGACATTGAAATGAGGGGCATGTCCTATTTTTCCTGAGCTACTCCCAATGAATGCTGCAGACGTCTATGAAATTTAGCACCGAAGACCCTTTTAGAAATATGCAGCAACATTAAGTTAGTGGGATTTATGAGTGCCGTTGAAATCTGATGATCATTGTTTCAGCTTGGAGGACCTTGGCTTAGGTCATTGTTGAACAAAGGTGATAAAGAGCTCTGTTATAAAACAATGTAATGTCTAATAATCTGCTGTAGTAAATGAAAGTGATCTGGTAATGAAGATATAAATCTCTACAAAATATATACATGGCAGAAAAATGGTTAGCTGTAACTCATGTATTATTATGAAAGATCACATGTCCAAAGTACCCAATACCTTGTGACAACAATGCTTCACAATTTCAGGTAACTGTGTTTTTGACTTATGATGCATGATTGAAAGAAAGGTTGGCACTAAACAGAGTTGTTGGCTCTGAGCAATATCAGTAAAAGCCTGTAAAGAGAAGGCCTATTTACATCTGTGGCTGGTACAGGATCGCAAGAGATAATGCAAAATGATATTGTAGTATCTCATAGCCTAAAACTACATTGGACAAAGACAAAGGAAAACTTGCACAAACTGCCAAGAGTCAGTAATCAGATAATTTATTGTAAAATTAGAAATAGTTTATTAAGAAGTTGTAATTCCATAAAAGATTAAAAATGGCCCTTTTTTTTGCTTCATCATGAAAGCAGCACATTGGGTGCTTAAATTTTTATCTCTAAATTCCCCACATTGGTAGGTATCCAACTTAATGCCATAACTGGGAGTTTCTCATGCGCAATCACCATTTTCTGTCTTATAGCTCTACTAAATAACAACAGGACAGGTCCAATTGATCATGAATCAAGTGATTGTATCCTGTGGCGACACAAAAGAAGCAAGCAAGTGTGCAGTTAAAATGCAAAAATCTTTTTGATAATTTATGTGATAAAGTGACAGAGTTGCTGGTTAACAATAGGGTTAACAATTTATTTGCAAAGTACAAAAATGTTGCTTACCTGACATCAGATTCACATTACTTTTTCTAATTTAATGAATTTTTAACAGTTACAAAAACATGGAAGATTTGCTGTGCCTGACACGGTTTTAGCTATTTAAGCCTGGTGACATTTGACATTTAAACATTCTGATCCGCAGGTGGTACAAACTCTGAAATTCATCCAGCATCAACAGAGTTCAATCCTTTTATCAGAACCTCTCTTTTACCTCAGGAGACTGGTTTAGAAAGAGCACATCAAATTAAAAGCAGACGTGTTCGTGTTACAAAGTGCCTATTATACAGCAATCCTACATTTTTGTAAGCAAGAAAGAATGCAGCTTCCATAAGGCTTACATGATCATTTTGGTTAGGAACTACGCAGCATTTTTAAAATAACTAAGACAAAAAGCACAAATGGGAAAACAAACTTTTTTACAATTTGACTGTACAAAATTTTACACCATTGGATTGACCATTTGCCTCTTTATACTTCCAAAACCTAAGGGTTCTCACTTATTTTACACTTGTCAAACTCAGTACTGGACTTTGTTTTCGGTATATCCAGTATAACAGTAATGCTTAAGATTTCTAGCCTTGCCTCCGTTGGGATCGAAGCCTTCTCCATCAAACTTCCAACAGAGCTATAAATGCTGTAGCAGCACGGAGTCCGAGGAACCATAACCATAGCACAGAGTGAACTACAGTGATATGTTTCTCAATGAGGTGTACTTGCTTATGACAGGTTCATTGACTCCACAGAAGCTTCAGTATGTCTTAATAATGTTACATTTTTTTAGTATTGATATCCACGCCAGAATAATGAAAGTATAATGCACTGCTGCTTGAATCATTATACTTGTTTCACCTTGATTTTTGTTCGCTTACAACTTCTTTGAAATTTATTGCAATAATCAATATTTTCCTCATCTCTGGGACATCAGTTCGTTGGTGAATGACAGGCAAAATTGGCATGAACAGAATTGGAAAAGGATCATTCCTGTTTTATAACACTGCACAGTAGCTATTAAGTTACAGAATTTTCCAGTCAACAGGCAGAGCTCAATAAAATCACTTTAAGTGATTAAATATGGAAGGATCTGGAATGAGCCTAAGTAAAATATAACTGATTGGGACAGCTATTAAAAAAAATGCAAGTTTAAAAATTAAACTGAACTCCAATTATAATGTCCCCGCCACTCCCAATTGCTTTTGCACACACACAATAGCTTTATCAGTTAGAGAATGGACATGCTCTAAAAGATGTGCTATGGGACATGTCCAAGGTCATGACCCATTGACTACCTGGCCATTGCCCAGAAAGTTTAAACTTCATATGGGCATGGACCAAACTTTGCAGCCCTCTGAAAATGTCTACAACTCTGAGTTAGAGTCAGAGACTTAGACTAATTAAAACCTTCTATAACTCCTGAGGAACAGAAAAAAAAATCTCCCAATTCCCTATTGGAATCCCCAATCATTCACACTGATTCCCCAGTTGTTCATGCTTCACCCAAAATCCGTCACTCGATTTCCCAACCATCCAATATCCACCCTGACACCCAAAGCACCTGACCTGACCTCACAGCCCAAACCCCTATTCCCCACACACCTGCCACTCTAGCCACTCACCCATCCACCTGCCCATGCCCCCTCACCCACCTGCCACTCTACAACTCATGAACCTACCAAACTGCTCCCTCACCCGCCCTTCTGCCACCCCATCCCGTCACTCACCTGCCAATCTACCTCCTCACCCACTTGCTTTACACACTGACTTCCTCCCTGTAGCCTGTCAAAAAAGGATTTGGGAGCTTTAAACTTTATTTACTTACTGAAATACAGCAGTGAGTGCCATAAAGTGTCTTCTATGAAGATTCTCTGCACTGCTGTCTGCAAGGTTTGTTGTGCTGCCTGAGTTGGGACGGATACTACATTGGACTTTGGGCCCAAAAGATCAATGGAAGGTAAGTAGATAACTTTTTGTATGATCTGGGTCAGAAATAGGGAGTCCAACCCAGAAGGTTTGAGGCTACGACTTGCAATGGGAATGATGCCAACAAATGAGTAAATGAGTTAAGAATGAACTGAACTTATCAGAACTGATCTTCAAAGTGTTCCATGGTAATTAGGAAATATATTTGATTAGTGGTCAGCTATGTGGGCACAACCAGGAACATAGGCTCCAGTCTGACAGCACTCTATGGTTCTAGTCACACCCATATGATTGATAGACAGCTTGTAGGTAAAAAAAAAGTACAACAAAAATTACATTGTTATAACCCAGCAATTCAATGGAATGAGAGACATTGCTTTTCTTTGAGATCAGGTTTATGTAAGAAAGTGCTTCAGAAAAATAAAACCATCTTTTGTGTGGATCAGTGATGTTAAAGTGATCTCGCTCTTTTGGAAGATAGTTTACCATGATAGCAGTTGGACAATTAGCCAGTAACATAGCTGGCGCTGCTGTTGCAACTGAATAAAAGTGAACACTGTGGAAAGCTGTGAGCTACAACTTTTTTTAACAGCTTACATATTATCATTTTTTTTGAGTATTTATGACTGGTTTGCAGATTGTGCAGGCAACTTGCCAGCCATTTCAGAATCCATTGAACTGGAGTAGAAACAAATCATCTCCAACCCTGAGGAATTGCCGAAAGAAAAAAGTAGGGGGTTGTTTGTAACTGTTCTATAGAGCCTGTGCAGTCAGTGCTGCCACTAATGTTAACCTGCTATCCAGTTGTGAAAACAACAGATGGACACAGCGCACTGACAGCCCCCTTGATGAAGTGAAAACATTTCACACGGTGTTCCTCAAAGAAGTTGAGGCAATAGATGTGCTCCCTGAAGTCCCAGAGTAGATATGGTCTCATATGCTCTTCCTTTCTCTTCCAGGAGCTACTGCTCCCTACTGACTTTGCTTTGGAATGGGTTTATTCTAGTTGAGTGTGGTCTGGTCACGGTCACAGCTCTCCCTCCTACTGCAGTCATAGGTAAACTGATCAGACCACATTTGGTTGGAATGTGCTCATTCTAAAACAGTCAAAAGCATTTCAGACCCAGCTCAAAGTTGTTACCAAAGCTAGGGATTTGCTTGGGAATTGCAGAAATCACTAAAGAAAAGCATAGTAATTAACTAAAAGCCTGAGGATAAGCTAACCAACTTCTCACCCGTGTGAAAGGATTAGTTCTGCAGGATTCTTCCAAACTATAAGATCAAATGAGCTAAGCAGCAAATTGATCATTTAGTAAGTTAGGTATTAAGACAAAGTTACTTCACAAAAGAGTCTCACAAGTGCTGGTCTCTGATTTAAGTATGTTGTGAACAGTTTTGAAAGCCTTGAACACTAACCAGCGCTTGGTCCAATGGAGCCAACAGAACATTCTGGCACAGATAGGGCACTCCAGAAGTCCATCAGGTGTTAAATTCCCATCTGAAATTTTATTCAATTTTTAAACCAATAAGTCCAATGTGAAGCAACCACCACACAGGCACAGTGGGCCAGTTGGCCTTCTTTTGAGCAGAAACTTCAATTATTCTGTGATTTATACACACCAGCAACTTTAGCAAAAAATAACAGCTCTTGTAGCAACAAAACTGAGTGAACAGAAACATGCCAGGGATTACCAAGGCATATGTATTTTTCATCCACTGCAAAAGAACATTAACAGCAAGATTGCAAAATGGGTTGAGCTCCAGAGCAAATGGGAATGTAAATGGAATTAAATAATGATGTGGGACCTGTGCCAAGTGCACAAAATGAAACAGATGCAAATAGTGCAATGTTTGAAGGTAAGCCAGCTCACAACAGCATTTCTTTTTGCTAGGCTTGGTAACCTGAAGGCAACAGAAATCCTGAGGACAGAACTGATGGGCTGCAAAGCTGAAGGGAAATGATTGTAGGTTCTTACACATCGAAGAACTGGTTCATTGCGAGATTGTGAGAAGTAATGTGGTGCTATAGCAGGGGGAGTGGTGGGGGCGGGGGGTGGGGGGGAGGAATGGTGGCGGTGGTGGGGGCGGGTAGCTGGAGATCCGAACCAACAATTTGTTTTGGTCAATGAAACCATTATTATTTGTGGATGTGATGGCAGCCTGAGAATCAGTTGGGGATATGGGAGGATGACTCAAGCCTGCAAAATAATCAGAACAGCCTATTTATTTTGAGAGCACTGCTGAAGCTGTTTCAGATTAGAAAGTTCCAGAAGGATATATTAGATGAGTGCAAAGACAAAATATGATTGACTGACTACTGTGAAGTAGTACACTTATGACTTGTGTGTCAGGAACAGACGGCAATATGGATACCTGGAATGGCATTGCAATTATCCTTAAGGGTACTTCATCAGAAGGGAAAAATGTTAGACCTCCACTGGGGATATACTGTGGGGAGCAGTCATGCTGGTAGTGATTAATACATCTTGGCCAATGTAATGGAGTACATTAAATGAAAAGGAAATAGTACAAAATGATTTGCTGCAAAATTCACTTCATGGTAACATTAGAATGTAAGTCCCTTGTCCTTGGAAGTTACCAGATGGCTTCAGTACAGTAATTGCAGAATGGATCTGGCTGCAGGTAAGGGCCTTCACAGTAATATGGTACATAGAGTGATTCAACCAAACCTGAAAGGGCTAAGAATGTAATCAAAAAGCATGCCTGCAGATTTCACTATGAGAAGCAGAAATGATCGGTATTCATCCGATTCAGTTGGTTGAAAATGTGACAAAGCAGCACTAGGCTTTGTATTAGTAACAAAATGTTATAACCTGAGAGTGTTTCCACGTGCCATTAGCAGAATCACTAAATGTGGGAGAAGTGGCTAAAGAAATTTATTTTAAAAAAGTAATAGAAGGATATCCCAAGAATGCACTGTTATGAACTTGACTCAATAGTTGAGAAATTAATAGACAGTATCCCGAAAGAGAAAACAGTGGAAAACTGATGGAACATAGGTTGGTTTCACCTATCAGTTGTAGGTGAGCATGGAGATCAGCTGCTTATTGTACAAATTTTTCATAATTCAATAAAGAGGAGGATTGGACATGTTGTATAACAGCACAGGAGCTGAAGTAAATTGGCACACCAGGTTAAGGGACAGATCAATTGAGACACAACAACAGACACTTAAGAGAATACTTCAGGACATTGAGAATAAATATATTCCTACAGTGAAGAAAAAAATTCTAAAGGGAGGACCCACCACCAATGTTCAAGTAAAGATGTCAAGGAAAGTATCAAACTTAGGGAAAAAGCATATATCCGTGCAAAGATGACTGGCAGATCAGATGATTGGTCAGGAAATAAGTAGCAGCAGGGAATGAATAAAAGATTAGCCAGGAGGAATAAATAATGTATGAGTATGGGAGAATCCTAACCAGAAATGTATAAACGGATTGAAGAAGACAAATGCAGAGAACAAGTAACAATAGGCTATTCAGCTTGATGTCTGTCATGGAGAAGGTATTGTAATCAATCTTTTAAGAGATTATAGCTGTGCCCTTAGAAAATCTCAAGTTAATAAAATGTAATGTAAATGAGCATGTTAGCATGGATAGAAGATAGGCTGACTGGTAGAAAACAGAGAATATGTGATGAGTAGACTCCGGTAGGGACCTATACTAGCAATTCAACATTTTACAATTTATATTAATGACTTGCTCAAGGGGAGAGAAGACTTGGTGGTTAAATGCTTTTTCTTAATTCTTAATTTGTAGGACATTGGCATCGCTGGCAGGGTGGGCATTTATTATCCATCCTTAGTTGCCATTGGGAAATTTGTGGTGAACTGCCTTCTTGAGCTGCTGCAGTCCATCTGCTGTGTGTAGACCCCCACAATGTCATTAGGAGGGAATTTCATGATTTTGCTCCAATGACGTTGAAAGGACAGTGATATATTTCCAAGTCAGCATGGTGAGTGGCTTGGAGGGAAATTTGCAGGTGGCAGTGTCTCCATGTATCTTCTGCCTTTGTCCTTCTAGCTTGAAGTGGTCATGGTTTCAGGAGGTGCTGTCTCAGGAGCCGTGCTGAATTTCTGTAGTGAAACTTGTAGATGGTACACACTGCTAGTACTGAGCATCAGCAGTGGAAGGAGTGGTTGTGGTGCCAATCACATGGGCATCTTTGTTCTGGATGGTGTCAAGCTTTTTGAGTGTTGTTGAAGCTGCATTCATCCAGGCAAGTGGGAGTATCCCATTACACTTCATGCCTTATAGGTTGTGAACAGGCTTTGGGGAGTCAGGAGTTGAGTATTTTACCACTGTATTCCTAGTACCTGACTTCTCTTCTAGCCATTGTGTTTCTGTGTATTGGTCAGTTCAGTTTCTGAGTCAGTGGGAATGCCAGATGGTGATAGTAAGGGAATTAGTGATGGCAATATGAATATCAATGAATATCAAGGGCAGTGATGGTTATTGGAGAAGGTCATTGCCTGATATTTGTCTGGTGCAAATGTTATTTGTCACTTTTCAGCCTAAGCCTAGATATTGTCCCAAGTCTTGTTGCATTTGGGCATGGACTGATTCAGTATCTGAGGAGGCATGAATGTTGCTAAATATTGTGCAGTCATTGGTAAGCAACAGCACTTTTAAATGACATTTCAATTATTCTCACTGAAAATGATTTTTGAAAATGTCCTTTCAGGAGTACAGAATGGAGGGCAAGCTGAATCTGCAAGTTCAGTCATATTCCACAGAATGGTGACTATAACAGGACATTCCCATCAACATTCAATAACGAGTGAACAAAAAGCACAATACAGTTTCTTCCACAATAAAGGAAATGTCACTAATTCACTGAGAAACATCAACGCATGCCAACTGTGATGCATGACAGTACATTTTACTATCTGACTAAGCTACTCTCAACAAATAACAATGACACACAATTGAATAACGTGAAGCCAATGTAATGTTAATAATTTTCAAGTGAAATTTAAATTTGGAAAAAAAAAGTCCACGCCAGCTTTGTGCTGTCAATATGTTTTATGTTAATGGCAATGGAGTTGGACAGATCAAGGTTTGGCTGTCCCTGTTTGACCAAGAATTTTTTTTTATAGCTCCCCTGACTGCATTTTTGTCAGTTTACGCTGGGTTTCTCCTTTGAGATGTTTTCTTGTCATGGAATCACAGGTGTGTCCCTTACACTTTAAATTTCAATTGTTATCACTTAGAAAATGGGAAAGAAACAAGAGAGTGAAGTGGTGCGAAACTCATCATGAATGCGTATAACTGATAAAATTCACCCTTATCTTTAATTCCCTTTATAAAAGAAGCTACCATTTCCCTCCTTAATTGCTTGATGTTCCTAACTGCTAACTTTGTGACTCATGTATAAGGAACCTTTATTGGTCAGTGCATTGAGTATAGGGGTTGCGGCTGTACAGGACATTGGTTAGGCTGCTTTTGGAATACTGTGTTCAATTCTGGTCTCCCTGCTATAGGAAAGATGTTCAGAAAAGATTTACAAGGATGTTGCCAGGTCTGAAGAGTTTGAGCTATAGGGAGAGGCTGAATAGGCTGGGGCTATTTTCCCTGGATCGTCAAAGATTGAGGGGTGACCTTATAGAGGTTTATAAAATCATGAGGGGCATGGATAAGGGTGAATAGCTGAGGTCTTTTTCCCAAGGTATGGGAGTCCAAAATTAGTGGGCATAGGTTTAAGGCGAGAAGGGAAAGATTTAAAAGAGAGCTAAGGGGCAACTTTTTCAAGTGAATGTAGGAATGAGCTGCCAGAGGAAGTGGTAGAGGCTGGTACAATTACAACATTTAAAAGGCATCTGGATAGGCATATGAATAGGAGAGATGTGGGTCAAATACTGGCAAATGGGTCTAAATTTATATAGGATATTAGGTCGGCATGGACCAGTTGGACTGTGGGGTTTGTTTCCGTGCTTACAACTCTATGACTCTACAACTACCCTGAAAACATTCTCTTTACTGTTATCTGCTTCTTTAAACCCCTTAAGCTCTCAAGAATCAAGTGTAAGGTGTTCATTTATTCTTTATTATTTTTACAGTTAAAAAGGTCGATGAAGTTGCTTCCAGTGCTTCTTCCATGCTTCAGTACCTGAGGAGTTGTGACTGGTGCCGAACATTGTGCAATCATCATCAAATAACCTGATTTCTGACCTTATGGAGGAAAGGTCCTTGATGAAACAGCTGAAGATGGTTGGGCGTCAAACACTACCCTGAGGAACTCCTGCAGAGATGTCCTGGAGCTGAGATGACTGACCTCTAACAACCACAACCATCTTCATTTATGCCATGGAAAGACTCTAACCAGTGGAGAGATTTCACCCTGATTCCCACTGATGCCAGTTTTGCTGGGGCTTCTCGGTAACACACTCAGTCAAATGTGACCTTAACATCAAGGACAATCACTCTCAATTCACTTTGGACCATAGGTACCTTGGATATGATAACTGGGAGAAGGGGGAGAAAAGGGAGGCGATAACATCTGTTTTAGGACATATCTAGGAAATTAAGCTTCCTTAAAACAGAGCAAATTCAATGCTACTTCTTCATTTTCCTCACATGAATATGGTCTTACCACCAGTTTAATCAAACAGACTGTAAATCTTTCTTTTAAGTTGGATGTGGAGCCAAGAGCAACAGAAGAACACAGCATTTGTAAGCATTGTTATCTTACAACCCTCAACTCCCATTTGTGTACAGTTTATTACGTTTGTATAATTTTTTGTTTCTCTACTAAGGAAAAATATATTTGTCATAGAGTGAGTGCAACAAAGGTTCACCAGATTGATCATTGAGTTAGTGGGATTGTCCTATGTGAAGATATTGAGGAGGTTGTATTCTCCAGAGTTTAGAAGAATGAGAGGAATTTAACAGGTTAGGTCCAGGGGTCACTGTCTCAGAATAAGAGCTAAGTTGTTTAGGTCTGAGATGAGGAAGAATTTCTACACTCAGTAGGTCATGACCAATGAAGTAGGTGTTGTCTGCACCTAAAATTTGCAATTGTTTTTCACCTGTGTGGTTTCATATTTGAATCTATCCTCAAGTAATGTTTTACTGGTGTTGACCTTTTAATTGCCCAGAAGCTCCTTCTTAAAGTTTTCAATTTATGTAGAGGTGATTACCAATCAAATGACGCTTTGGGTGTTCTCCCTTGGAAAAGTCAAACTCATGCAATTTGCTGCGGCGTCAGCCAACAAGCAGATCAATAGAGCTTTGGTGTTGTAGTCTGTAGAGTAATATTGCATACATTGTGTTGCCCAGACCATAATTCAGTGTCTGCCTTCCATATCTCATTTCTGAAGGCACTGAATGCAGACAAATTTCCAGGATCTGATAGCCTGCATCTGAGGATTTCAAAGGAAGTGGCTGCAGATTTAATGGTGAAGATATTGGTCAAAATATTCCAGAATGAGCAGCATTCTAGGAAGGCTCTAGGAGATTGGAAAACTGCTGACATGACACCCATGTTCAAGAAGGGAGAGAGACATAAATCAAGAAGCTTTCTGAGAGTCACTGGACCCGCAATGTTAACTCTGTTTTCACTCTACAGATGCTGTCATACCTGCTGAGCTTTTCCAGCAATTTCTGTTTTTGTTGTTGTTGATCAAGAAACTATAGGCCAGTTATCCTAACATCTGTCATTGAGAAAACATTAGAGTCCATTATTAAGGAAGAAATAGCAGGAAAGCAATCATATAGAGTCAAAATGGTTTTATGAAATGGAAATCATGTTTGACAAATTTCCAAAAGTCTTTGATGAGCAAGCTGAATTGATCAAGTGCAACTGGTAGATGTAGTGCTTTTGGATTTTCAGAAGGTACATGATAAGGTTCCACATAAAAGGTTATTGCTCAAGATAGGAGCACACAGTATTGTGGGTAATATATTATTTGAATTGAGAATTGGTTAACACACGGAAGACAGAGAATTTGGATTAATGGGTCTTTATCAGGTTGAAAAGACTAGCATTACGTCACAAAGATAATTGCTGGACTTCAATTCTTTACTTTCCATATTAATGAGTTGGAGGATGGGACAGAGTGTAATATATCCAAATTTTCTAATGATACAAAAATGAATGGGAGGACATGTGTGTTGAGAATATAAGGAATCTGCAAAGGGATATAGACAGGCTGAATGAATGGACAAAAGCCTGGTACATGGAGTTTAATGTAGCTGCTACACTTTGTATGAGGTTGGAAGAATCAAAAGCCAGTCCCCGAAAAGTAGAATCTGTGTGCTCCTGTGCATGAAACATGAAACATGAATATTAGCATGCAGGTTGTTACAAAGGAGTGGTCGATGCGTCCCCCCACCCCCCACCCCGATATCTAAAGCCAAAACACCCAGACAGGCTCGCCTGGCCTTGTAATCCATTAAAGGAAATGTGAAAAGTGGTATAACCTGCCTCTCACCTCTCAATCTGTTGTAAAGGAGTTGTTAAATGAAAGAAATCCCTGATACTCACTTTAGAATCAACAAGTAACAATTTATTTATCTAACTCTAACAGTAAACAAATTAACAGAACTACTAACAAATCAAACAATTCCCCCTTAACTACTAAATGTTCCCAAGTAAAACAAAATTCTAATGGCATGCTGTTCGAATAAATACAAATCCCACTTATATAAGCCAAATTAATGAAAAAAACTTAAAACTTAGTCTCTCAAAATTACAGCCGGGATAAGTCTTCCAGAATGTTCTTCACCTTCTTCGCTGTCCTCCAGTCAGGAACGCCTTCCTTTGTTGAGTTCTTGTATCAGGAATATTAGCTAAGAGGGCCATGGTACCTTTACTTAGATGGTGCTTACTCTGTGATCTTAGAGTTCGCTGTGAGAGCCAATGATGTTCTCTTTCTTTAGAGCTGATGGCTGTTGAGAGCTGTTCTCTTAACAGATGGCAGTTCGTCTCACACCAATTTTCAAATGCCGTCTTCTTTTATACCCTTGATGAATTTCTTACAGTAGGATTAGTCTGAGGTTGTCAAAAACGACAGATTTAAATTTAATTGGGCTTTGGTATCTAGGACCTGGTTTAAATTAATTGGCTAAATTCAAAAACCTGTTGTCTTGGTAAAAATATTGCTTTGCGTGCTAACAGTATAGACTTTTGTTACAATGTTGCAATTTCAAGAACTCTGTGCATCTGCTGCTACCTGCAGACATTTAGGAAAACACAGCTTTTAAAAGGACCACGCACTCTTCCCCCCTCCATCATTTTATGAACAAATTCTAACATCCTGCTTTCCAATCCACAAGCACTATACCAACTTTGCAAAAAGGTACATCAAATAATTAAGAAGGAAAATGGAATTTTGGCCTTCATTGCTCGAGAATTGGAGTTTTAAAATACAAAAGTCTGGTTACAACTGTGCAGGGAATTGTTGAGATTGCACCTGGAGTACTGTGTACAGTTTTGATCCCCTTAATTAAGAAAGGATAGGTTAACATTGGAAGCTGTTCAAAAGAGATTCAGTAGGTTGATTCCTGCGATGAAGGAGTTGATATTTCGAGAATGGCTAAACATGTTAGGCCATAGATTATAGAAAAATGAGGGGTGATCTTATTTGAAACAGGTAAGATTCTGAGGAGCGCTGACAGGGCAGATATTGAGAAAATGTTTGTACTAGTGAGGGTATCTCAAATTAGGAGATTTAATTAGAGAGTATAGGGGAACACTCATTTAAAACTGAGATGTGAAAGAATTTCTTCTGTCAGAGAGTAATGAATGTTTGAAGTTATCCATTCCAGAAAATTTTGGAGGCTAGATCACTGAAAGTATCTAAACAGGAGATTTTTCCAATATTGAGGAATTGAGGGCTATGAGGAGCTGGCAGGAAAGAGGATTTGAGGCCCAGGGCAGACCAGCCATTATCTTATGGAATGGTGGGTCAGGCCTGAGGGGCTGAATGGCCTACTTCTGCTTCTATCACTTTTTTCTTACGTTCAACACAGGACTAAAATCTTTAGCCTTTCCTGTTTGAGCAACTTCATTGGTCAAAATTACTTCTAGCTTGATAGAATTTAGATTTTGATCCAGAATAATCTGTTTTCTATTATCACAGAAACAGGTAATACTGAGTTTTAAAATGCTTTGATAGTCAGGACCATGTCCAGCGGTCTTTAATTAGGTTTTCAAAATATCTACTACTAAAACTTCGGAGTCCATTCATATATGGGCACCATAATGCATATTTTGACTCTACCAGGGTATCTTTACCTTATCCAGCAATGCTTATGTTATGCCCCATAAATTAGGAATTAGATGTGTGTAACATAGCATTGAAAGATCCAAGAGATATTATTACAGCTCATTAATTTATTATATTGATAAGCATTTCAGATTTTGCGCTAATGTTGTTATCCAGTTACAAAAAGTAACATGCTTCCATCAGTATGTCATGCTGCAAGTGACCCAAAATAAGATGGAATCTGAGACATTTATGCTCTCAGATCACATGCGAATATACTGTGAGCATGTTTCTTAAGGATATATTGGTATTCTGACAATGACTTATAACACCACACTAGTCATAGATTTGCCAACCTACAGAATAATTTGTTCCCTCTTCACTGCAGCAAATTACTTCCCCTTTTTTCAACATCTCAGACTACTTCTTGATGGTCTGTTAATGTCCTTAGCAACTATGTCAGCTCATTCCTAGTATGTGGCGTGGTGGCTCAGTGGTTAGCACTGCTGTCTCACAGTACCAGGGGCTTGGGTTCAATTCCACCCTACAGTGACTGTGTGGCATTCTCCTGGTGTCTGCATGGGTTTCCTCCCACAGTCCAAAGATGTGTGGGTTAGGTGGACTGGCCATGCTAAATTGCCCATAGTGTCTAGGCTATGTGGGTTAGCTATGGGAAATGCACTGTTATAGGGTATAGGGGGGTCTGTCTGGGTGGGATGCTCTTTGGAGGGTCAGTGTGGACTGAATGGCCTGCTCCCACAGAGTAGGGATTCTATGTTTATAGTATTAGTAAAGATTGTCTGTAACTTATCCTGAGGGGGCACTGCACTGTCAGTCGTCTTATCTTTCCGAACCTTAAAACAAGACCTGCTGGACCTCACAGGTGACTGTCAAAAGTCACATAATACTATACTGAGGAATAGCAGGGGTGCAAGATAATATTTATCTGTAAATCACAAATATGGATTGTATTACCATTATCAGATCATTGTGTGTGGGCGCTTGCTGTGAGCAAATTGGTTATACTTCAGAAGTATTTCACTGGCTTTAAAACACCTTGGAATGTCTTGTGGTCCTGAAAGGTATGAAAAAAGTGAGTTTTTCTCTTGTATGGCCTGAACATTCTCTCTAAATTGGAACATCCAGAAAGATACAACATTCTAATTTTAACCTAACCAGATGATTTTGTAGTTTTAACAATCCTTTCTTACCCTTTGTCCTGCTGTATAAAGCTCACACTCAATTGGGTCTTTGTTAAATACAACAAGCAGCTTCATCAACTTAGCTTACAAGGTGTAGAGCTGGATGAACACAGCAGGCCAAGCAGCATCAGAGGAGCAGGAAAGCTGACATTTCGGATCTAGACCCTTCTTCAGAAATCTCCAGCATCGGCAGTTCCTACTATCCCAGCTTCATCAACTTGTCATTTTTTGTGGACTGGAATTCCTGTGGCTTCCCCAATCCAATCCTTACTTTTGAGTTTTAATTTCGATGGGAACTCTCATTGTGTAATGAAATTTTGAAAGTTTGTTGGAAACCCTGCTGAAATGGATCTATTCTTTAACCTTATGTGCAGTATATACATTACACTTCCCTCTTGTGTTTTTCACTCCAAATCTAGAATCTTAACTTTCTTGGCATATAATTTCTTCTGGTGTTTTTTGCCCACCTTGTTTATCCCCTTCTGAACTTGTTTCACAACCATAGTTTTGTTTTGGGTTGTGTGCAAATGTTTTTATTGTGTTATCTTTCTATGTGTACTTTAAGAGGCACATTAGTCCCCAGGATCATTATTATTTACTGCTTAATAATAAAAAAAATCATGAACAGCAATCACAGTCCCCTCAGTGACACGTTCTTTCATTTTATCAATATATCTTTGACTTCTCAAATGCCTTTTGAAAATTCAAATGCACAATATCCATTGAAATTTATTTTTTCAATACACTACATTGTTTCTTCAAAATATTCTATTAACATTTGCAGCATGAGACTTGCATTTAACAAACCAATACTGTGAATATTAAGTGTATCATCATTGGAATTCAGATAATCAGATGGTGGAGGATAGGATTCTGCTGTGAATTGTGTCTTAATTATGTTTAATTGAATGCAGATGATATGAATTAACTGACAGATTCACTTGTGCTCCTACAAAGATGGATTATGGGTGGTGTGCTAGAAGGTTTATGGTATATTAAAACTCTTTTCTTGGATGTGGGTGTTGTTGGCATACTAGCAGCTAATCCCTAGTTACCCTTGAGAAAGCACCTTCCTGAATCCCTGTTGTCTACATGGTTGGTCACTTCTATAGTGCTGTGATGGAGGATGTTCCAGGATTTTGTTTCAGTTGTAATGAAGGAATGATGATATTATTCCAAGCCAGGTTAGTGAATGATTTGCAGGTGTTGGAGTTCCCATTTGTTTGCTAACTTTTGTAGATTGTGGGTCTGTGAGGCTCTATTGAAAGAGCCTTTGTATGTTGTTGCAGTGCATTGGTTGTGGACAAAATAAATGATGGATGTTCCAGGTGGTTACTTTGTCAAATTTCTTGAGTTTAAAGATTTTTGAGAAGATTTGCCACTTGAGTTGTGGGTGAGGTTGTAGCCTCACTGAGCCTATGTGTTTGATTGCAGATGTTTTGTCATCCTGCTAGGTAATGTTGTCAGTGCACCTCTGGTGAAGTGTTGGTGTTCTGTCCTGCTTGTTATTGAAATGCCTCAGTTTGGGGTGGCTGACATCACTTCCGGTTCTGCTTTTCACTGAAAATGTTACCTAGCAGGGTGATGAAATGTCAGCACTCAAACATGCTGGCAAGCAAGTCTACAATCTCTCATTTCTTGAGTGTTACTGGAGTTGTCTTTACCTAGACAAAAAGGCAGTATTTCATCACACTTCTGAGTGGTGTCTTATGGATGGCGGACCAACACCAGGAAATCAGTGAGCTACTTGTCAGAGTTCCCAGCCTCTGCTTTTGTCACTACAGTAACTACTTGGTGAGCCCTGTTAAGTTTCTGACTAATGGTAATATGACTGAATGTGAAGGGAAGATGAGCATTGCCTGGCATTAGTCATATCAACATGTAACTGTATGGAAGCATGTCTGTTGAGTTTGGCTCCAATTCTATCCTTCACCAATGGGCTTTTTAGAAAATAACAATTGCAACCTCTTTATAATTACATTGAACTTTTTTTAATTTAGAAAGTTTGTGTGTGTATTCTCACCTCCTTTGGCATATAAGTTCTTCTAATGTCTTTCAGTTTACCCCTCAACCTGTTCCAGAGACACAATATTTTTTGGTATCTCTGCAGATGTTGTGGTGTTATTCTCCTACTTCTTTTGTTTCAAGACTTGTCATAATCCTGGGATCATTGCTACTTACGGCTCAAAAATAATAATCTATAAATAGCATCAGAGATAGTAGGAACTGCAGATGCTGGAGAATCCGAGACAACAAGGTGCAGGGCTGGATGAATACAGCAGGCCAAGC